>NC_139353.1:47622849-48005349 GCF_055883805.1 Amblyomma maculatum | reverse complement strand
TCTTGTGTTCCTTAATTGGCTGTTGTCCTCAACTGCTTGGCACTGTATGTTCAGGAAGGCATTCTTATCTCTCTTTGCTATTTTCTGAAAATCCGCATTGAGAACCTTGTATCTTCCTCTTTCCCCCGTAACTTTTGCCATCCACCTTTCCTTCAGCTATTTGCAAAGCCTCTTCAGATAACCAGTTTGCTTTCTTGCATTTCTTTTGCTTTGGAACTACCTTAGTAGCAACTTCTTGTATTATATCACGAACATCAGTCCACATCTCTTCGGGCTCTTTGTCTTCTAGATCTAATTCTTGAAATCGATTCCTCACTTCCACAGCATATTCTAATGGAACTTGATCCAGATTATACCTGAAAGGCCTTCTAGTTTCCTGCGTTTTCCTCAATCGAAGCTTAATCTTGGCAACAAGAAGCTGATGATCGGTGCCACAATCGGCCCCAGGCCTTGTTTTTACTGCTTGTATAGCGCTTCTCCATCTCTGCCGGCAAAGAATAAATCGATCTGATTCCTCTACAGACCGTCCGGTGAAGTCCATGTGTACAAGCTCCTCTTGTGCTGTTGAAAATGAGTATTCGCTATGGTCAGGTTGTTTTCTTGACAAAACTCTGCTAGCCTCTGCCCAGCTTCATTTGGCTCATCAAGCCCGAACTTTCCTGTAATTCCGGATATTTCTTCACTCCCCACCTTAGCATTCCAGTCTCCTATGAGAAAAATGACGTCTGATGATGGAGTGCGGTCTAAAAGGCATTGCAGGTCAGCATAAAATCTCTCAACGTCAGCTTCTTCAGCAGTAGTGGTTGGTGCATAGACTTGGATAACTGTTATGTTGAGAGGGTGACCTTGGATCCGAAGTGAAATCATTCGGACGTTTTTGGGGTTGTACTCTAGCATTGCTTTGCCCATTCTTCTGTTTACTATGAGAGCGACCCTATTCCTTCTCCTGGATTCGCGCCCACAATAAAAGACATAATGGTCGCCGGACCTCCAAGTGCATTCAGATCACTAGAGGCGCTAGCCGATTTTCCGAATCCTGAGTGAGGTTCCTTAAATTGAGGCCGCTTCTGAAACTCCCTGCTGCCAAAGACAGGCACCTCACCCTGTCCGTACTCAATATCTTAGAGAGGCGGTATTTACCGCCATGAAGTAGTTTTTCACCCTGTTTCAAGGTAAGTGGTGAGAGTTTCTAATGCACACTGGCGGTTCCCTCTTTCACGGTTTTCGCTCCAATTATGAGACATATACTATGGTGAGGCAGGTCAAATGTAAAGAAAAATAATGTGCCCCTGCCCGTGCCACTAAGTATAACGGGCTTACCAATTATGAGACAGTTCAATGTGTGTGCAGGCTCACTGCACTTCATTTAACACAACTACCTGCACGTGACGAAGGTTCCTGCGAGCTTGTAAACATCTGCCACCTGCTCCATCACAATACACCGGTTGACTGAATATAGGTGACGTGACGGTGACACTTGCGGCTTCCTGTGCTACGAACTATTGCACCATCCTTTATATTCATCTACTACAGAGCGAAGTGAATTCCTCCGCCGTGCCAGGGAGAAGACACTATTGGAGAACATACCAAGACGACGAGGAAGTGATTTTTCAAGCGATTGCCCTTCTAGAACACAAATAATGCAGAGGGCTAGATTGATGACCTGCGCCAGCACACGTGCATCAGTGGAAGAAGTGCGCGATCTCGAGCTAAGAATAGAATACGCATTTAATTTTTATATATTTATCACTTACTGTGAACCAAACATACCGTAAGCAGGAAAGGCACATTACAAAACAATGTGCGCAGCCTGCTGCCCTAAATAGGATTTCTATTGACAAAATACGTGGTAAAAACATGCCGAAACGAAGCAACGGATATAAAAGTGAATAGGACATTATCACGCATCCGCAAACTTAAGACAGAAAGAAACAATAAGCAAAGTAAGCAATATGCCTCAACACAGACCGCGTCTACTGATGATTCAATCAATCATCGGAAACAAGCAGGAGAAAACCACGCGGCAGTGCATTGCGCTTCGAGATCGTGTTAGGAAAAAAGAAAATTTTATAGAAAACGGTTCGAGCAAAAATATGTTCGGTATAATGGTTATTTCTATACTGTGAGTTCGCTAACGATTATTTTGTCTCCTTATGGATCAGTGCCTAGTTTTTAAGAATATAAGCGACTGGCAGATTTAATTCCAATATTCTTTTTTTTTTGTATTCATTTAATAACCCCAGGTCTACGTCAGGCAATACAGCAGATGGAGAGTCCTTCCATTTATAGTGGTTATAAATGATTCGACCAGCCAACATTCGAAGTTTTTTATAACTCTTATACGTCAACCATTGTGTTAGGGTCTCGCACAACGCTCGCGTACTCCAAAGATGATCTCACTGTGTTTTTTTTTTTTTACAAATTGTTTGCAACTTAACTTGGTGATATTCCTAATTTATCTTTTATTGAGTCTATTTTTTACGAGCTGAACAGCAACGTCAATGTGCACTGTCCGTCTTAGCTTGCATGATGACATTCCTACTCAAGACTCGTTTTTGCATCCGCTTTCTTTATGCCAAAAATGCCAACATTTGAAGGGCCCTCGTACAATCAGCAACGAATAAAACGCGAACAGATAACAAACTGCGAAGTAAAAAACTGCAATGACGGCGACGTTCAATGACACGTTTAAAGTAGCTATTCACGCTTTCAAAAAGAAAGTGACGCGGTTGTATTAAGCTTTCTCTGGCAAACATATTTTCTTTCTGTCGTTCCTGTTTCAGTTACTTTGTGCGCAAGTTTATTTTATTTCTCGTGGTGCACCTATGGACGCGGCCTATCAGTACAAGTTCTTTTTTCATTTTTCTGAACGTTTTCGCCACTACGAAAAATATTTTTATCGCTGGTGTCATGGGAAGTGGCGTTGCATTAGGTTCTCTCTTTTGGGGAACGACATTTGATGCCTGTCAAGCAAACGCCTAACAAATTAACTGAAAAGAACTGAATTGTCGATTCTAACGAAGAACATGAAACGAAGCTCGAAAGCAGCTCAAAATAAAACGAAGACACAGGAGGAGAGACTAGCACAAGCGCTGACTAAAAACTGAACACTTCTCTTTGTTTCTTCTTCATAAGATTATAAATATAAAAATATAAATTGCAAGAACATCTCATGAACAAAACCATAACCACTAATACGAAAAGCCAAGGGACAAAAAAAGAAGAAGATTAAATTGAAACACAAAAAAACGTATTCCGCAGTCTATGCTACTAAGATACAGCAATTCCGTTTTCTGAAGCGCAAAGAGGAGCTACTATTAGTCGGTCTCCTTATATGAATGCGAAGGCTTCGTGACTTTCCCTGGCAGTTTTGTTTTAATATCGTCGGATAACGCGTGTCTGGTCACGCACCCAGCCACATTGCTGGCACTGCCTACAGTGAATCGGAAGGCTAGCTGCTCCTCGTTCCAGTCCTCATTAATATGCATGCTTATGGAGCCGCTCATTAAGACAACGTTCTGCCTGAACAATATTTATTTGGTATGTTATACACAACTTCTTCCTGGCTTGAAACATAGCGGGGGTCTGTGTATGAAAACGTCTTCTTATTTTGTTTTCCATCCTAATTGTATCTAAGCTGTTACATTTATTAATTGTTGCAACTTCATCTCTTCAGCTGATCTCTTTATTTTGTCAGGTGGTGGGGCATTTGTCAATAGTCTGGAAGTTTTCGAAATTAGACACAGCTTACTTTAATGGTCAACGGCGCCATCTCTACTTGTAACCACCCACAGTTTGACCAATCAAAACCGTCGCTTTTTGATACATGGGCGTTATGGGAAGTTTTGTAACTGGTAGCAACATCTTTACCGTGCTCATATTTTGCGTGTGAGGAAAGCGCAGCAGTGAGTCGATGTAACTTCTCAGCTTGTTGTTTCATTCCACTTGTTGCTCTTCATGCTGCTAATGGACATTCATCAACTAACTATTCATTGTGCCTTTGCGCACTTGTCATTTCAACGCCTTCATCGGCTTCAGACGAAACGTGCTTTGGAGACGAAGACAAGCTGAAATGTTCTAAAGCTCCTGGGAGGCTCCGGAAAACGCTCCTTTACCATTGACGCATCGCTTTTCTGCGTAGCATGCGAGACTCAAGCCCATAACTACATGTAAGCCATAGTCACCGTTAGCCCCAAGAGTATACCCATGTAGCTACGCGTGCCTCTACTGCGTAGTGTTTGCTTTCCACATTTTCTCTTAAGGGGAGGCCATAAACGTAATTCAGTGGTCAATAGCTTCATCTGCTGCAGCGACCAGTGCTCCACGGAAGCCTGCTTCGGACACGGGTGGTCATCTGCACTGCGGTTTCATTTTTTTGCCCGGCTAAGCCGCTCAGATTCCAACTCAGCAGGATGCCCAACTCTTCCGGCTAACACCCCTTGACAAGTCGTGACGCTGCGCCGCAAGACAGCAAAGCACTGAAAGAAAGCATTAGTGAGCGACAGGTTCCAACACGTCCTTGATCCGGGACATCCTTGTGCCATCGTGCCTCGGCGCATATTTCAAGCCGGTGAACAGCGCGCTCGCTGATTGGACCTCTGAGACTCCCCCCAAAAAGGCTGCCTCCGGGGTGGAAGGGTTAAGTAGTTACGGTTTCCCGGACTATATAAGCAAAAGTGCAGCCGCTTGGAGAGAGAGATCGTGAGCAGCGTCTGTCGAGGGCAGTATTCCTCGCAAGGAGGGGACGTTACAGAGTCTCCCCGGCCCACGTTGTGCGGGAATAGTCGCGTATGGCTAGTGTGCCGAACTTGTCCTGTATGATGCCCTGTCAATAGTGTGCACGGATGCCATTTGTTTATCTCACCGACGCTGACAGCTCCAAATCACGAGACGCGTGACGAGTGCTACGAGACCAACTCCATGACAAAACAACACAGAATTAAAAGTGTAGTTTGTTATTCTCGTTACTCTGAGCTGTCTTCGCCGTAGCCGGAGCATCGACACAGGTGCACGCCACAAGGGCTGACTGGCGGTGAAAAAGACTGTTCGATGCTAGAATTTGTAGCAACGTTGTTAGGCTGAATGAAGACGTCTTGAAACGGGTGAAGACCGCTACGAACCAACTCCATGGCACAACACCATCAAGCTTTGCCTCACTGTGTATTGGCAAGCAAAAAGGTCGTCGCGGAGAGCTTGCATGCCTAGCTGCGTTTTCTATCATATTGGTTTCTCAAAACAAACCGCACTATGTCTATCAACGTCGTCTGTAGCGAGGTTCAAACTATCTTCGCTCGATCTCGGCTTCCGTGGGGCCACTTACACATGATTTAGTTGGAAGCCTCGATCGGCTGTATACGAAAAGCTGAATGAATGATGATATACTGAGGTGCAATCTGCTGGCTCTCATTTGAGCTCGAACCCTGTTTGCGGCAGCATAATAGCATCATCGCCGATACGAAGAAATGCTTTGATCGTTGACATCTCGCAGGCATTTACTTACGCACCATAATTGATTTTAAACATCAAAAGGTATTTGAAAGGCGTAAGACATCAGCCGCCTTTCTCTGTATGACAAGTCTTCACTTTAGCGACATGATGTTTCGAAGAAGCCATGCAAGCGATTAAAATATTGAAGTGGTTAAATTTGCAAATAGTTTATGAATTGAAAAGCTGCACTACAAAATGTTCACATGGATATAATTTGGTAACTTAACGCTGTATAATATGAAATAATATTCACACTGACGTTTTGCTTTATCTTAGACTATCAATTTCACTATTGATTTCGGAGCGTGGGCGAATTTAAAATGGCCTCTTTCTCAAAGTGGGTTACGCGAACAAGCCGTTAGTGGAACTCTGTGACATATTATTAGATATGTATGACTGTAAGTACGCGTATAAAAGAAGATGTGGAAGAAATATTTCGGCAAACGCACTCAAGAGTACACGTAAGAAACCTCAAGAGGCCAAGTTCTCGTGAGGGCATCCTCAGCCTCACCTCATGAGAAATTCCTTCGGTTCGATTGACGAGATGATGATGAGGAAAGACTATCGCAGAAATTTTAGAAGGCAGAGATCGAGAGGGGGAAAGACACCTTCATTCACATGAAGGGTATGTCCCAAACTTCGTGCTAACTCTTATCTCTCATTGCGATTTCCCTCTTCGGCGCTAAGAATTCCAAGACGCGCATGAACGCCGACTAAACAAATATGGGATAAAGCCCTTTGCAAAAAAAAAAAGAAAAAAAAAAGAAAAAGAAAACGCATTCCACCACTGCCAGCCGCTCTCTCGAAATATTTCTTTGTTCGTATAGCTCGATCTCTCCATATTTGTCTTGTTTATTGTCTCGTTCGGTCGCGCAAGACTGTGTACATTTTTTCGCATTTTAATTGATTTATTTTAAATGTCCACATCAGCAGGAAAACTTTGTACTATCAGAAAATGTCCTAGTCGGTCGAGACGGGTAGCAAATTTTTTTATTGGTCGACATGATGGTCTGATAAAGTCATGTGACTTAGCTGGGCGCTGAATAATCACCAGGGGAGTGTGTAGTGACATTAAACCACAACTCATGTGCGTGTTTTGCTGATTAGCCGGTAGGTGTCAAGGCCGAGAGAGGTTGTGTATGGTGGTTTAGTGGCAGGCTCGGCAGTAGTAGTTCGCCGTTCCGTGCATTAGTGCGTTCGAAAGACAAACCGAAGTTACAGGGTGTAAATTTACTATACCCTGCATTTTATCAATGTAACTTTATTTCCTTCTTCACGTATGCTTCAGCTCCTTGACTTCTTATGGCCTTGATGTTAGTAATACGAGAGCACATCTCGTTTAATCAATGGAATGTAACCTCGGGACAGAGTGTCTCACTAAATCGTATCACCATGGCATTTGCTCCGCACAAGCTCTCGATCATTAATAAACAAAATAATCGTGCGAACGCCAGTACTCGAACCATTGCCCTTCTGTGTCACCACCGGGCGCGCTAACCACTACTCTACGCCGACTTTATGTGAACGTCTCCCTAATTCTTTTCTACCGTAATGGCAATGGAAGGTATTGAGAGAAATAAAAAATAAAATGAATAAATTAAAAAATTACAAAAATACAACACAAATGATAAAACGAATAAAAAGAAAGAAAGGAGCATCAGAAATGCAAAATAACAATTAAGAAATCAGTAAGTATTCAAAAATAAAGCATCTAGCATCGCAACAACAGCAGCAATGCCCAGGCATTCGTATCACTCCAGTACAGGTTCTCCAGTGTTCTCAAAGTTCTTAAGCTCTGTGCGTGGAAGTGTTCTGCAGCAACTTTGCTCAGCGCCACCTCTCTGTTGCCCATTATAAACTGTATGCTCTCAGCGGTAAGCAGTCATAAACTCCTTCCGTGTACACTCTGCGGCGGTCTCTCGCTCCACCCCATAAAAACCTACGGAATGTTCAGAGATGGGCAGGGTCTTTCAGTTTAATTTGACAGGATCCATTCGACCGGCAGCTGGGAGATAATCTTGGCTGAAGTGGTCTTGACCATCACATCCAATTAGCTACGTAGTGCGCTTTGTAGGAAGACTGATTCTTTGCTCTTAACGGCCTCGTTCCATCAGCCTCCAGGAGAACTTGACAAACTGACACGGGTCTTTGCTAGTGACCGGCTACAGTATCGGATCATCCCACCTGTCATAGAGCGAAAGCCTCACAATGCCACCTAGGGCTAAGGTCAGCGTGAGCTACCAATTAACCTTCAAGGAGCCATAGGACAAACGTATGGCAGTAGTCAAAAGCCGTACTGATAATAAGTGTCTCCACCGGAAATCGAGACACTACGCCTCCAATCCCTAGCTGAGAGCGCCAACCACTACTCCACGCCTGGCTTGTAAGAAACAGGTCATAATTCTCCTTCTCTCGCGTGAGGATGAAGCAGAGATGACAATGACGATGCAGTTAGTGATAATGATAAGGATGATAGCTGCAAAGATGATGACGGCGTCTTTAGAATTATAACGATGGTAGTACGTAGTAGCAATAAAAATGACGGTGCCTTTAGTTGACGATGATAATAGTAGCGATAGTGATGATAATGATAATGATGATGATAGTAAGGATGACAATTACGACGTAGTTAGTGAAAACAGTTCTATAAAGCAGCTAGCAAAACGATACTTTCAATTCACTTTACTAACCTTAGAACATTAAACATCAATAATTGTTTCTGTCGGATTCGAGAAAACTATCGGGCCCCGCTTAAAGTATGGATACCACGCAGCTTTGAAAATTTTTCGAGGCTAGTTCAATTCACTTACATCTGTATATATCCGCAATAAGAAAAGAAGCACAAATGCTAAATATGCTAATTATAGGGTCGAGCTGACACCGGAAAAATGAGGGTGACGGCGAAGGGGACTACAAAAATTCTAAGTGAGGTTGAGGGAGGGGCCAGACATTATAAAACTGAATATGAGGCAGGGTACATGACTGAAACTTCACGAGTGAAGGAGCAAAAGCAAGAACGCCGAATTTCGCCCACATCTGTTAATGTTTGCATGTGTAATTGCGCAAACATTATAATCCTGCGGGTGAAATATTTTCGAGTAAAGTTTTCGGCAAGAAGTCAAGACGTTTTTGCTGGTGTTGTATTAGGTGTATGTGTGACACTCGCGATCACGCAGCCTTTCGTAGAGACGCGTAAACCAGCTATTTCTTGAATGCTGGCGTGATTGAATCAAGCAGTTGGTGGTTCGATGCAAGAACCTGCTCCCTCAGACGCTGAGTCCTGTTCAGGTGGTTCTTAACTCGGCGCATGTTGTCCGCTCGCTTTCTTTGCAGACGCAATCTGCACTCAAATTTCTTTCGACTCATCCTGTATTGCTTTTACAACCTACCCACCTGAGTAGGTCAGAGGTTCGACGTTTGACTACTGAGCCATTGTTCCGGGGTCCAAACCCGGTCTGCGGCCACATTCGGGAGAAAGGAGAACCTCTAGCCGCGCTGCCCACGACTTGGGTGAACGATAAAGGTAAAAAAACAGTGTGCAGTACGATGTCAATGCACGTTGTAAATAGCAGGAGGTCGAAATGTTTTAGGATCTCTCCAATTTGGCCCCACTATCTCTTTTTATTGTTTCACTCCTGCCTGCCTTCCTTCTCTCACGGTGCGGTTGCAATGTCCGCCGAGAAGTGAGACAGACACTGCAGCTTTTCTTTTCTAAAAGGGAATCTTGAACAAGAGCACCACATTGCGGAAAACATTTCTCTTTGCAAAATTGAAACATTGTATTCTCGCTTGAAGAAACATTCAAGAATTTTTCTAAGAATGTTCGTTTCTTTCCGATATATATTCAAAGGAGCTTCATCTGTGCTGCCTACGCATTTTAAACTGCACAGAAGTCTCGAAGGGGAGGTTATGAGCGTAGGGGGCAGACTTAATAAAACGAGGCGGCAGATATCGAAAATTCGCACAGACCACTGTATATAATATAGAATATGGCCTTTCTGGAATACAAAAATTAATGAAAAGCGTATAAGATTTGAGAAACAGGCGCTGCTCTCTGACGTCCTTTTTTAAGAGTTTAATGACAGGTATTGGGATTAAACTCTGAACAAAACATGACAACAAATTTTCCTACTGATGAAATCTATATCTTCTGTTTATCAATACTTTAGTTGGTTTTCCTTGTTTATTTTTGCAAGCAAGAATCCTTGTTGATTTTCGGCCTTGAAGGGCGCGTTGTACTCCTCAGGTGCGCAATTTCGTTCAGCCTGCTTTTGCGGTTGCTTCCAGTCTCTTCGAAATAAAGATGATGCGTTCCTGACTCCGCTGGGACTTGGCAGCCTCGCCTGTTCAGCAGAAAGAGTTCAGGAAGCGCCACTTTCTTTTGTTGGTCACTACTACGAAAAAATTCCCAGAGACGATGCCCAAATTTGCTCAGCGGTAAACGTTTAAAGGGAGCTCCAAAACAGTTGTTGATACACGGACCACTGTTAACAAGAAAAACATCAATCAAGACGGGAAAGGCGAACTTAAGTGGTAAGGGAGCAAGGGCCTGAAGAGAGCGTACAGAATAAGTGCGAGCACCGCTCGACAAACAATGGCAAAATGCGAGCTAAAGCTGTGTACAAGCTGGCAGGAGTCAAGAGAGAATATTTAGGGAGCTAACGAGCGCTCTGGAAAAGGGAAGAAGAGGCTGGCGGTGAGCAGCGGCGGGAAGACGAAAAAGGTGTGCTGAAAGAAAAAATCAAAGAAGCAGGGAATGAAAGGAACTTTGGGGAGAAGTGAGCAGCCGGCGGAGAACAAAAAAAATGCCGGAAGGCGATCGCAGACAGAAAAAGAAATTAAATTAGCTTAAGGCGAAGGCGCGCCATTTACCTCGACCAGGCCATAGGGGGGTGCATTGCATATATGGGCCATATGCAGATGACGAATGCAAATTCAATTGTAGGGAGGTTTGCCCCCCCCCCCCCCCCTCCCCCCCGCGGAGCTATTCCCAGTTCCTCTGTTGTTCTCCAGGAAAAGTGTGCGTTGTGTTTTCTCTTTGTATAAGAACAAAATATATACACAAATACCTCACTCATCGTTGGCCACTATTTCACGCTGATTGCTTGTTTTGTTTTAGGGCTTCTTTTTCATCCTTTTTAGCCTGTGTGTCTCATTCCTCTTGGCTTCATAATGTGCTCTTGTGAACTATTGCTTCTGCGTGTCTCATGCACAGCACCTTCACCTTTTCCCCCTCACTTCTTGAATCTCCTTACTGGTACCTACCTTTCCCGTTCAGAGCGTCGAATCCAGAATCCGGCCACACCACTTCTGTGTTCAATACTACGCCTTAACACCTATCCTTTAATGTCAGGAAAGCATTTTTTTGGGGTAGTTGCAAAAGTGAGCCGATTGGCACCGTCTCTTACATTTCCTCCTCTTTGTTTCGGCTTCTTTAATTTCATAGCTTCTGCGTTTTCTCATTGAAGCCTGCGTTCTTCTTCAGGTGGTTAAATGCGAGGATCGCAGGAAGGAGATTAAGTGAAAAAATAAAAATAAAATGATGCGGAGAAAAATGGCTGCCTATCTGGTGAGTAGCTCATACTGCTGCAAATGAAGACGGCAAAGAGAAACAAGCAAATGGGCGGGAGGAAGCGGGTGCCTTTCAATCAATAATTGAGGCAGTAGTCTTTCTTTATCTCAGAAGCGCTGTGACCCAGTTCCGTTCGTATGATATTGAAGGCTTAACGACGACGCTTTGTTGACCTATGTCTTAAGTGTTTTTGTTTCTCCTACCCTTGAGTATTCATTTCAGCTTGCGCTTATTTCGCCTTGTGCAATAACTTCCTGGATGTCCTTGCTTTGTGCTCGGCACGTATGCGGCGGTATATGGCATTGGCACCTTTGAAACCCGCGGATATTTTGTATTTCAATACTGAAAACCTGACAGTTTTTTTTTTCTACCGTTATGAAAGGCCATTATTTTCGTTTTAGTAACTAGTTCAAAGCAAATATTTAACCACTAATACATATTTAGTTGTTTTCTTTAATTTACCATCACAATAGCGAATAAAACCTCAATTTTGGTGGCACGACTGCAGAACGCCTTCCTCTCCTAGCGGTGATAATCGGCGGCGCTTACCTGGCGCGACGCCGCCGCGGCGCCTTGACTGACCATTCAACACAGGCTACGCGCGCTTTCCCTCTCCACCGCGGCGGTTGTCAGCGGCTCAGCGGACGACCCGCGGCAGAACCGCGCTGGTTATGTTCATCGATGATAAGTTTTGTGTAGGGAGCCTACATGTTGCGCTGCTGGCTCCCGGCTTAGGGCGGTGACACCTCATTCCAGAGTTGCCCGTTTTGGCCAAAAACGGCCGCCAAACTTGGTGGCCCGCCATGTTGGCCCCAGCTTACGAGTGGCACGCTTTTTATATCTGGAGCGAGGCTGAGGTGAAAGGAGAATTTGGCCGCATTAGCTGATTAGGAACCTTGCGTGCTTTTCCGGGGAAGATCACAGCTTTGTAATTAAACCAAAATGACATTTCTTAGTTGGCACTATAGTTCGCCGACGCACTGTTTAAGGCGCAGCATTACTCAGCTGATAGTGTTGTATACAGAATGTGTACAGGGCGTCCGCAGTAGCTGTGTTTTATTTTAGCTACAATACTACAATTCTTATATCAATGGGAACATTATGTTGAGTATACTTCCAATAACGTTATTGTAGGTACTAATACTGAATATTTAGTTGATTGTGATTAAAAATAAACTGCAGGCTATAGCATGAAGTCATACATCGTTGGATAGATTACGCCGAGTATAATTGCGCTTGACTATGTGAAAGTCCTAATTAATGGCCGTTATTTAATTAACAATGATTAAAAATAGAGCTTTAGGCTTAGAGCATCGTCATAAATCATTGGAAAGCTTATATCTCATAGAATTGCAATATACTGATAGGCGGTATTTTCTAATATTTGTTAATTATTTGATTGTGATTAACATTTGAACTTTAGGCTACAACGTCAAGACATATATCCCACGATAACTTATATAAAGTGCGATTAGAATACATTAATTGCTGGTTTTTGCTAATAGCTGTTGATTAGTTATATGTGATTAGCAATTGAACTTTAGGCCACAATGTTAACTCATATATCACGGATGCCGTATGTCTATAGTACTGCAATACAATAGCCGCAGATCTTCGTTAATAGCCATTGATTAGTTAATTGTGGTTAACACTTGAACTTTGGTCTACACTGTCACGTCATATATTCCGGGATGGCTTATGTCAAGTGCGATTCCAGTACACTAATTTTCAGGTCCTTGTTAATAGCCATTAATTAGTAATTGATTTTAGGCTACATCAAGTCATATCATGAGGTAGCTTTATCGAGTGCGATTGCAGCACTCATTTCCTGACTTTTTCTATAACCTCAATCAGCTAATTGTGATTAACAAAAAGGAGAGTCATGAGCCATGCTTATTACTATGAGTCATATTACACAGTTTTTTTTACTCCACTTGTTACAGTATGCTACTTTAAGTGCTGCGTCGTAAAGTGTGCCTTTGACTAAGACTAATGAATTATGATTTTGAATACTAGTCGTGATTACAGGTAATTGTTTTGCATACTACACATCTTGCAGTTTGCTAGTTTGGGAAATGCTTAGTCATGCTACCTTGCATTATGACTGCGAGCCATGATTCAATGACTGAATTACCTCTTTGTTCAAGTTTTCATTTTCTACTAATTTCAAATAATTGATCAATCACACGATAAATTTATTAATGAGTATCATCAGGTGGTAACAACTTTTATTGCCACGAAATGAAAGGAATTATTTCGGGCTGGGGCGAGTCTAGGGTGGCCTCCAGTCGGGAGCGACCTCTTGAGCTCGCGTGACGAGGGCCAGTTGCGTAGTTTTCCTTGGGCTGGCCAACAGCTTGTCCCATTCCTCCGCTGAGGGAGCTGGCAAGAGTGTCTTTGGAGGGGGATTGCTGGCGCATTCCCACAGTATATGGTCTTGAGTGGCCTGCGTCCCGTCACCGCAGTGCCGGCATGCAGGGTTGAATTCTCCGTTTGTAATTAACGATAGTCGGTAGGGGCTAAGAATGGCCTTTGTTTGTAGGCGTCTGAGTGTCGTGGCTTGCGCCCGGTCGAGGTCGGGGTGAGGGGCGGGGTACGTGCATCTTAGCTCGCGATAAAAGTTTGTTACCTCCGCGTATGTGCGCGGTGCCTCCACAGGCGCGTCCGTTCCCGATAGATCTCCCGTCTCCCGGTTGGTTAAGCCTCGGGCTAGACGGTCGACCCCTTCGTTTCCGGAGTTACCCGCGTGAGCCGGAACCCATACGAGATTGATGTTGTGATTGAGAGATCGGTTGCGCAGAATTCGCGCCGCGAGTGCGCTTACAGAATTTTTGGCGAAATTTTGAACGGCGCTTTTTGAGTCGCTTAGAATAGTTTTGGTGTGGGGATCCGCGATGGCCAGTGCGATAGCTA
Organism: Amblyomma maculatum; assembly: GCF_055883805.1. Lineage (NCBI taxonomy): Eukaryota > Metazoa > Arthropoda > Arachnida > Ixodida > Ixodidae > Amblyomma > Amblyomma maculatum. Next base: position 47,991,377 of record NC_139353.1, on the reverse strand, counting down.
CTTCCTCTGCCTCGCATATGGAGCTGGCATGAAATGTTATAGCGTTAATGAAGGTTGACTTTGGAGTGGCCATACATGCCACGTATGCTCCGTTTTTGATGTGCTGAGCTGCATCCACGTACACTGCTTGTGGATCGTCCTCGTACTGTTTCTCAAGGGTCTGTGCCCTTGTCTTCCTGCGGGCATCATGTCTACCTGGTAGCATGTTTTTGGCTATTGGTTTAACAACTAGTCTACTAGTTATGTCAGCCGATAAATGGGATGTTGCGCACACCTCCTCAGTGGGGTGGATGTGGAGCTTGTCGAGAATTACGCGTCCAGCAAGGCTGCGTGACAGGTGGGTCACTTGTGCTGTCTTATGGGCTTCAATTAGTTCAGATAGTGTGTTAAAAATTCCTAACTGCAGTAGTCGATCTGAGTTAGCGTATACTGGTAAGCTAAGGGCCGCTTTGTATGCTGTTCTAATTATGCTATTAAGTGCATGTTCGTCCCTACGACGCAGATGATAGTACGGGCAAGCGTACATGATTCTGCTTATCATAAAGGCTTGGATAATCCTGCACAGGTCGGCTTCTCTCATACCCCTGCGACGTGTGGCAATGCGTCTCACCAGCCCACCTATCTAGTGCGCCGTGACGCGTAGCCGGCGTATAGCTTCTGTGTTCTGCGTATTATTCTGAATCAACATTCCGAGAACTCTGATCGTGGCTACCGGGGGTATCGGATGGTTGTCAATGTGTAACTGGATAGGTTCTCGAGAATCTGGCTTTACCTGTGAAGCTTGTTTGTTCCTTATAACTAATAGTTCTGATTTAGCCGGTGAACAGGTAAGGCCGTTTTCCTGCACATAAGACTGTACCGTGTCGATAGCTCGTTGTAATGAATCTGTAATATCTCCATCGGAGCCAGAATTGGTCCATATGGTGATGTCGTCGGCGTATATGGAATGATGTATGTGTGGGATATCATCTAACAGACGCGGGAGGCCGCTCATAACGATGTTGAAGAGAAAAGGTGAAAGTACGGCGCCTTGCGGTGTTCCTCTCGTCCCTAGTGTAATTTTGTCGCTAACTTTGTCAACGAAATGGAGCGTAGCCGTACGCGCATTCAGAAAGGCAGCGATGTAGTCGTATGTCCGTTTGCCTACGTGTAACTGTGAGAGGTGATTGAGGATGGAAGCGTGTGACACATTGTCGAAAGCCTTACTCACATCGAGTCCCAGGATGGTTCGCGTGGCTCTTATGCGATTTGTATCTAGAATGTCTTGTTGAATTTGCCACATAATGTCCTGAGTCGAAAGACCTGCTCGAAACCCAATCATGGACGGGGGAAACGTGCCTTCCGCATCGGTGTGCATAAGGAGCCTGTTTAAGACAACGTGTTCCATTACCTTCCCGAGACATGACGTTAGCGAGATTGGGCGGAGGTTCCCCATCTCGAGTCTTTTGCCCGGTTTAGGTATGAAAATAATTTTAGCGTGCTTCCATTCCTCAGGGACGCTGCCCTCTGTCCAGTACCTGTTGAAGAGGTCCGTAAGAGCCTCTACTGACTGGTCTTCTAAATTGCGCAACATCTTATTGGTGATGCAATCTTCCCCCGGTGCCGAGGTGGTGTTAATTTTGTTAAGAGCAGCCCTAATCTCTGCTACGGTAAAGACGCTATCCATGCGAGGATTATCCAATCCTGAGTACCCATCTGGCGTGGGTATATCCTGGGAGGTGTTAATGTATTTATCTTTTAAAGTGGTCATGAGCTCTTCGTCGGTGCCTTGGAAAGATTGCGAGATCCTATGTAGGTTCTTGTGGGAATCTGCCTTAGTTCTCGTAGGGTCCAGTAAATGTCTAAGTAAAAACCACGTGTTCTTGTTGCCCAGTTGCCCATTAAGGCGGTCGCAAGTCTGATGCCACTGTTCTCGGCTAAGTTCCCACGAGTAAGCCTCGATTTCCTTTTCAAGCCGGGTTAGCCGAATTTTTAAACGTCGGTTATGCTTATTTTTACGCCATCGAGCATGGATACTTCCTTGTGCTTCAATCATGTGCACTAGCTTAGCGTCCGGACTGGGGCTGCTGTCCTCAAGGGCAACAGTTTTTGAAGTGTTTGCGGCGTCTTGCAACAGACGCTCCGTCCATTGTCTTAAATCTACTATACTTTCCGCTGGCCTTTGCAAGCGGACATATCTAAAGGCGTCCCAGTTCGTGTGCTTCACTTCCTGGCGACGCATTTTGCAATGCGTAGCTCGGAAAGTGGTACATAGTACATAGTGGTCGCTTCCTATGTTTGTATTTAGGTTTTCCCATCTCGCATCGGGGATATTTCTGGCAAAGGTAAGGTCAGGGCACGTATCCCTGGTTACACTGTTACCAATGCGCGTAGGTTTATCAGGGTCGACGAGTAAGGTATGCCCTAGCGCCTGGGCTGTCTCCCATAATTTAGCTCCCTTTCTACTGTTAACTGAGTAGCCCCATTCTGCATGGGGTGCGTTAAAGTCTCCAACAGTCAGCAACATTCCATTATGAGCGGCTACATGCGCCTTACGGAAGAGTGTGGCTATTTTCGTGCTGTTGTCTTTAGGTGGACTATATACGTTTAGAATGTAAAGGGGAGATTCTGTTCGTTTGTTCGGCAGGATTTGTATAAATGTATGAGAGACCTCCGGTATTTCCAAATCTAATTGGTTTGCAGTTAGATTACGGTGTACAAGTGTAGCTGTGATCGGCCGGCACTCAGCCGACACTTTCTCATTGTATGCTGTATACCCTGCAAGCTTTACTTCTGTATTCGTCTCTTGAAGTGCTATGACTACCGGCCTGTTTGTTTGGGCCAAAACTGCATATTCCAGAGCCTTGCGCTTGGCTCGGAATCCCCTGCAGTTCCATTGCCACACTATAACAGGTGTACTAGCCATCGCGTATCGGGTAAGGTTCCGCTCGCGCGGGTTGCAATACGCTGGGTCGGAGAATGCTGCTGGGGGACGGACGCGCCGAAGCACCGTCAGCTGGGCGTGAGAATGCTGTGTTGGCGGGAGGCAAAGAGCCTGCATTTGGCGTTGGAGATATCAGATTGCTAGGGGATGCTAGTGCGTTAACCCTGGTTGTAAGCGTGTCGAGTTTAGCTAGGACAGTTTCGAAAGTAGTCGGAAACTTTTCCATTGTGTCAGTTACTTTGTTAAGCTGTGGTATTAATTTCTGGATAGTTTCCTCCACCTTGGCTAGTCTTTGGTCTATTTTTGCAAATCTCTCTTCATAATTACTCTCTAAGTCATCTGTATCTGGCCGAGGTACCGAAGGTGCCTTTCGTTTGTTACGGCGGTTTTGATCTACTTCCATGTCCTCATTGCGGCTGACTTCAAGGCGAGCGCAAGCCACAGACGACTGTTCATTTTTTGATTGCGCATTTGCAGTTTCTAGCTGTTTGATTTTTGCGTTAGACTGAGCTAACTGTTGTTGCAGTTGTCGGACTAACTCTGCCAGCTCCCTTACCTGTGGGTCGGGTGCTCGGCGTTGCTTGTCTGTAAGTGGAGTCTTCCATGCCAAATGTTTGGCAGGTCTTCCTTCTTCTCCGGAGTTGGAGTTGATCCGCGAGCTGCGTCTCTGGGACGATGACCTGCTCCTATCTCTGCTCCCACTGCGTCCACGTAGAGGGGGAAAAGAGTCATCTCTTGGTTCCTGCAGCTGAAGTGGTGGACTTGTGGCGAGGTCAGTTGGGGGACTGCTGCTTTGCAGTGGCGGGAAGGATTCATCCCTTGGAGGTGGTTGTTGGTGGCCGCGTTCTCGGGGACGGGACTGGCGGCCGCTTGGCGAACTGTCTGGGTCAGTGGCAGTGTCCGTGGGGGACTGTGAAGATTTGCGCCTGTGGCTAGACACGAAGCGGTATTTGCAGCTTCTGCTGCCTGTTGGATGTGAGCCTTTGCATACGATGCACATGGCTTGGCAGGTAGGTGGTTGGCCGGCTGGTGGGGAGTCGTGAGCGACGCCGCAGCGGCGGCATGTAGGTATTCGTGGTTGGGGGCACACGTCCGCTCGGTGACCCAGCTTGCGACAGTTGAAGCACGCCTCCGGACGAGGCTTCAAAGGGAAGACTTCGAAAGTAAACCCCAAGTACCGCACGTATCGGGGCAGCTCGGTGTTGGCGAACGTAACGACGAAGTGCTGCGTCTTGCCCATACGACGCGCAGCAACGATGGGGAGATCGGGATTTCGAGCGCGGAGCTCAGCCAGGATCTCGGCATCGTTTTCGTAACTGTAGGCTCGGTACAAAATCCCCCGTACGGAATTGTCCGGGGCTGGGGCGTAGGCGGCAACCGGGACTACTGTCTTGTCGATGGTGATGGTGCCGATCTTGGCGTAAGACACTGCACGGGCATTGTCAGGCGTGCTCACTGTGATGGTGTTGTTAGTGGGGTGTATGCGGACTTGGTCGGCAGTAACCGCTAGGCGGTGGTCGACGTTGGCGGCTGCGTAGATAGCAAGTGCAAGTCGTGCGGGGCCTACGGTGTGAAGGTTCAGCGTGCCCTGTGGACGGAGGACGATCTTGAGGTGTTCCGAGGGCAGGCGGGGCAGAGGACGCTTTTTGGTCAAAGGTGGAGGGCGTCCGCGTGTCCGCGGATTCGGTACAGTCGATGTCGTGGCTGGCGTCTGGGCCTCGGCAGGTTGTTTCTTGGGCGGAGATGGTCTTCGGTACCGGCGTTGCATCTCGAATGCCGTCCATGAGCCATCGGATAACTCCGTGGCGGTAATGTCGGTGCCTTCCACAGTGTAAGGCATAGTCAAGGCGGTGTTGGGCTTGGCGGGACGCGACGTCGCCACCGCCGCTGCGCGCGAACGCGCCGATGTCGTGAGGCAGCGATAGGCTTAGCTGTCGCAGCTGTTGCGGCCAAAAATATTTGGTCGAAAAATCATCAAACTGCTTGCCTTGGTCTGGAAATCAGCACACCGGGTCCGGAGCGATAGACGAACGTCCAGGGCAAAGTTGGTGAACGCAAGTGGCAAGAAATACGAAATTTTGCTGTGAAATCACGGAGCTCATGTGAGATGCGTCCGCTCGCTCCACGATCCTGTAGATTCTGAGTATCATCAAGCATCCGCTTTCCATCCTGAGCGTTTTGACACCTTTGAAACCCCATCACCGATTTCTTTTTTAAATTATTTCAATTACTTAAGTGATCAATTACACACTCTAAATGTTCTTCATTAGTTTCATCAAGCATTGGTTATATATTGTTACGTGGTGACAAGCAAAGCAGACGGCACAACATGGCTACAGGATGAAAGATGATTTATTGTCTGGCCTAGCGCGAGGGCTGCTCTCGCGCCACTGCAGATCTTCTTCGCAACACTTCCCCGCGCCACCGAGAGATCGTCCCATCGGTTCGTTGAAGGTGGTGGTGACGTGGCGTTGAGGATGTTCAAGAAAAGATAGAAGAGAATGATGTGCACCACGATGACGATGACCATGATGATGCTTGGGTGATCCGTATCCCCTGGAGCTCGTCAGCCATCCGCCACCAAAGCACCCATGGGACCAAAGGCTCGAAGTCGCGACGGGCGGCTGGGCAGGGTGGGGGTTGCGTGTTCGTTTCTTTCGGTTCCTCGGGTCCTTCGGGTCTCTGCTTTGATCTGGTCTGTGGTTTGTTCATGTGTGCGCCTTGTCTTCAGATCCGGGCTTGGAACTGGGTGGCGGTAGTGTCGGCTGGTCGGGTCTGGACAGGAAGGGCTGGGGCGAAGCTGCACGGCGATATCCCAGGCTATCGGTCGATGGTCCCGGCGTATGGATGGCGTCGATGCTCCGAGGCGGGGATGGGGATGACGTACCCAGCCCCTCCAAACAAAATGTTACTGGGTGATAAGCAAGCAGACGGCACAACATGGTTACAGGATGAACGATGATTTTATGTCTGGCCTAGTTCTGAAAATTTCAATACCCGTGAACTTCTTTTTATTTTTCATGTTTTCGATTATTTCAAGTGAATTGACCAATCACAATATCAACATTTTCTTAATTATTATCATTAAGCATTGGCTTTACATTGTGAGCATTTTAACTCCTTTGAATCCCCTTTGTTGGTTTTTTATTTTTTTGTTTCATTTTTAATTCATCAACCATTTCAATTTTTTAACTCGTCCTCGCCCATGACCACTAATCAATCATCAATCACTAGAACCACAAATTACAAACATACGGTTCTTTATGTACCAGGGCACGCATTTGGGATCAAGAGGACAGGGAGATTACTCTAGCACTGCGCTTTCGACAAGCAAAGCTTGGAGGGTGTGCAGTGGTTGTGAATGGCAGACTCGCGTTCAGAAAAGCAGGAATAAGTTGGAATAAGCCGATTCGTAGATAGTAGCGGTTGGATAAGGAGCGGTTGAGTTTTCGTAATGTAATTGAATAACGTACTTACCTAAAATATTTGGCGCTACATTAGCGATGTTTAACAAAACTATCGCGTGTCCTGTGTCTGCTTCTCTTGCGCGCGTTTCCTGTGCGCTTTATCTTTAGCCTAGTCATACATTAGACACACCACTTACTTGGAGAGAGAGAGACAATGCTATGATAGTTAAAATATTGTCCCGTTCCTAAGCAGTCATGAGCACCCTAAATTGACAATATATAGTATACCTCTGTTTGCCTGCTTTCTTCTTTCAGGTTGAACAAAAGACATTGACCATACTGCCGCTAAATAGTGTATAATGGAATTTCTTATTGATTCGTTTTTAGGTTTAGGTCTCAGCAACCGGTCGACGGCTATGACGTGTAAGAACTCTCTATGTCACCCAGTGGCATGAAAACTGCGCCATCATAGCTGATACAAAGGTTACATTAATTGCAATGCTAAAGCAAGCCTCATTCAAAAACAAGTAGGATAATGAACGACATATCAGTGGTTAGATCGCAAAACATGCCTCACCAAACCAAAATACTGCTTGGAAGTCTCAGAAAATGTAAGGTTGAGGAAACCGAAGCAGCATATAAAAAAGATTAACATTTTAAATTGCTGACTAGGCAAAGGTCGGTAGCATGCGGCAATTCATACATTATAACATGTTGTATTATTATAGAGAAGGAAATCAGCGAAAAGGATTAGATGTCCGTCGTACTTGGCAACTAATGCAAGTTATCACACATATCTTTACACGCTCGTGCAGAGCTCTCACGGTGCCACAAAGACTCTCTGAAACAAACGGAGCTAGCTTGAAAAGATGGGTTGTCTCGGTTGCTCCCTTTATTCTCAGCACAAATATGTGATGTCGGGGATACGTTTTTACCGTACTCGCACATGTGTCGAGCGCTAAACGATTCTTCTAATTCAGGAGTACCTGTTCTCACTCACCATGCTCGAAGTCGACCAGGGTGGTGGAGCGAAAAAAAGATTTCTCATCGTCGAGTGCAAAGACTGGCGCCTATGGAGAAGCTCAAGCATGGCTCCCAACGATGACCCCAATATGTCTGCATCTTATCGGGCTTATATGCAGGATCAAGTTGGGTATATGTCGGCGCGGATTTTAATAGCGAATAACGACACGCTTTCTCTCGTTCAGTGAATGCAACCGGCGTCGCTTTTACTGCGCAATCGCTGCACGTGGTCAACGGTAGACGTTCGACTTTGTCTTGTCGCACAACGGAATGATGGTCATGTCATTAAATGATTCTGCTTGGAAGAAGCGCATCAGGTCGCCCATCGGTGGTGCCCGACAATAAAAGGAATTTTTCAGCGATCGTATTATGCGTTTCCAATCCACGCCGCCACGTGAATCGATGCATCTCAAGGATAAATGCGTTCTCTCTCCAGGCGCATGTATATGGACACATTAGAACAAAATCCTGCATGAGGAACATGTGCATTCTGGCAATAAATGAAGCAATCAGTGCGCGTTGACTGCAGAGAAAAGATGGTGAGCCCTAATCGCATTGGTTGGCAGTGTGAGTTTTGCCTTACACATGTAGGTGAATTAATGCTTATCTCACATATTATTCCGTATAGCTGGTTGGCGGTCATGATATATAGGGCGGCGTCTTGTTGCCGATTTATTTCAGCAAATACAAATTTCCATGCAAAGCACGTAAGACCACCTGCGGGTGCCGCTGCTGACAATCTATACCCGCTAAAGCTTCAACACGACTTCTAGTGTTGGCTAGTGGTAACCACCCAACACATGTCCTATTCATTGTGAATATGCAATATAGTCTGTGTGTGGCACTAATGTGTTTTTTGCCATCGATATCGCTTGGAATGTTCCGTGCATAACGAAAAACAAAGCCATCGCAACTTGTGTCATTGTTTCCTTGCCTGTATCGTGCGCAAAATACGAGGCATCTGCACACGTGAAATCGAGGTCACACAGCTCATTCCCAGGATAAAGCACTCCCTCAAGCATACGCGCACAGACAGACGCGTACTACGCACAATATAGCTCTAGAGTGCGCGTCATTTGTTTGCCCAACGGACGTCATTTGGGCCCTCTCAGCAATCGATAAAGCACAGAGGAGAACGCTGGCCCGCTGACTCGCCCTCCTGCCAGCCGGTGGCGTTGGCGGTACCCATCCAGTGCTTCTGTCGATAAGGAAACGGGATCCATCTGATAAGGGCACATTGGGGAAAAGACACACATCGGACTAAGGCTCGCGCACGCACGCATTGTAATTGGAGGAAGCGGCATAAAAACGCCGGCCTATTGGATCCCGTGGGCAGCCAGCCCGACCTGGAAGCTGAAAGGAATTCCCGATAAGGCCTCGGTCCGGACGCGCTTGCTTTATTGCTCTTCCGGGGTTACGCGCTCCTTGCCTTCCGAAGTGCGCGAAGGGGAAGAAGAGCTGGCGCCACTTCACGCTGCATAGTGTGTGGATTACTACAGCATGCAGATGCATCACCTCAGCCAGGGTAATAAACAAGTCGTGCAGGAGGGGTGTCGCGAATAACAAGCGAGGTGTATTGCAGTAGAAACACGTATCTAAGCCTATAGAAGAATAAACCTAGGATTATCTAGATTATAACTACTAAGCATCTTTTAAATAAGGGGTGGGTACTAACTCAAGCATTACTGAATCGATAGAACGCCGTTTTTCAACAATAAAAACGTTAGTTTCAATGAAGACGAAGCTTATATGTGGTATAAGCCCATTTTCTTTCTTTCCTTCTTTCTTCATTTCTCTTTCTTTCTTTCCTTCTTGCTTTTTTCTTCCCTTCTTGCTTTCTTTTTCTTCCTTTCTTTCCCTCTTTTTTATTTCCTTCTTTGTTTCTTTCTTGCTTTCTTTCTCTCTTTCTTTGTTTCTTTCTTTATTTGTTATTCTACCTCTTTGGGGCCTACCTTTCTTCGTCGTTTGAATTTTTTCCATCAGAAATCGGTGCTAACGCGATATGGAGAATCTACCGGTCTTATGCAACATAGCGTATCGCTCAACCAAAACAGAAACTTTTGTGTCGGGGGTGAGCGCTAGAAAGGTATCTTCGTCAGGCAGGCGTGAAGCTCACCTATTATGGCAAAGCCATCAGTGTATTCCCGAGTGATGAATGCCCGCTCCTACTTCCGTCATCACCAGGCGCAGTCATCTCCGAACGATGTGTTGCTGTTAGCTTCAGAATGCGGTCCCACGCAGGCTTACGGTAAGCTAAGTGCCTGGAATTGTTCCGGAGCATTCCTGCGGCCTCGAGTATGCCATTCAGTATATACTAGTGGACTTGTCGAGACATTTCTTGCGATGTTTACATGCTACCGCTAGTCAATGAACTAAATGCCTGAAATCAATTGTGACTTATGAGTAAAGACCGAGACATGGGACAATAAAATTGAAGACGCGATGAAAAATACAGAAAAATAATGCTGTAATAATAATTGTTTTTGTCAGCAGCGAACCCTGTTCTATCTTCCACTGCGGATATGTGACATGTCCAAAGTAATCCTGTAGGTTGTTTTTACCTGAAAACAAAATTCATCGAGATTTTGTCACTCTCAATAGCGCGAGCTGTACTTTCTTCGGCTGCTATAAGAAGTAGTAAGTAATATGTCTTTGGTAAATGAACACTTCGAGCTCGTATTAGTGGTCTGTGCGTAATACCAATACTCTTACAAGCTCGGTCGTTCATTGTTCCTAGATTGCGCTTACGTTGAATGGAGGACCTCAAGCATCCCCTGCTATAGCGATCAAAAGATTATCATACAACGTAAACACGAGACCGCGGACAAGGGCATCTATGCCGTTCGTTTAAAAGTAGATTGTACCTCTCTCGCTCAGAAATTAAACGCCTGTTAAGCCGCACAGAAGTTCGAGGTTTTCACCGACGTACACATATACACAAACCATATGACAAGCATTACAACGGCGGGAAATTCCCGCCAAACTTGGCGAGGCTATCCACAATTTCGGATGCACCCGAAAGTTTTTGCATTGAACCTCCTACTCTCTGACAAAGATGATGGCCATGCTAAAAAATGTATGTGTCGGAGAAAGGTTTCTACTTGTGGGGAGGGGGTGCGTACTTGAAACATACCTCGCAAAAAAGAGAGCGGAGATGGTAGTTTTCAAGGGAAACGTTTTGAGCTGGTACTGATTATTTCCTGTCTCAGCCCGTAGTATTTTTTTCGTTGCTGCCTTTTTCTTACAAATCTGAATCGCATAAGCCGGGGGCGCCGTCTCAGACACGGACATCATCTCCTTCAGCCAATACATTTCTTCAAGCACGCGGTGTTAGACGCAAGCCGAGAAGGAAGTGATTAGCTGGACACTTCCGTTTCCTTGATGTCGAATCGGACACGGCCAATGAAAAGATCTGCATAGTCAAGCTCTGGGCCATTTTTTTCCCACGCCTCTTTTTTCTGGATGATCAGAGTGCGTGCAGATACAGCTATGGCTATATACTGCAAAAACTTAGCGCCGCCTTGAGCTCAATGCGTCTGTTTCTGCCATGTTGACGGATTCTAAGTACCGCAGTACAGTATATGGTAGTAAGGGAATAACGACGCGCAAGTTAGCATTTATCGTAGTCTAAGATTCGCAAATATTGCTCGGTACGTTGTACAAAACAACGAGATAAGGATAACCAGAGAAACAAAGTGAGGGTTCCAGCCTAGTAAAGTTGTTCATTAATACTCGTCATGACAGTCACGTACAGAATCTGTGTACAGAATGGATAAACAGAATGAGTTCGCAGTGACTGTGCAGCTTATTTCAAGTATGAGTGCATTTACTTCTCTAATTTTGGTCTAAATTAACTGCGAATAATTAAATCGTGATTAGGTCGAAATTTACGTTACATGATTATGTCATATGTCGTTGGATATGCCGAGAATTTCTAAACCAGCTGGTTGACGTTTTTGAGGTGGCCGGCGAAACTAGCCTTGCCGCGACCGTCCCATTTGGCATCAACCAAGCGTGACTCTCTTTTTCGTTTCCAGTTTTGAAAGGCCGCACCCTTTCTTATTTTTTTTGGCAGCTAGACCGACTAAGAACGGTTAGATTGTTCTGGTGTGGACACAGGTCTCGTTTGCTAGGCTGCTTTCTAAGTAACGGCGGTGGATGTTACCGAGTGGCAATGGCCTTTGCGAATCACGACAGGATTCACGCTTCGTTGGGTCTTTCTGGTCGTCGGTTTTGCTGGTGCAGCAAGTGGAGGTTGTAGATTTTTTGGAGAAACAAACAAGCCTTCAGGATACCGAAAGGCTGATGAAAAAGTATGCAGCTAAGCCAACGTATATAGCCAAACAAGTATTAGGGCAGTAAAGATAAATCTATATTTATATGCGATCCATATCAATAAATATATATGCGAAAGGACTCACATTCTGGGAGAGAAATGCATGGGATTTGCCATGAAATATATGTAAGCTGAAAGTGTGCTTCTCACTGTAGTGCCCTAAACGCTACTTGTACAATTTAGTTTTGGTCGAAGATGTTGATGTATAAACAAGCGCCAGAACATATAGCTGGCAGCTGAATTCATCATTTTTAAGACAGAAAAGGAGGGCCCACGACTAAACTATGTCGAAATAGCTCTACAGGGTCCTGGGACAGCTTCAAATTCGACACAGCAGCGAAATTCCGAATGAAAAAATCAATTTACTTGTTAATCGCTGAACAAGTCCACACGTGGTGTAAGTAGGGAAGTGTGTGTAGAATTTCTTCTTTCGACGTCATGTGGCTTGGGGAATCATGACGTCACACATGGTGGACCGGATGGTGGCCTTTATTGTATGTGCGATCCCGTGGTAGGTAAGAAAGCAATAAGACGAATGCTTTTATAGGCCCATGAGTTTTTCTTTTCATTTATTGGACTATTTTCTCTTTATTTAACAACCATTTCCGTAACCCCAGATAAGAAAGTGGTGTTATTATTAGCATAGCAATTGAAAGTCAAGCCCAGAGTCTCTATTCCGTGACCAGAGATAATTCAGAAGGCAAGTTCGTGGTGATTGAAACGGTATGTTTGAAATAAATATCATTGTTATGCATTTCGACCGATTCTTTCGCGACATGAGAAAGGCGACTGGTAGAGATAGAAAAGTGTCCACTTGTTGTTTAAGAAATGCCCTCATTAGCAGCACCGTTTGGTAGCGTAATACTGTTTGGTCAGAAGCAATGAACACCTGTACGGTGGCTATTTTCCATGAGGCCATGAAATGGAAATAACAACATTGTAACGTCTTCAACCAAAACAAAACCTTAATTGCGTAAGTAAAATGTCTTTGTCCGAATGCGTGGCAGATCAGCAGTAGTTCTAAACACCGACATCATGTGTGCGGATGCCGTCAAATGTAGATGAAGGCGACTCTGTTGAGAAGAAATAAATAGTTTGAATCAAAAACATGGGTCGAGTTTGTTCCGGAACTTCGTACTTTGCGCAGTCACATTTAAAATGCATGTATATATCGAAATATGCTTCAAATCAGGAAGATTAAATTTAATATTTTTCTCTGATATTGCCTTCTATTTACTTCTGAAAGGACTTATACCACGTGATGAATGAACCGCCATCAAACCCAGACCTGTATGTGTAAAATCTGTGACGTGATATGACTGCGCGCCACCTATTAGAAAGTATGCAACTCATTGAGCGCTTTGTGCTTGTGTCGGCGCATCTACGGATAACACTCTGTTGTAGAGAGCGACCTTTTTTACTGAAACCGTTGCGCAATCTGGCTCTAGTAATCGCGGCCGCCACTGCGTTTGGTGAGGCGAGCAAGGTTGACTCGAAGAGGTTGCTAACCAGCCCTTCCAGCGATCCCAAAGGTTTCTATTCCAATAAGACTTCTCAATTATTCCTTGAGCTTCCTGGTTACTTTTTGTCACGCGAGCTTTAAGTTAATGGAGGCTGAGATATAATCACTGGTTCGTTTTCTTAATCCACCACAACGGCCCCGAAACGGTGGGGCAGTGATTCGGGCTCTCAACTGCTCTGCCCAAGGATGCGGGATCGAATCCTGGCCGCGCCGAATGCTTTTCGATGGAGGCGAAAAGCAAGGCGCCCGTGTGCTGTGCGATGTCAGCGCACGTTAAAGAACACCAGATGGTCGAAATTTCCGGAGGCCGTTACTACGGCATCTCTTACAGCATGGTTCACTTTCGGATGTAAATCACCAGAAACCAAATGAAGCAAGTTCACTGCATTGCTAAATCCAGCCTGTACCAAGAGGTGACTACAAAATTGAGATGAGACATAGAACACGCCTATAAGGCTCGGACGCCACGGCATAATGCCAATCGTCTGAGGAACCTATTTCGAGTAAATGCACTATGCTACACTATTAATCGCTAACCATTAATTTGTACCTCTGTATCTGATACATAATCAGTGCATATACTTGTAAGCTGCCAATAATTTTAAAGAGCACCAATCATAGCTATACGAGCCCGCTTTCTTCAATCCGTAAGAAGGCACGTGCATGACCGAGAAGTAACGTGTCTGACTGAGGAAACAGGCACCCTGAAGATTTTGGGCCTCGGTTTGCAGTTGACGGAATATATATTTTTGGTAATGTCTGACATTTTAAAGCTGTGCAGTATTATCCTCGCAATTATAGACGCGCGGCTACTTTAATGAGATAGCGTTCAAGGCCCCTTGCTTCAGAAATCCTCTAGTGGGCGTTGTGTGAAAATTCACAAGCATGACTTCAAAAGATGATAGTTGGCAACTGGAACAGCCGTGCAATAAGAAGTTTACGGTCTGCGCGGCGTCACCAGACCACTTCAAACAACCAACTCGCTTAGATCCATTCAGGTATTAAGGTGCGAGGAGAATCAAGGCAGGTGCGTCCGTACGCGTCGGTTGATTCGGGTCTTTACGTACCTTTCGGATGGACTTCAGCGTATCGACAGAGCCTTAGACTGTATACAGATGAGTATGTGTGAGACAGTAGATACAAGAATGAAGGGAAAAGAGGTGAGGAGAGTAGGAAGGGGCAAGTACGTGAGCGAGCTTACTCAATGGGAGCTTGTCGTTAATGTTGTTGTGCGATAGCCTTAAATCCAAAGCTTAAATGCCCTCCCAATCCTTGCTTAGCCCCTGTGTTCTCATCACGTAGTAGTCTAATCTCTCTTTTAATCCTTTTGTATCCATTTACTTCCGACTTATACCTTACCTGCATCGCTTACCTGTGCACAGAATTTAAAGTGTAGTGTGCTGTCCTCGTTACACTGAGTTTTCTTCGCCGCGGGTGACACATCGACGCACGCGCATGCCTCAAAGGCTGACCAGCGGTGAAATATAATAAAATCCGGCGAGAACATTTAAAGCAACGTTGATAGGCTGAAAGAGGTATCTATGTATCTACGGCTTGCTTCTGATAGTCGTTTGCAAACCAGTTTGTGGCACTTGGATTAATACATTAACTCAGCCTGTTCCTATACCGGCATCATGATATGTCACTATTCGGCCAAAATGTATTTCATGTTATTATGTTGAGGTCCCGCTGACGTACAATAAACAAAGGGTGTAAGCACCTTTTATAACTATCTGCACATCGACCTTTAACTTGGTTAGGTAAGACGTATGCTTTGATATTTCAATAGGGGGCGTTACCATACATCATCGGTCCATTCTTGCTTCTTCCATAAAAACAAAGTTTTTGGCGGCAGCGGCACCCACTGCTGCGCAGAGGAGCGAATATAAGTTGCTCCGAGCAAAGAAATCCTGGGGCTATCTATCCGTTCAATTTCTGCCTTATACACACGTGCGTAAACTCCCGTCCGCCATTCTACCAACATTCGACCAAAACACCGAAAGACCAAATAGCGAGAGACGTACTGAGAAATGACAAAAATATAGCTAGTACGAATGAAACAGACATGAGATGTAAAAACATCCCGCCCGCGCATGTCATCTTCCAGATCCCGGCTCTATGCGAACGATTTGTTTGGGATCAAAGGAGCTGCGCCGCTATCTGGTGTTGCTACTATAGAAGGGAGCTGTAGGGCGAAACGTGTCTGCGTCTCGGTCTCGATTCCGTTCTCTTTTTTGTTCCACCTTTTTGTTTCTCTCGCTTTGCACTTCCGCAGAATCCCATATTCTTTTAATTTTTTTTCCCCACCCTTTAGGACTGTTTTTTTTTTAATGATTCTATAGTTTTCACTAAGGCTAGACCCCTGTTGTGTATAATCTCGTGTACCTCAGATAGAGAATGCCAGCAATGACTTCCAGACAGATATCATATCATTCGAGTGTAAAAGGTTCACTTGTTTCTACAGATTTATCCGGCTGCACATTAGTCATATCGGTAAAATCACATTTTGTAGTTGCGCGTTCCAATAGACTTGAAGCAAGCTCCGAAGAACTAGACTTAGTTGCTCCTGAGATAAATTATAATGATTCCTTCCTGATCGGCTTTACCCATTTGGACGTTCACCCTCCTTCTTTCCCAGTGAAATAATCTAGCTTTTACTCCCTGTCTCCTTTATCTTTCACATAAATCTGGTTTTGTGCATATTTGAAGCACCATCATCTCGTGTTAAGAAGGCTAAACTAGGCACAAAGATTCTGCTCCATGGTTCAGATATCCCCACAACAGCTCTCCGTCTAAATTTGAACCGATTTTTAATTTCATCGGAATTCTAACTTTGGCCTAAAGCGGAAGTGGCGCACAATACTGATGTGAAAGAAGGAAGCGGAGTATAACATGTTCTTCGTTCATTACAATACGCTCGCATTTGCACGGCAATTAATCTCTTTCGTCGGCCGAGCACGCTTTCTTGACGTTGTTAGTGTAACTGAGGGCCGTAGCTTTTAATGACGGGGAAAAGAGGGGGGGGGGGGGGGGGGGGGGGGCAGGAGAGAGTCGGAAGTGTAGGATGTAGAATGGTGTAGGGAGTGCAACACGGGCTCACGCATAGCAGTTGGCCATACAATCTGGGTATACATCCCGACTGGGACAGTGACTGACAGGACCAAAAAAGAAAAAAAGCTGGAAGAGAGAGAATTGCGTGCGGAAGACGTTACCTGTGAAGTGTGATTACAACGAATAATGCCTACGGCTAGCTCCTTTAAAACACACACGCAAACTGATTGGCCTAGTAGAAGGAAGGTTCCAAGGACGATTTGTTATT
Source organism: Amblyomma maculatum (assembly GCF_055883805.1). NCBI lineage: Eukaryota > Metazoa > Arthropoda > Arachnida > Ixodida > Ixodidae > Amblyomma > Amblyomma maculatum. The sequence continues at coordinate 47,974,847 of NC_139353.1, read as the reverse complement.
GAAGACAGTTTTGGTGAATTTCTGCTCGCCTATAAACTGATGTATGGGTTATGCCCTTCCGAATCCAACGTAATTCCTTAGTCACTCTTATTTTGTCGGTACAACTATTCCATTATATAAACTTGAGTACACCGTTAACCTTGAGTTTGGAGCTCTTTGGCCTGAGTCGCCCTTGCGCCATTAAAATCCATCATCATCATCATTATTTTGTCGGTGTTCTCCGCAGCGTGCTCGTCAGCATTGACGATACTGTATTGAAATATATGAATAATTGCATCGCTCTTTGCAGAGCATGTCAGTGCCTTTGTAGTTTTTCTTTTTTCAAAATGTTTTCTTATCAGTGGGGAATGCGTATCAGATTTGCTTCAAATGTATCATGTCTGCCGTGGCTAATTTCCTTGCGGTGTTTGGAGTAATTTCCTGTCCTTATCACTCTCATTCCTCCACACTAGGTGAGGATGAATAGAATTAGAGTTATTCTACAACGCTAAACGCGTTTATAAGGGCCAAGTGGCCTAATCATCAATCATCGTATTCTTGTGATAAAAAGTCTTGAACGGGCCCCTTTTACCTGTAGGACTGAATACCCATACAGTCAGCTGGCTATACATCTGAATTAATAGAAACCTCGACATAGCTACTGTGGCAGCCATCCAAATTGCTGTCCACGAATCCCGCAAAGCCACCTAATAAGGTACGGCGGAGAACGAGCGTCCTTAAAAATGGGTCTTTAGGAGCCATGAGTTGCTAGTAGGCGTAAGCTTGCATTTTCAGGTCTTACAGTGGGCTTTTTGCAGGTGTTGCTACAGAACGGCTATTGGCTGTCACTGTTCCGTCGCAGAGCAGTGCAAAATTTTGGAAGCTTTTCAGCATTAACCTGCATTTAGGCAAGTGTCGAGCAGCTATTTGCATCTTCATCAGATATGCTGCAGCGTTTCCTTCTCGCTGACGGAATGTTGACGAAAAAGCATTGCACACGTATTGCCTTGCATGCTCGCGCGTGATCCGTCATCATTGTTATGATATGTGCATTTATCGATGTTGCTTTGGCCGAGGCGGTCTTGGTTAGGCTGTGTTTGTATGGCTTTCAGCCACAATAAAATTGGTTTCACTTAGTTGCTAATTTATTTTTCGTACTTGTATCGCTCAAAAACATTGTCGCAATTGTTTCCGGGGATTAAACGAACTTTACATGAAAAGGCCCGAAATTTTTGGGCTAGGTTCAATTCGAAACTCACTCAATCGCTCGCTCGCTCGCTCGCTCGCTCGCTCGCTCGCTCGCTCACTCACTCACTCACTCACTCACTCACTCACTCACTCACTCACTCACTCACTCACTCACTCACTCACTCACTCACTCACTCACTCACTCACTCACTCACTCACTCACTAAAATGCAGCCATTCATTGAAAGGACTGGGTACAATAATAATTTTCATGTTTTTCGCCGGAGCCATTACACAGCACAAAATCTTGAGCGCAGAGCGACGTTTAGGTTTTGTACTTATATATGCCGATAAAGTAGAAGGCAAGGAAAAACATACACACTTTACCATCGCCAATAATCGTCGTCATCATTACCTTTCCTCAAAATCTCAGCAACTGGTGCCGCTGGACCGAGAGAGGAATCAGGGAGAAACTAATCGAAGGAAAACAAAATATCCTATTAAAACCTAATTTAATAGCAGACAAATGACGCTGAGCTGAACCATTTGACCGTTTGTAAACATGAAGTGCGCATATTCGAGCCGAATGGAGTGACGAATCGGTGAAGTTAACAGGCCCGGAGGTTTCATTTTTGTGCGCATTGGTTCTGGGAACGCCGACCATGCAAACCATCATCTTCCCGAGTTCAATTCCACTGCGCACTGCAGTCCTTCAGAGGAGTAACTGAACTGCTGAGGCCGGTTATTCATTCATTGTGCGCCCTAATGAGATTTTTTTTTTCTTGAATTCTGCCCGCCCGCCCGCCCGCTTTCCTGCTCGCCCAACTGCCTGCCCGGCTGCCTGCCCGCCCTTTCTTCCACTCTCTCTCCTCTTTTTGTGTTGAAACGATTGAGGAAATGACAGTAAAATGCAATTGAGATATAAAACTTCAATCCTGTTTTGTACCTCCAAATCATTTGGATCCGAGCCGCAGAGGTCATATGCAGCTACGAACCAGCGTCATCGTGCAATGCTGCCGGCTTAACCAAGGGCTCCAGAATGCTCCGGGAGAATAAACGCGCTTTTGCAAGCAAGGCTCTCTCGTCAAGACGACCTTGGCTGAAAGTTCATGGATAACAAATAGACTGGCGTGCCTCGTATTACCTAGCACTGCCTTGAATGGGGCAGGAAAAATAAGAATAAAAGGTAAGCGGAGCAGGTTTGCTAGCTGGGAACGTTGTCTGAACATAAGATCTCGGCTCCGCTCCCTATGTATTATTCTAAGGGTTATTTGAGTGAACAATCAAAACACGCAAGCTGGGACTGCTCAAATCAGTGGAGCAAGGAAGTACTCCTTTCATCTACGATCCCAGTTACCGGCCCTGATAATTTTTGTTTTGTACCTTTTTCTGTTCATAGGAATTGCGAATGCACTGGTTTTAGAGGAGGGCAATAGAAGTTAAATGCATTTTAAATACGATGCAAACAATGGGTGTCTAGAATAAAAGCTCCGAGAATCGTACTGTTCTGGCTTGTGAACAATAAGATCTGAAGGCACTCCAAATCTACGTAGAGCTGATTTGCCCTCGTTCCTGTTGAGATAGGCCATCTTGTGAAAGCTTTGCTGATCATGCACATTTTCAAGAAGACTTAAGCTGAGATTTGCTTTCAAACAGAGCGCACAAGCTAACCGCAACGGCGGATGGAACTCCGTTGCGATAGCGCTTCGCATACTCTTCCTTTGTTGTGGTAGTGCCCTTTTTATGGAACACATGTTTCTTTTGTCTCCTCCATCCGGCTTCAAAGCCCCCGCCTTTTCAATAGGTTAGAGTTGAATGAAAAGACTCTTCAAATACTGGGTGATTTTCAGAAGGTCCAAAAGTAAACTCCCCGCCGGGACGGCGCCGTGGTTAGGGCGCCCGACTACGGTTCGCAAGGATGCGGGATCGAATCCCGGCCTCAGCGGCTGCTTTTCAGTCGAGGCGAAAGGTTAGGCGCCCGTGTTCTGTGCGATGTCAGTGCACGTTAAAGAACCCCAGGCGGTCGAAATTTCCGGACTCCTCTACAACGGCGTCCCTCATAGCCTGGGTTGCTTTGGGACGTTAAACCCCATAAACCAAACCAGACCACACCAAAACCAATAAAAAAATTGGAGGCTTATCAAGGTTAAGCCCAATGGATGCGAAGCATGTTAAGCAGCTGCCTCAGTGTGGATGGCGCTAAGTAACGGAGACGTGGTTTTAGGTTAATCGTCGTAGGCATCTTGACCGCATACACGCCCGGCGCAAAGACGCTGGCGCGGTTGCGGGCACAGAGACTGACGCGACGGCGGGCGCGCGCCGCTTCATTCATCCCTGGCGTGACGTCACATATCAGGTGATGCAGCGATAGTGGCGCCGCCGCCGCGTCGCGCGCGACGGCGCGAACCGAAGCGTGGAGGCCTCCGCCGGGCGACGTCCGACGGCGCGATATGAGGCCCCATCTGCAGCCGGTGTGACGTCATCACGTGACGTCACATCATGTGATCTCACTTCAAGGTCAATGGCGGCCACCGCCGGGACGCGACCGACGGCGCGATATGAGGCCCCATCTGCAGTCGGTGTGACATCATCACGTGACGTCATGTCACGTGACCCCACTTCAGGGTCAATGGTGGCCACCGCCGGGCGTCGCGCGAAGGCCCGAAACCTACGTTAATATGCTTCGCATAAAAGGCAACTTCGTTTAGATATATTTTATCATTTTGGCTATTTTGGGGGCCCCGGTGGCTACCAGGTAAGAAGCGGACTGCTTTAATTAGTACGCTGTTTAAATAAGTTCTTAACTAAAATATTTATTTCAGGGCTGTGTTGCGCTTGCAGAATCGAAGTGAAGATCGTCCCCAAAATAGCAAATTCGAGGAAATTTTTAATAAAAAAAATGTTGCCCGCGTTAGAAGGCTCAATGCTGTCATCCTGATATGCGGCCTCACGCCGTAACCCAGTGGCAGCGCACGCGCGTGCCCTATATAAATTCACCTAGATATTTTGTCACTCTGCTGTCATCAACTGATAACCATGCGGGTGCGGAATGGTTGGTTTTATTTTCGCTTTAACCGCAGCCGCGCTATTATCCGCCGCGTCGGCGCCTAATGCGCGAAGTCATTTCTCTCTTTGCCATAAAGTAATCGTCGCCCTTTGGGACAGCTTTGAGTCACCCATAGTGACATTAAATGGCAACGAGTGAACAAAATCCGTTCAGGTGTTCTTGTGCAGGTTTGGGTTGGGGAGGTTTTTACCTGGGAGGCATGCCCCGTGTGCTGCCCCCGGCGCCCCATAACAGCGGGAGCTTGCTGTCTCTACACTGCTTTACGTTAAAAACAGAAAAGATACGTTTTAGTTAGCTGCCAGGGCGCTTGCTGGGTCATGCCTAAAATTATTAGGTCAGCAACTGCTCCTTTATCTCATTCTTCGTAGCATACATCCATGCCGGGCGGCTTTAATGGTATTGTGAATGACTTCAAAGTATTGGAGCAAGAAAGCGGCAATGAGCCGCGTTAAGAGTAAGATTCATGACTTACTTGTGAAGTTTTGGTTTCCTTAATAGTTTCATTGAAATGTGAGTACTGTGATTCTTCCGTTTTTCTCTATCAAAGTGCGGCGCGCGCAGCCCTGTAACAGAATGCCGCATTCCGACAATCTCCAAGCTCGAGTTTCAAGCTGACAACGTGGGGAGACCTTTATTTGCCTCGGTTAAAAACAAGAAAACTTATTTAGTCCGAAATAAAGAAATAAAGTGCAGGTTGGCAGACGCGTAAGGTTTAAGTTCAGCTTGAAAAACTTGATTTCTCATGAAGCAAAGCGTAATTGGCAGCGAGGCACAGTTTTTGTTTTAATTGCCTGCTTTCTGTTTTCAACAGAAAAGTACTAAAAAACAAAACGCAGTTCTTGGCGTCCGCTTTAAATCAATCCTACTTGCCGCACGTCACTGCCCAAAAATGTTTTCAACGCCGCTCGTTAATGGTAGCACATTCTGTCCAAGGCTTACGCGCTCTGTTGGCAGGTGCGGCTTCCCTCTCCCCAGTCAGCTGGTTATATATTTGGACCTCTTTACGACAGCTCTCGCACTTTCCATGTTAAGCAACATAATAACGAAGGAAATGAAAGTGGCTAACGTTATGGCTCAGTACGGAATACCACGCCTCTTCCGCCCTGGCTCGCAACGCGTGCGGTGTTTGATGCCATCGCTCGTTTTCCTGTTAGCGTGACACCTGAGGCGAGCGCCAGCGCTCAGGCAAGTGCTCGAGGCTTTATGCACTCTACCGCATTAACGCAAGTTTAAGCCACCTCTTATGTGCACGGCCCGCACGCGGTTCCGGCACGATCGAATTTGGGAGCAAATGTTTTGAACCGAAAGCAAAGCCCATTAGGTGTGAAAAAGTTTTAGTTTAACCGCTGAGAAAATATTATGAAAGCCGTTATAGAGAGTGCGGCAACATGCCGAATATATCATGAGGGAAGGAAGCGCCATTACGGGCTCTACGGGAAAAACCAATTGCACCGACCGAAGACCGGAGGAGCAGCAACGGACTTCCTGCAAAGTTGACTGTGCTAACAGAGTACGGAAAGTATCATCCCTAGTGGATGAAGCGTTACCTTAAACGAGTAGAAAGGCTTAATTTTGCTTTCCACGTTTCTTTTTAATGATATCAGAGCCATTATTAGATAAGCACGTGATTTTAGCCTATGAAGGATAACTAAATTATAATTGATTTATTTTAATCTCAATCTTAGTTTCGGTTTTGGTTTAAACGGCCGAGATATCAATATGCCGTCAATGAGAATGGGAAGTCCAGGTCATATCTGATGGAATGAATATAAATGCGATCCGATCGTTTCGCTCTCACTCGCTCTTGGGGTAGTCTGGCGTAGCGTTGCAGTGAATTAGGACGACAAATGAGAGGTTAGATCACTTTTTTTATCTATCCCCTGACCTAGACTTTACTCTGTGGTCATAGTGATCGCTCAATTGCTCAAATCGAAACCAAAGCAGGTGAGGAAAAATGGGGACTCAATTATAGGTTGTTTAGCCGTCGCAGACAAACATTACGCGGTAATATGTGTACAGCAACGTACTACACATCTTCACAAATAATAAAACCCGCATTCAAAATTAGTATTTTGTACATTAACCACTGTTTTACATAAACGGATGTAGTGCATTTGATCATTCGGAAGAAACTTAGGCTCCCTCCCCCTTCCACCCCGATAGTCATTATTACAGTACGAAAAAACAGACCCCTTTTTTACCAAGCATTGTGCAAATAAAAAAAATAAGAATCAGCAGGGAAACTTAGGACCACTACGTGCACAAATTTGAAATCTGGGTGTTTGATTTCCGCTACCTGTTGCTTGCTATCTTTCTGCCGTCCTAGTTAAGGTGTGTTAGCATTTCAGGTAGCAGATACCGGGGCTGGCAAACATTCTGACTTCCTTTTTGCATTATTTGAATAGAGAACTACATACTGTTACTGCTGCTCCAGCACCACCAGCACTCGTTTTGCTCCGCTGAAGGCGCACTCTTTACTCATCTTTCTCCTCAAACGGCTCTCCCTGTGCTACGTCACGTGGTGTTCCGCAGTGATTAAGGTACGCAGTTTGAGGTACACGTGTCGCCAGTTCCAACCCCTATCGTAAACTAGTCTCTACCTTGACTAGCAGATGCATCAAAACACTCCAAAGCAACGAAAGGATGAGGACGCAACAACGGAAACACTACGAGCGCTCGTGCTGTTCCTTTCTGTTCCTATTTCCTCGTCTTTTCTTGCGCTGCATTGTCTTTGAGTTATGAACAAACAATTCCAAAAGCCACCCTACTGAATAGGTGCATGCCAAATAAGAAGCGCAATGATATGACACAAACAAAAAGCTGTGCGTATTGTTGTGCCAGAATATTTATACGAAACAAGGGAACACTGGCGCCACATTAAGGTCTGTTAGTCATGCCGTATCCCGGCGTAATGTTTATGGGTGCCGTCGTTTTTGACAACACCGACAACTGAAACATTTCTCTTTAAACAGCGCCAGAGAGACTTTAGCGTGTAGGCGAGTACGGTTTTCTCCATACAAACAAGTACATAAAGAGAACTAAGCAATGTGGTATTTGTTTTATTTGCTTTCAGCGCCCATTCATTTCATCCATCGTCCTCGCTTCTTGCTTCGGTTGCGTCGCTTGAAATTGTTGCGGCACTAAAGGCACGCAACCGTAAGTAACTATACTTCCTTACCTCATGCGAGAGAACAGCTTTGTGTACTTGCACGCTGGGAAAACAAAGGGGGAAGAAGTGACGTACCAAAGCAATAAATATATCACATTAGTGCGATCATGTCGATCCTGCATTTGAATTGCTCGGGTGACCGAAAAGAATATGAGGTGCTCTTCGGCGATGCTTGAAACTCGCTGCCTTCGTTGGCACCTTCTTTTTCACATTTTTTTTTTCATCTTTTAGTCAAAGGGTAAAGAAGTGGTTTTGTGTGCAAAGGTGCTGCACCTCTGAAGCAAATCCTTACGGCGGTGTCTTAAAGCTGCGTTGATGCGGCACCATGTTCCACGTGTCGCGGCTCTTCAGAGAGTGCGTTGGGCCCTTACTAACATTCTGCGGCTCCAAGAGAAGAGAAGCGCGAGAGAGCTTTCCTTGCCAACTTTTGGGCACGTGCCACTCGGTTCGGAGCGCAAAGCCGGCAGCACCGACGTGATATGCTTCCGAAAGAGCTTCGCTCCAGCAGCGCCGAGCCCGAGCTTTCACCTGAGGCGTCCATTGATTTACAGCGTAAGGCGGAACATGGAAGACGTCCGCTTCACCGCTGCTCGCAACATGTTACTCTGTGGCGGAAGGTTCTGCCTCGCTGGCCACGTGGGCAAAGAGTGAATAGGCAAGATGCTCTCATCTAGGTCGCTGGTAGTAACACTATTTGTTTATAGCGTCAACATTTAAAGGCCTGTACCCGGCGTTTCACTTCGCTGTAGTAGTAGAAGTTATAAGAGTAGTAATGTGTGACTACACTGGATGACACGGAAACGATGCGGGAAGTTGTTACCGTTTAAAGAGAACCAGGATGATGGTTACCATCGAATATGAGGGAGGTAGGTCAAGGTCGGAGGAAAGTCACGCTGGTGGTAGACGTATACATACCTTTCATGTCCCAACTGAAGAATTTAGACTTGACCCCTTGATTAACATCGCTGTTGTTGTAAAAGCGGTAGTAGTAGTGGGATGGCTAGGGGTGGCGGGGCTTGAGATTGACGTAAAAAAAAAATCAAAGATGATCAATGAGATTCACGTGGCATTCTGCGTAAACGTTACTTTGATTCAAGCAATGCCAACAGAAAGGAAGCAGATGAGTGCAAAAAAAAAAAATAAATGAGGTCAAACACAGCAAATGAGTAGAAGCGCGTCAAATTAGTACAAAATGTTGCATAAGATATTTCGCTTTACCGCACTTAAGAGGCATCAAAGTGCTGTTGAAGATTGCTTTAGCCTGTGACTGCCGCTGCCGGCGACCTTGAAGGGACGTTAAGGCAAAATAACAATAGCAATAATTGGTTCGAGGAAAAGTGCGTATCTCTCACAATCGTTTTGTGGACACCGTGCGTACAGGAAGGGAGGAACTTGCGAGGGAAAGGAGAAAAAGAGAAGGAGGTAGCTTAGGGGCTGCTGCGGAGATATTTCAACCATCAGGAGATCTTTAACGTGCACTCACATCGCACAGAACACGGATGCCTCTCCGTTTCGGCTCCACAGGAACGCGGCCACCGACAGTCGGGTTCGAACCAGCTACTCCAGCACAGTAGTCGGACATCTTAACCAATGCATCACCGCCGCGCGGTCGAGTTAAAGTTATAATTGGTCTACAGGAAATGAAGGGAGCACGATCTATTACTTTCTCCTGGGACACCTGACCCATACCGTATAAGGGAATGGGGGAGGTGGAAGTGAAAGCGGAAGGAGAATAAGTGGTGCCGCAGTAAAGGGCTACGAATTAATTTCGACCACCTGGGGATCGTTCCTTAACGCGCGCTGACATCGCACAGCACATTGACGCATCTTCGTTTTGCCTCTAAAGAAACGCAGCTGCCAACTGTCCGGTTCGAGCCCAGATACTCCGGCCCAGTAGGCGGGCGTCTCAACCACTGAGTCGTCGTAGCGAGGCTTAGTTAAAAACGAGAGACAAAATCAGGGCGTGAAATAGCGTCATCCGAGAACCGAACGAAATTTAAGGAGACGAGACCGGAACAACGGCTACCCAGCCGTCCCCAATGTGGCGGTAGAGCCCCGCGCACTCAATTCCCGGTGGATCACTCAAACTATTAACGGAGCATCGCATGTGTCATAATTGCCTTCACTCTGCTCTGTTTCGTGCCGGAAAGCTGAAAAACGCATAACTTGATTTCTCGGTGGACGGCAAAAGCTCGCTTTCGAACGAGACACCTGATGCAGCAATAATGAGACGCCTATGAGCATAGTGCGACTATACTTCGGGGCTGCTATGGCTGCCGCAAACGAAAGAACCCGAAGTGGACGTGGAAAAGCTCTCACAGGGGACTAAAAATGAAACTTCCCTCATACTGTGTTCTAACCTTAGCATTATGCAGGCTGTAGAGGTGATCGGAAAGTTGCGATGCACTCACCACGGGATAGTAAGCTTTCAAATTAGTCTAGATTTGAGATGGAAAGAAACAGGCTAGCAAAGGAAGAAGCCCATCAATGAGTTCGCGGTGAGGAGAAAGGTAGAAGAATTCAGGATCTCGCTACAGGATAGCTATACAGATTTAACTGGCGAAGACGACCTTATTGTAGAAGCAACGAACGATACCTTCGGAGATAAAGTTATTGAATGCACGGCGGAAGTACGTGGTAGGATAGTTTAAGAGTATGCAGGTAAATTATCTAAGCAGACGAAATATTTGATTGAGAAACGTTAAAGCATAAAACTTCCAATCCCGCAGACAGGATAGAACTGTCAGAGCTATCAAAGTTAATATAGGTGCAAAATGTCTAACATAAGGAATTGGAGAAAATCGAGATAGTGTAAAGAACGGGGGAAGCCTTAAGGTGGGCAAGAGAAAATCAGGCATAGGCAAAAAACAATTGTATACGCTAAAGGACAAGGCGGGCAATGTCATCACTAATATGGACAAGATAGTCAAAGTAGCCGAGGAGACCTATAGAGAACTGCAGCCAAAATATGTCAGGACAATAATAAAATTAGCATTAGTGAAAAACAATCAGATTTCTGGCGTCCTCCACTACGGCGTCTCTCATAGCCTGAGTTGCTTGGGGAGGTTAACCCCACAAATCAAAACCAAACCAAACCTACGCTACCCATGGAATTCATCTAGTGGCGTATAGATTCTTACCCGCGAACAGGAAAGGAGAACCTGATTCGCTTCGCCTATGCGCTGGTCTCTTTTGTATGCAAATCACCTCATTTGTTTCACCTGTGCAGAAGAGGTTGCGCTTTAAAGGATGACCCGAGTTGCTTCCTCCGTCTGTGGTTGGCAGATTAGTGTAACCCGCTAGCTCGCAAATAAGTTCTACTATCACTGCTGCCGGCTAAGTTTACACAACGTCCCGAGTGCTCCCGTCTCGAGTGCTCGGACTAGAAGCCCCGGATTACAGAGGCCGGCAACCAGCAACTGCGGCCTGCTTATTCGGCGTTTAAGCTGACAAGAACCAGGCACCTCACCACAGTCAGCCTCTACCCGAACAGTAATTGGTGGCATAATGCTTAGACAGAGACAGCAACACTGTTCGTTACGTGACTTCCCTCTGTCGATCAACCTTTTCATTTATTTAAAATCATTTCTCAGCCTCTGCACACTCACACTCTATTGTAAGGAGATAATAACTATCTCATAAAAATAGCTCCTGCGCTGCAGATAATTGATATTAATTCATCATAGAGGCAGGGCTGATTAGAGCAATGTGTTTAACGTACAAAGGCGAGTCGGGCTATGAGGAACGCCGTAGTAGGTTTCCAGAAATTTAGACCACTTGGGGTGCTTCAAAGGCACTGACACTCACTGCACAGAACATAGGCACTTTGCTTTTCGACCTCGATGAGGTTACGGATGAGGTGCGCATTGTTTCTATAAAGAGAACGCTATACATTTAATGATTTATTTAGTTTCAAAGCCTAGATGTGTAAAAAAGTGTGTTGAAAAGCCCACAGAAACATGCGTAACAGATACTGCGCCTTTCCTTTCCTATGAACCAATTATTATTACTAAAACAAGATTAATGATTCGAGACTATTTACAATAACAGCGTTGGTCGTTTAGAAGACGCTTTCATCATGAATGCAAAATATGGAAGCTGGGATGTGGTTGCACTTGAAATAGATATGAATACATTGAAGCCTTACGTTGCCATTTTGGAGATAAATTCCTGACCACATGATCACTGTGGGATGAAATGCATTGATGGCCGATACAAGGAAGCACAAGAAGTCGGAATAAAATCGTAAACCGAACTAAACGAACTAATAATATTTAATACATTTTTTGAAGAAATTGTATGCTCGAATTGTCTAGACCTCAGCTAGCGAGGCCTTCCCAAACCTTTCAATGGTCCTGCCGGGGCTGGTGAAGAAGCTTTTTTAGCGCTGAAAAAAGCCCACATGTGGAAACGAGCAGAGGTGAAATGGTCGCACCTTGGCCGTGGTCGCACTGACCTTTGCCGTTGCCTAGCAATCGCCACAGCTGGCGGCGCCGCAGTACTGTCACACCACTGGGCTGGTCTTGTCTTAAAAAAACAAAAACGCCTCCACTGGGAATCGGGCCTCAATCCTTCGGATTCCCAGCCAAGCGCTGTACCAACTGCGCCACGCCTGGGATCGCGAGTAGCGCATTTTATATTCTCCTCTGGCGCGAGGGTCATCAACAAGGGTCATAGCGCTGATATGATAGGCTAGTCAACAGCGCATTTCGGGTGAGTTTGTACTCAGTATTGAAGACGATTGGATTGGACTAGATTATATTGAACTGGTTTTTATTGAATTGGGACTAACTAGTCACTAACTAGTACTAATTAGTTATTTGTTATGACTAAATTGTCATGAGTCATGACACGACTATGATGTCATCACATGGTGACGTCGTCGGTTGTGCTGTCATGACCATGATGTGACGTCGGCACATCCGGTCATGTCTAATAATCAGAAGTGACCTCATAATAACGTCACATCCGGTCATGACGCCACGACTGGTGATGACGTCACCATACGAAGTTGAACCCCGCCGGGCGTTCGATCCAGACGTTCGTGCGGCGCTGTTCATTTGGCGTTTCCTCGAACGCCGCCCCGCATAGCATACGTGTAGAAGCAGACTCAGTGCAGCAGTCATCAGCATCGTTTCAAATTGGTTTACAGGAAATAAAAGGCGCAGTATCTCTCACAGTCGTCCTTGATTTATTTGTAGGAAGGGAAAGGCGTAGTAACTGTCTCACTTGTTTTTCTGTGGACACCACAACCGCGCCCGTAAGGGAAGGGAGGAAGGTGGGAGTGAAAGTTGAAAGAGAGAAAGAGGAGCCATAGTGGAGGGTTACGGAGTAATTTCGACCACCTGGGGATCTAGCGTGCGCTGACATCGCACAGCACACGGTCGCTTATTCGTTTCGCCTCCATCGAAACGCAGCCGCCGAGGTCGGGTTCGAACCCGGGTACTCCGGCACAGTAGTCGGGCGTCTTACCACTGCACCACCCCGGCGGGGCAGTCGTCCTTGGACAGCTTAACTGAGACGCAAGGAAAATGAAGAAGGTGGGAGTAAAAATAGAGGTGCCATGGTGGAGGGTCTAAGACCACCGCGCAACAGACGCTTCCGCCTCATTGCACTTTAGTGGTCAAAAGTGCCCGCTACGGCATACGAAAAAGCATAGCGTAAACTACTATGTGCAAAAACTATGTCTTTACTTTCAAGCCGAGCGCCGAACCTAGCCGTAATAGGAAGGGTGGCTGTTCCTGGCCCTACGAGGCTGTGACTGGTAGGTCAATGCCACCTGCGGCGGGGGCTTGCCTGCCACTGAAGTTTATTTGTTGTAGGCCATCATTGCACCCGCCATCATTTAGGTGGTGGATGACTGCTGTTGCGGCGCGCGCCTTTCTCTCCATCTTCTTTTTATTTCTTCTCTACTTTCTCTCTTGTGTCGAAACGAAGAGGCGTCCGGCCCCGCCGGGGTGGGGCAGTGGTAAGACGCCCGACTACTGTACCGGAGTACCCGGGTTCGAACCCGACCTCGGCGGCTGCGTTTCGATGGAGGCGAAACGAAGAGGCGTCCGTGTGCTGTGCGATGTCAGCGCACGTTAAAGATCCCCAGGTGGTCGAAATTACTCCGTAGCCCTCCACTACGGCTCCTCTTTCTCTCTTTCCACTTTCACTCCCCTCTTCCTCCCTTCCCTTACGGCGCGGTTGCGGTGTCCACAGAAAACAAGTGAGACAGTTACCGCGCCTTTCCCTTCCTATAAATAAATAAATAAAAGAGGCGTCCGTGTGCTGTGCGATGTCAGCGCACGTTCAACATCCCCAGGTGGTCGAAATTACCCTGTAGCCCTCCACTACGGCTCCTCTTTCTCTCTTTCCACTTTCACTCCCACCTTCCTCCTTTCCCCTACGGCGCGGTTGAGGTGTCCACAGGAAACAAGCGAGACAGTTACCGTGCCTTTCCCTTCCTATAAATCAATCAATCAATCTCTCTTCTGCCCGCACGAGGCAGCAGAGGGGCTCAACTACAGAGCCAGTAGCAGGCCCGTGCATTTTCTATTCCTTCTTCCTACAGCCACAACAATAACAACAACCTAACCGTAGCCATGCAGATTGCTTTCGCGTAACTCCAGGTTTAACCACATGCTAAACCACAGCACATATTTTTTTTCCTTTTTGTGGAGAAGTAGGTCGACTCCACTCAACGCGATTGCTTTACGGTAAGGGAAGCCGGAGAGACGAGTCTAGCAAATAGATTCTTCGCAAACTGAACGGACTTCTATCACACGTGTCTGCCTTTTTTATTCACGTTATTCCTACATTACCTAACTGTCGCAATGTTTAGAGTTACCTTTTCTCAAAACAACACAATTTGACATTATGTTGAGGATCGCACTAGAGTGAAGCGCCAAGCTGAAGTGCAAAGTATCAAGACGGTTAGAAACATACAGACGCAGCACATATTTTGACTTCGCGGAGTTACCCGGGTATTGCAGAGTTTAAAGTACGCATTCAGTCACAGGGACAACTAGGGCAGTAGAAATGGCACGCACTAGATCCGGTTCCTGTCCACAGTAGGTGCTGTTCCTGCGCGCGTGTCGATTGCAGTGTAGGAACGTAGTAGAACACAATTATGTCTTGCGCATCGCTACTATTGGTGAAGGTCGCCCCCCCCCCCCCCCCCCTACACTTGTAGAGGTACAAGTTGCCAACCTATATCAAGTTTCAGTCTAACGAAATTACGTATGCTGTGTAACGCTGCTGCGAATAATTTTTTTTTTTAAATAGCTTCATTGGAATCGCAGTAATGCAAGAAGATCAACTTACATTGAAAGAAATTAACAAAAAGTATTTTAATAGGTTTGGAAGAGGCCCTGGCTATCCTTCGCCTTCTCTCAAATGATGATAAAACCTCCAAGGGCTGAAAATTTTGTTTGTTGGATAAAACCGATAGTAACAATTTCGTCGAGCTTCCAGGGATGTTTACCTCGGCTAAATGTGATAAAAAATATCTTGAAATAATTGCAAATAATTAGACCTTCGATGTATTAGAATAAAAAGAATATTTAATGTCACCAATGATGAGAACCTGCTACAATATAAACATTTTCAGAATACATAAAGGTGCTTTCCAGTATTCCTCAGGGAGCCTGAGCGATTAGCTATAAACTTATAGGTAGTGTGACCTGCATATAAATTTCTATTTGACAAAATGTAATTGTAGATTCGTCAATATTATAATTTTTATGCACTGAATTATGCGTGAAAGCATTTGTGCCAGGTTTGTGAATGCAACTGCCTCTTGTTATGATGCAAATCACTCTTTTGATTTTCCAATTGATATCAGTGTATCGGAATCTCAGTGCCTCGATAAGTTATGGTAGAATATTCATTAAATTAGAGTGCATAGTGTCTCCGCCACTCTATGTTTGTCTATCGGGTGGGGTGTTACCACATCGCTGGACAGCAGACCCGATCAAACTTGTCGGGGTCTCTCTGTGAGTAATTCCATTCATAGCATACCGTCTCCTTTTGTCTGGGGCAACCTTGCAATCGTACCTAATTGCTTTGTTCGCTATCAGCTGGCAAAGATGGTGAAAGAGCTGTACGTTTGGTCACGTTGGTGTAAGTAGAAGATGATATAACTCATGAAATATTGAATGATTAGCCCACGTCTCGGGGAGCACCCATAATGCATCCCGTGCGCCCGCTACTGAGAAAGCCCGCCTAATTCGCGTTACTTTGCGATGCAGCTGTTAACAAGTTGCCAATATTTAGGGAATTTTTTGTGCATTAATCAATTGCACGGAAACGCACAAAGTATGTCATGCCATTTGTGTAAAAAAAAAAAAAGACATGTTCACCTGTACTCCAGGCACAAAGAAGTGTGTCCGCGAAGGGGAGGCGATCAGAGCCCAAGTTTGCGCGTGAATGCCTGCTCTCCCAAGACAGTGGCTCCGGGCAAAGAAGCACAGCCGCTGCTGGCCAATCGTTGTTCATTACGTTAATAGCGCCTGACGTGAGCCTTCGCACACGCTCACAGTCAAACCGTGGTCGAGCACCTGTGCGTGCTTGCCTCCCCGGCAATCAGCACCCGCTGATCGCTGTCGACTTTGTCACCGCCGTTTGCGCAACGCCCTAACAAAAAATGACGATACTACCCACCTCATGTGTGTCTTCTCTGATGCGTTATTTTTTGTGCAGTGTATGTTTCTAGATTGTACGTGAAGTGCACGTCTACGGCAAAATACGTGCGAACGTGTGCGCCTTCATCTCTACCTGCACGGTCCCGCAGCCACATGGCCGATCGGAACCACCACTACGGCTTGTCCAGCTTTGGCGACATATTGCGGACGTCCAGCAGAGCCGGGCGTTGCGCCACGTAAAGTCCGATGACCTGCGCCGCCCAGGCATTTGAAACGTTGAAGTATGACTCACGCACACACGGCTGCTGCGGTGCGCGTGGGCTAAACAAATCCGCTAGAACGACGGACAACTAAGGTTCGTTAGGAAGCTGATACAATGTGACAGTGGCGTAAACATGTCTGCATGTCGCCCACTAGAGAAGAGAAAATAATTTCAAATTAGAATAAAAAGGTAACAATATTTTCTTCTGGTTATGTTGGGTGAATCTTTGGTAAAATGCCTGAAACAAACTACTAGCGACAGTTTACTTTTGACGTATATCAGGATAGACAATAGCGCCACTGGCAAGGAGAAGACAGCATGGCGGCAGATTGTCTATCCTGGTATATGTAAAAAGTCAACTGTAGAAATATATGCTGAAACTTTAACTGTGGCAGTGCGGTGGTTATATTGGTGGGTAGACAATATTACGCTAGCAAGAATAAGACGGCATGACAGCAGGAAGTGATTATTCAAAGTATATTGCCGCAGTTCACTATTGACGCATATAAAGATAGATAATTCACATTAGCAAGACGTCGGCTTCCTCCGTCACTGCCAATAAGGCCAGATAGTTGCCACCTTGCGTCCAAATTTTAAACGGGAAAACGCTATTGCTGGCACAGGTTAAGTGCCTTTATTCAGGAAAATAGACGCTTAGCGCTGCCTTTGAGAGGTTTCCAAGCTATAGTCGCCTTTCTTATTACAACTCATCTATGTCTCTTAATTTGATTAAAAAAAATTCTGTCACAGAGAATGATAAAAGGAGGCTTCTATTAAATATTTTCAGGACGCTTAGACTCGCAAGCTCGGGAAACAAAAATTAAATGGTCACTTAACTGATATATTTATAGGAAGGGAAAGGCGCGGTATCTGTCTCACTTGTTTTCTGCGGACACCGCAACCGCGCCGTAAGGGAAGGGAGAAAGGTAGGAGTGAAAGTGGAAAGAGAAAGAAAGAGGAGCCGTAGTGGAGGGCTACGGAGTAATTTCGACTACCTGGGGATTTTTAACGTGCGCTGACATCGCACAGCACACGGACGCCTCTTCGTTCCGCCTCCATTGGAAGCGCAGCCGCCGAGGTCGGGTTCAAACCCGGGTATTCCGGACTGTAGTCGGGCATCTTACCACTGCACCACCGCGGTGGGGCAGTGCAGGAAAGAAGGATAGCTTGTTCTTAAACAGGGAAAGGGGAAACGTAGGGAGAAGTGAGAAAGTGGCAAAGCAGCGAGCAACGACACGTCGTTTTCGCGCTTTCGCTAGCTGCCTGCATTTTCGGGTGCGAACGCCGAAGCACGAGGAGAACTCTTGAGAGCCTGGCTGCAAGAAAAGAAATTGAAGGTAAAAAAAAAAAAAATAAAAGAAGAGAGAGCGACGTGATACGCCAACGCGGCTAGATGGGGTGAAAACGGACGCTGTCTTCGAGGAGGCACAATAATAGTCGCAGAATGCTGTCCAGCGGTGAAATTGAGGAATCAGAGCATAAAATAAAGAGTGAAGTGAGGACAGAGTTGGTTGGAGGAAGATATGGCGAAGACAAATCCATGAGAAGAACTGAGGAATAGAGGTGAATGCAGGGCAGCCGAAAAAAAAAAAAAGGTTTTGTTTTCCTTACATTTCATCGTGATGCGAAGCAAAAGGAGCAAAATCATGAAAATGTAAAAACAATTAGAGACTGTTTCCAAACCTAAGTGAGTTGTTGCGCGCGAAAAGGTATGAGAAAAAAAAAAGAAGCGAATGGAAGTGGTGGCGCTTGCTGGCGCGATAGTTCTCTCGGTGAGCGTTTTTCAGGCGAGAATTGATTCCGCCGATCACCTGTTTCTCGGCGAGCTTTCAACTCGGCTAGATGGGGGCGATGCCTCCCTTGAATTGTTGTCGACAACAATTTATTTCAAACCAAGCCGCTGCGAGAAACCCTCCCCCGCAAGGGTACCTATATAAGTACTGCATGCCTTCAGTCGCTTCCTCCATTTCCCTTGTTTTGTGGCCCGGAGGCATAAAGAGTGCGACGCTGCTCGTTGTGCTTCCTAGGATTTTTCTTGTCTGCTTTTTGCTCTATCTTTTTCCCCGTCTTCCAGTCGTGGTAAGAATGAGGACAGACTATACCTTCTTTGTATGCTCGGCTGTTTTGCCCGACCCACTCTATGACTGGCTGTATTTTTTTTTTTTATCCTCAGAGTACATAGTTTATGTGCTTCGCTTCCTTCAGTTTTTTCTTTTCGTCGCTTATTTGTTTTACTGAGACCTTCTTTTCAGCTCGCATTAATTTATTCGCAATCGTTGAAATCCCGTTTCCTTTCTTCCGCCTTTTTTCGCCTCGAATCTCGTACGATGCCTCCATAACCCGCTCGCGACAATTGTTCGTCGCAGCCAGAACCCTGCTGTCGTTGTTCCCCACTCAGGTACCAAGAGGTGTCCGGAATTCGGTCAGCAGCTCATGACAAACTAAGCAGTGGTGCCACTTCGTTTGTTTTGCTTTAACTTTTCTATTCCCTCCGTGCGCGGGCTCCTGTCCCCTGACACTTTTGTCATGTTACCCGGTTGACGCCCGACGCCTGACGCAATGGGCATGCAACCGTACTCAAGGATCGGTCCTATTCGGACAGAAATTTCGAATGTGTCAACTTATGGTCCCACCACAAACGAAAAAGTTTCATTAAATCTTTTTGATACGACGTCTTCAGCACGACGTTGTCGTCGAAAAAATTTTGGCGCCAGGAACGTTTCCTTGAACAGAACATCCTTTAACATTTTCAGATTTGTTCACGCGATTGAGTACGAGCAGCGTTGCCGGGATTCGAAAAAATGTCCCTTAAAACTCTGAGGATAAAAAGAAACAGCCAGTCATAGAGTGGGCAGGACAAACCAGCCGAGTATACAAAGAAGGTATAGTCCGTTCTCATTCTTACCACGACTGAAAGACGGAGAAAAAGGCAGAGCAAAGAGCAGAAATGAAAAAATCCTAGGGAGCACTACAAGCTGCGTCGCATTCTTTATGCCTCCGGGGCCCAAAACAAAGGGAATGGAGGAAGCGACTGAAAAAAAAAAAAAAAAAAAAAAAATGTCCCTTAAAACTAGCCCCGCCGGGGTGGTGCAGAGGTAAGACGCCCGACTACTGTGCCGGAGTTCCCGGGTTCGAACCCGACCACGGCGGCTGCGTTTCGATGGAGGCGAAACGAAGAGGCGTCGTGTGCTGTGCGATGTCAGCGCACGTTAAAGATCCCCAGGTGGTCGAAATTACTCCGTAGCCCTCGACTACGGCTCCTCTTTCTCTCTTTCCACTTTCATTCCCACCTTCCTCCCTTCCCTTACGGCGCGGTTCGGGTGTCCACAGAGCAAGTGTGACAGTTACTGCGCCTTTCCCTTCCTGTGAACCACTTTAACTTTAACTTAACCCCTAAAACTAATCTTTTGACTAAATGGTGGAGAATGATGTTATCATTCAAATCACGCTGCGTTCTCAATAAGCGATTTTCAAGAACGGCCGTCGTATTTCGAATCTCAGTGTATCACTCAAACTCTATTTTTATGCTCTAAGCGGAGTTTATAGTATCTGTTCTTAAGGAACTTTAGCGAACAAGGGATAGGAAAACAAGTTAAAGAAAGGCAAAATAAACGGAAAGGAATTTTTATACGTGACGCACCACCTTGCGCAGCAACATAGCTTAATATAATGCCTAGCGTTCGCAACAGCCTGCAATAAACAAAGCTGCTGCCCATGTTAGTTCATCAATTCGAACGTTCATAGCACTTTCCGAGTTCTTTTTCAAGAGATTGTTGATGCCACACAGCTGATGCTAATAACTACAGATTAATGGGAATTCTTGTTGTTCTATAGCTGATGTTTCTTGATTTACCTCGAATCATTAAAACGCACAGTTCGTGTGGTAAATATCCAAGGAAAAAGCGTTCAAAGGGAACACGCTCTCTGTGGAAACTTTCTCTTTCTCTCAAACCAAAGTAGTCGTCCTTTTTTAAAATTTGGCATACGAATTCTAAGCTGGAATTTCCGCAGATGTATGTTGATGCTGCAGCTCAACAATAAATAGCATAACAGTTCCGGCACGCGTACTGCTCATATTGTAATGAAGCGGCAAGCCAGTGAAGGAAGAACATGAGTTAATAGCAATGAGATGCATTTTAATAATGGGATCGGGCCGGACACTATAACGTTCCTGCTATCGCCACGATAGGCTTTTTCTTCGTTATACCACGATGATAGTGAAAACCGCCCGGGAGTAAGGCCTGCTGTGGGCGATGGCGGTACAGCTCACTACGCAGGACAAAGGTGCAAACCTGCCCTAACAAAAGGAAACTGCCAAATGTCGGCTATCAACGACAATACAAAGAGAGGAAACATTTACTGGAAGGAAAGTGTATAGTTTGGCAGGTGGTAAGGTGTCATGGCCTTTTATTTCATACTGGGCAATGGAAAGCAGCACTGGAGTGTTAATTGATGGTGACGACGCCACAGTACAATAAGCAGGTTGGAGTTACACAGGTAATAAAGGGAACCGCGCGCACACTAGCTGGCTCTCGTCTAGCATAGGTCGACGAACAACGGGGATTCGTTGCCTCGGCAAACACTGCGTATTTCAGCATACCATGCTCGATGTGCTCAAGTAGTTTAAAATCTCAACTACGCTGGTCTAGCTTTGTGCTGGCACCGAAGAGGGCTGAGACTCTTGTTATACATGTCGTCATCTTCCGCAGCAATGTCGCGCACAGTGCTTTAAGATTACTGTATCTGAAAACACACTGCATAAAATGTATACTACGGTATCGATAGAGTGAAAGAATTCCGATGCGAGCGGAGGAGGTTTTAACGCAAATGGCTATGCGTATTTCGGTGCGTCGTCAAAAACAATCCTTAAGGAAGGGAGGGGGGGGGATGCGCTTTTCATATTTGACGTCGCTCCGTAATCCTCCCACCGCAATACAGTCAAAGCCGCGTCCTTTGCCCCAAAAGCCTTTTCTTCGCTCTTCGGTAGGACAACGGATTTCTTCGATGCGGCGTGGATCACTGCCATCCCCTCCTGTCTCGATCGTACTTCATGCGTGTGGTGTATATCGGTGCATGCTTGGCGATTATACGGGTATCCTTTGAGCAAGGCTTTGAGTTGAAGAGTGTTTACTACTCTTTCGTTGCATTTCGGGAGCTCTGTAATATAGCGAAGCTCTCACCGACGTCCTCATCGTACTTTCTTTTTTACAGCACGTGACGCTTCTTAGATGCCGATGAGTGTGGAGCCTACAGCTTTGATGGCCCGCGACGAAATGCAACCCAGGGTTGTCGCCGCTTCGCAGACTTGCTATTACGAACAAGCTGCAAGAACAACAGATGTTTTAACACATTTAAATTTATAATTGTTGGATGTTTTTCATCCATTCCTTACCAAGCTGGAATTACTTTTCACCCCCACGTTTTCACAAACCTCCCTCAAATTTTGCGCAACGAATATAATGCTTAATACCATTGTCTGCAAAACAAGGTGGCATGGTAGGAGCTGAAAGTGGCCCTTGTTTAGCAATAGAGCCTTGCACGACACACACTAAACGCTCGAGTTGAGCAGAAACCTTTGCAAAGTACTCAACGTGGACCAACAGGGTAACAAAGTACTTGATGGGCTCGAATATTCGAAACTTCGAACATCATGTCTTTTACATAACTCAGGAACACAATTTACTTACATTTTCTGGTAGCCACAAATTCCACAATATTCAAGAGCCATCGAATGCACCACGATTACTTGCATAAATTCGTTCTGTAAAAAAACCACAACCTCTAGACAAGCAATTCAAATATCCTGTTTACAATTGGAAAAACCAGTACAAAGGCATTCTCTCCCATATGATCCCCGCGTCGTCTATTGCGGGGATTTATCACAGTCAGACTGCAAGGATTGCACCTCAAAGCAAATTTTATGCTTGAGCTTTCCCGTATTACACTCATGATGAGAACGAGATGGCCGTCCACCTGCTGTATATTTGGTTTCTATTATTTGAACACCCTGTATATTTGATTGCTATTATTTTGTCTCACCTGCCTATATTGGTTTACATACTTAAGCCATTTGACGTGAAGCGTACTACTCTCGTTGTACCGAAAAGCTGCACGGTAGCCGAATTCAAGAGGCAGCTTTCGTGGCCAAGCCGAAATCCTGTCGAGGAGAACATTTTGATGGCGCCGATTTATCCACGGCAGCTGCCACCGGAACTGGCCTGACGGGTCTTTCTCTAGATAATTGGCGCGCTAGGGTAAACTAGGCATACCGAATCGAAAAACATCTAAAAAAACATTGATTCTTTGTGTTGAACGCGTATGATATGTGTAGAGTTAGTTCACTGATTGGGCGGTGGTTGAGAGTATGTTTGTTTGAATGATTGATTAATGAGTAGTTACTGGCTATTAGCGAATGAAGCCAGCGTGGTGTTGTCAAATATTCTCGTACGCGTGTCGTTGAGTTTGAATAGTTGGTTTTAAGCAGGAGAAGCGAGTAGGTATTCCTGAGATTGTGCCCCTCTTTCTTAGCGCCGTCTATAAAACTGAACAAACATTGGAATGGCGATACTCGGTGAACGTAAGCAATAAACAGGGAAGGCGCGTATAAAGGCTGTCGTCATGATCAAGGCAATGATTCCATGTGCTGACTGCGAATGTTCCAATACCACAAAGCATTATCAGACTGCCTTGAAGACGTCCAGCCCAGTAACGACCCGGGCGCCTATGACGATGGCTACGGACGCCGATAAAATGTGTGCTTGTTTTACTGAATCCTAATCGGCGCTTAAGTGACCATATGATTGCAGAAGAAATAAATTTTTACAATGATGAGGACACCTTATCTGAAATCAGTTTTCCCTAACGTGCGTGCGTGCACACACACACGCAGACGCACACACGCACGCGCACGCACGCGCGCGCACACACGCACACACACGCGCACTCGAACCCACTCGAACCCACTCGCGCCCACTCGCCCACACTCGCCCACACTCACACTCACACACTCACACTCATACACTCACACACTCACACTCATACACGCATTCACAGGCTCACACGCACACTCACAAACTCACACGCACACTCACACACACACTCGCACACACACACACTCACACACGCACACTCTCTCATACACGCACGCACGCACTCACACACGCACACACAATCATTATCGCGTCCGTAGTAGTCGAAGATGGCGCCTAGACTTCTGTCGGCTGGACATCTTCTTGGACGTACGTAATTACTTTGTGCCACGTGAGCAGTAGCAGTGAACACACCGCATCGCTGCCTTGTTCATGGCGATCGAGCGCCTCGGTAAACGACTTTATTGTAAAAATTTCCTGCGTATCGCTGTTCCGCCATTTGCTCCACTTTCTTTGAGCAGCTAAGCAACAGGGGTACACGCTAAGACCTGTCCATTTGCTCAACTTATTCGAAGACAGCTGAAATCGTCACATTTTGATCTTGAAGGGTACGACACCATCTCCCGAAACCGGTTTCTCAATCACACTCGTACGCCCGCAACGCCTAGACTATTCTCGTTAATTTTAGGACAGACACTGTTGTCAAGAAGTAAATTACAAGATCTCAGCTGATAGTTTAATCTATTTAACGCGCCTTAGCAGTTTGTCTCCGCCATGAGTGAGAAAACTTTTCCGGCAGGAAAACGATCATGCATAACAGAAAATAATCTGTTTATGCATATACGAGCAACAATTTGTGACGAAAGACTGTTGAACCTCTATCAAAACAGAGAGCTTGATCAGTTGTCGCAATGTGGTCCATGTCTTGCAAGGGCGAGCAGGGTAAGATGTGGTTGTGATTTGGCAATACACAGCACGCTAGTGCGCAAGGAGACCGCGTGGAAATATAGCATTGCGCAAACATTGGGCAAGAAACATAAACAGCCCCTTGGACATCACCTAGTGGGGCAGAAATAAGCAAATAGTGAGACAAGAAATTCTTGGAAAGGCGATGCTGACCCAGACAGCTACTATAGTGCATGGTGGAGCGGTCTGGCGAAAGGACGTGTAGTAGGACGGCGGTATTTGCCCACCCTCATGAGTTTTCCTCTCTGTGTGTGCGTGCGTGCGTGTGCGTGTGCGTGTGTGTGTGTGTGTGTGTGCGCGTGCGTGCGTGTGTGTTCGTGCGTGCGAGCGTGTGTGCTGTGCGTGTGTGTGTGCGTGCGTATGTGTGTGCGTGTGTGAGAGACAGAGAGAGAGAGAGAGCAAAGCGCACTGTACACTTTTATTATGTAATGCATGCTTTATCTGTTGCCTTAAGGAAGCTTGCTTGAGAGCCTGTCTCAATGCGGGCACATACAAGTAACAGTTTCGAAGTGTACTGGTACGTGGAATGTGTAAAATTGTCTTCATTTCATGCAAACCCAGATTGTTTTTTACGCCATCCCGTAGTAGAAATTCTATTCACCGCAAATCGATGACCGGCTGTGGTTCTTGTTCGCAGGTGCAAAATCTGACGTCATACTTTTATTTAAAGGGAAAAATATTTTAATTTATGCAGGAGCGCTATCAATTATGTCTGATAGGAACATTTGCGACTTATACTGATGCCGTGCATCTAAAAAAGTGTTTTCACGAAAGAAATTCAGCGCTAGCCAATGGCCAATAACAGAGAAGGCGTTGTCGAATTCTGGATCAGAAGAACAATATTGATCTGAATTACAATAATGCAGTCGCAGTTAGATTGTTGCTGGATATATTAGATAAAATCCGTTGTCATTATAGTGGTGCCATCATTTGCTCCTGCGCTGAGTTTCCTAGCATGTTGAATGGATAGATTAGTTTAAAGGGGAGCGGCTTTTTCGGCCTTCAAAAATTGATATGGAATCGTCTGGGCCGTTGCTTCTGATTAGTTTGATTCATGGGTTTCAATTTCAAAGAGCAACGTCAGCTATGAGAGGCGCTATAAGAGGTTACTAAGCTAGCTTCTAAGCTAGCTAAGTTGAGGACAACCCAGAGGGCGATGGAACGAAAAATGGTAGGGGTAACATTGAGAGATAGAAAACGTGCAGAGTGGGTCAGAGAAATAACTCAAGTTACCGACATTCTAGTAGAAATTAAGAAGAAGAAATGGACTTGGGCAGGGCATGTACTGCGAAGAGAGGATAACCGATGGTCGCTGAGGGTAACAAACTGGATTCCAAGGCAAGGAAAGCGTAGCAGGGGGCGGCAGAAAGTTATGTAGGCAGATGAGATTAAGAAGTTCGCAGGGGTCAAGTGGATGCAGCTAGCACAGAACCGGGTTAAGTGGAGAAATATGGGAGAGGCCTTCGCCCTGCAGTGGGTATAATCAGGCTGGTGATGATGATGATGATGATGATGATGATGATGATGATGAAGCTAGCTTCTACAAGCCGGTGGTCTTAAATGCGCACTGACATGATACACTTTACCGGCGTTTTACGTTTAGCCTCCATGGAAACACGGCAGGGATGGCCGGGGTCGAACCGTAGGGCGCCGGCTCAGTTGTGGAATTCCGTAACCATATAACCACCGCATAAGGGCTAAGAAAGTTTTGAATATGAGGTAATATTGCACGTAATAAGCATCAGCTTTACACTAGTTGACATCCCTCGCTGCTCAAAGTTTGTTTTAAATGGGTTCTTTTTTTAACGCCTTGAGAAAGTTTTGGCTCGTGTGCGCTGAAACACTTCGTAACATGTTTTCTTTTTCATTTTTTTCCAATTTCCTGCCATTTTAAAGTGAGTTTTTCACATTTACAAGCTGAAGGTAGTGTGTTCAGTCTCATATTTCAATGGTGATCCGCAGCAGCTCTCCGAACCAGCGAAAGCGAAGATGTGGAAATGTCTGGGAGTACACCAAATCATATAATCCAGGTTTATGCGATGTTTATGTGTTACTCGCCGCGCATATTTCCAGGAAACTCGACGCCATTCATAGGCGAAATAATGCTTTCTCCTTAAAATTTATGAACAGATGTTGCTGAACACAAGAAAAACGGAAACCCTGGCAAACGCGCACATATGCAGCTGTAATAGAGCAATATGTTATGAAAAATGATGACCATCCTGATACTCAACAACATTGGCACTAGCTTTGGACTCAACAAAAATAGCCCCCGACGATATCAACATTTAGGAATTCGCGACAGTTTTTAGGTAAGTCAACACAGTTATTCAAGACGTAGAGAATTGCTCATAAGTTGTACGCTTCAGCGTTTCACGCGGACACTCTTGGCTAAAACCACCCCTAATGTCTTTACGTTTCAATTACTTTCACAACGTGAACAGCATCTATAAGGTTTAAGGTTTAAACCAGTGAAGTACTAACGCCTGAATGGCATCCGCTGAATCCCAATTTTGTGATCGTCGCATGCCAGATGGTATAGTGCACGCGTCGAACAAAAGACCGCGGTCCGGATAATTCCTGATATTAAGCCCTCAGGAACTAAATCCATTCTGTCGTCGTCACAGTTTTACGTCATGCATCACGGGACGAGAGCATAATAAATGAAACATATAAGTAGTATACTGCCACGAACATGCTTCGAATCCATGCTGAAACGAGCAAGACAGGTTCCCTGGCGGCTGGATTAAGCAACGGAGCAATCACCGCTTCCCTACTACGCATATGTTAAGCCACCTTACGTGTATGCACACAACTGCCGGTGTGCATATCCTCAACACCTAACTGTACAAATTTTATGTTATACAGTCTACCGAAAACGTATGGTCTAACAGTCTCGCAGCTCTGGAAGCGTTCTTGTTGCTATCATTGTCTTTGTGCTAAAGAATGTGAACTAAGTGTTCTTGAGCACTCGTTTTTTAAGCGCTTCATACCTAGCAAAATTACCTTGAGAGAGTTTCGAAGAAACCAACGTCGAAGTCTACGGTTTACACAGAAGACAAAATATCTTACTAGTGAAATAGTCATTAAGAGCGCAAGCGTAATTATGACGTCCGTTGTAAATTGCTACAAACGCAGCAGCAATGTTGAAGTAACTCTGTCAGTAGAGTGTCTACCTAAAGCAGTAGTCGAGGAAATATTATAGGCAGCAGCGATATGATAGGGAATAGCCTTCATAGGAAAAATCGCCAATTACGGGGCTAATTTTTCATGCAATTTGTCGGTGTCCGTTAGACTTTAGTACTTAAAGATCCTGGACAAACACATTTGTTAACAGGGGCTTGTTTACAAATGCAATATTCCGGATGTTGTAAGATAGGACCAAAACGATTAATACACTCTACGATCCTACGGGACACTTCATATTTTCTGCTAGTTAGTATACAAACACATTCCTTTTTTGTTCTATACCACCGCAAATTACATTACACTGAAGCAAGATAAACTTTAAAGCCAGTCTTTCCTGCACACACCAAGGCCAGGTCGTCTGCTTTCTGATCCCGCTCTTAAAATATTTCGCATTTCTCTCGCCATTAAAAAATCTAATAAAACCGCAGTAAAGGAGGGTGAAACTTGATGTGCCAAGACTAAGACTGGTTATAGAGAAGAAAATCAGTGCTCAGAGACGTTGGTGTTAAGTAATAAAAATGAACTCTCAAATTGTGTTTTACATCACATTGCACACACTTGTATGCTCTATACTTCACTGTATGCGTTAGTACTCTGTTTAAGAGGCCATAAAAATCTTGCAAAACCGGAAATGGAAGGACCACGAAAATTAATGCAACAAGTGTGTGCGCTCCATGCTTCCAGCGATGGCCAAACCGACAAGGAACGAAGAGGCTAAAAAAGGAACAAGGCCTTCGGGCGACACTCTGCACACGAACTGGCATTGGGAAAATGGAATAACGCTGTAATGCCCTTCCGCGCGACATGGCCCTCGTTCGCATTTATTCAATACAAACTGAAAGGTCTGCGCATGCTTTAGGGCCTTTTCACCCCATTGATCCTTTCTAACATTTGTAGTATTTCCCTGAAAACGAAACCTTTTTCAAGAAAATGAAAGTTAGGTGCATATGTTTTCAATTGCTTTTTAACACGGATGTTGAGAAAGGAAGCAACATTGGATAGCAGGAGGCTTTCTTCTGTACATGTTTATGCCACATACTTCGATGTACGGAAGGTAAACAGAAGAGAGACGTTTTAGAGAAAAGACGGTTGCGATGCAGAGCAAGAGAGTCTGGCGAATTGTAGTACAAATAATCTTATGAAACAGGTTCAGACAGGGGTAGGAAAACATTTTGAATAGAGCACTTCCGCGTGTGCGGGGGCTTCGTAGAACTTGCGAGAGGAAATCAAATTTAAAAGCAGAGACAAGTAAGCCGGAAGGTGCACCGAGAGAGGTGGAAGAAGAACGGCTGAAAGTGGCGCATGGAATGCTGGGAATACGGAGAAGCAACGCGCAAAAATAACTTGTACAACGAGAACCTCAAAAAGAGCAAAACAAAAAAGAAATGGCAGTAATCCCACCTTCTTTCAGCTTGGTGAAGTTGTCGTTTAGAGAAGTAGAAAGAAACGATGCAGCGAGCGTTGCACAGAACAAACCGGACTACAATAACAGGCAGAACGACATTGCTGCATTCGAAACGAAGACCGCAGAGGAGAACACATGAAAATACTAAAGTCAAATAAACTACCACAGAATTATTGTCAAACCCCAAGTTTCGATCCCGGGCGACTGAGGGAGGAAGAAAAAAAAAATAAACCGAGATGTAAAGTGTCTTTTCCTTCGCCTTTCTTTTCGAACCATATCTGCATTCGGCGGCTGGAAATATCTGCTTCGCTCTTTTCATTCATAGTGGTACTTGTTCCCGCTGAGCGTCCACTGCTTTCTTGGAGCCCAGCCTGAATAGAAAGCTCGGTATACAGCCGCCGGGCAATAGAGACAGGAGTGTAGTGTGTTTCTTCCGACCCGCATGTTTACAAGCCGGAGTGCACCTATAAGAAAAATAGTGATTAATTTTACCCTTCATTTCAATGGTGGCTTGGTGGCTTCCTGAAGAAAAGCACGCGAAGTTCCAACAGCGCTAGCGTTTTAGTTTCAGGGAGGTGTGCGGTCATTACTCGAACAGATGATGTTTATTTAAGAACTTTCAAAGGCAGAATTTCGAAAGTAATGACCGGCTACTTCGATATAGTTTGTGGAAGGAATACTACCTCTCATTAGGATGAAAGCTTTGAGCTTTAAATATTTTAATGCTAGTCAATCTTTGTTTCCAAGTTAATTAAGTAAAAGAAATGAAGCAACTATGAGTAGTTTTACGTTACATTTATGGCGTTCATAGCAGATGCTGACTTTCGTGACGCTCCTCTACCCTGTCGTTCTACTAAACTGTATAAATATATTTGTGCTATGTATATCTCATGATATTGGCACTGATACACACTGATCATGATCTCTAATGAAGGCACCCGACCATGAGACTAGAAATGTTTTCGCATTGAAAAGGCTAACTTGGATAAAGAAAAAAAATCCACTTTGACCTGACAGAGGAAGTGATAATCGCACATAAGGAGTACTCTAAACAAAAAAAAAATCACGCCTTCCTCAGCGCTCGCTGCGCAAGTGAGCAATAAGCTCTCCTCGTGGTTGGTGTCAGCGCTAAAACTTAGTGCTTCATGATTACATTTATAGTTTTGACCTTTACTATACTTTGTTCTCCCCATCATCCTCTCTCCCCCCTCTCTGGATTTTCTTCTTCGGAAGCAAAAGCGTATTTCAAATCTCCGCTAGTGATGATCGCGGTGCCCAGACAAAGACAAGTTCACTTGTCAAAACGTTGCCCCATTTTCAAAATGAGGCTCACCCCTCTACCCTTGTTCAGTGCATTTTCATACTGTGGATCCATCTTCTTTCTATTGTTTCACTCTTAATGACATGGCTAGGCATATGACAGGACATTTATATATAACTTGTTACTCCATACAGATTCATGACAAGCAGCCTCATCTTAATGTGACGCCGGATTACACGTTTTACTTTGCTTTCATATTTTGCTTCTATGTTTTGATTCCTTTTTTTTCCTTCCCGGTTTTGTGGAAATGTTTCGCAAACAAAGCCAATTAAGGGTTTGTCTCAAAATTATTAGTTTACAAGATGACATCTGCAGAATGTAATGTCTTGCGCGTAATGTCAAAAAAAGAATTTTAAATGAGATTCATCGGCCTTGCTACGTTTTCACGCTTACCGGGTTTTATTTCAGGCTCATAAATACACATGCGATCTAGCACAACTCTAGGAGTGGAAATTTTGTTAAGCATCTGCTAGCTCTGTAAGAAACGCTGAGAAAGTACGCTATAAAAATTTTCGAGCTTGTACTCATCGGCGATGCCTAATACAGAACCTTGAGGAACTCCACTGATTGCAGGATAAACGAAGGAAGTCACTCCATTGACACTAACAAAGCAGGAGCTATCAAGGAGATAGTTACGTATGAGGGATACGATTGAGACTTCGACGCCAGGCATCAGAAGCTTTTCAAGAAATAATGAGTGAGTAACAACATCGAAAGCTTTGCTAGTGTCAACCTGACCTCTCTTAAGGACTGCTGCAGAGGCATACGTCATAAACGTGACTAGGTTGGTTGAAGTAGAGCGACCCAATATGAAGCCATGTTGATTCGGTATGATGACATGTTGAAATGGAAGGAAAGTACGTTGTGCAAAGCTAATTCAAAAAGCTTAGAGGTTACACAAGTAAACGGGGCATGCTTAACTGTTTTAGTTGTCCCTGCTCTTCCCATGTCTAACATAAGAGAGTAATGCTCCAGTTGAAAGTGCACTGGCGTCTACTACCAGCATGTGCCTACCACGGCTACCTGTTTGGAATGGGCAAAGCACGAAAAATACTAGAAGGGAAAAGAGTGGTTTGTTTACTTTTGTCCTCCACTGTACGTAAATCTTGAGTGAGGCGGGGCTGTATATGTGAGTGTAGATATTTCACATAACGTGCTAGCTTATACGACTCAACGATGGTGACCATATGCAAAATAAGAAAGGCACAAATTAAGGAATTATTCATTAGGCGACTAGATCTACACATGTACTCGCACAAGCATTCAATAAAACAGGCCACTCACAATGTCACTTCATGCTCCTAAAGGCGGAGCTTAAATAGTAGTTAAAGATTTATTGACAGTGCATTTAACTATTGACTCGGGAGGGTTACGCAGCCAGCGAAGCTAGCTCGTGCACGGCGATCTACAGTCTAGCGTGATTTTAAAGTTTTCCTTTGAGCTTCGACCAACATAGCGTTCCAGGCGCAAAGCGGCCGGTGTTGGAAGAAGGCAAATTACAATTCCGCATCCTTACCTCCCTCGTTCGCTATTTCATGCTGCAACCATCAACCCTGCCACAAACTCACCACCATTTCTGTCTACTCTGAGCTCTCCATTCGTTGTGATAAAGTGTGGACTTGGTTATTCTTGGTGAGAAATGTGTGGTAAAACCGGTGGTTGGAGCGCGCCTTCATCAGAATGACTTTCAAGTTGCAAAACATATGTCATCAAAACATAAACCTACTTGCCCAGTAGGCAGTCGCAGCTGCTTAAGGAACACGTAAGAAAGGGAGAGAAGCTGACTTGGATAGCTCTCTCGCCACGGCAGATGATTCTAGGCCATGGCGCTGTTCATGTTCTCGGTCGACGCTCGCGCGATAACCATCATATCACGCTCAATTGCCCACTGAACCTGCGTTCTATAAACCCGGCGCTTTGAAACCACCTATGATTGCATAGTAATCTGGCTTAGCTTCAGGGCTGTCGTCTCGAAACGTGTAATTCCGAAAACACGACACAAAAACAGTCTAACATATAAAGGCAATAAATTAACCGTCTGGAGGCTGCTGCTGGCTGCGGTCGACCTGTCGTGTGACAAGGTGTCGTAAAAATACGAGTATGCTCATTTATAGACGCTTTTACAAGGCTGACACTGTCTGCGTCGCCTTTCTATATAGCCAAAGTAAAAAGAACTTGTACACTGGCAGTATACGCCACCCGCTAGTTAGTAGATCAACTAAAATGAATTCTCGGTTCTGAAAGTACATCACATGGTGTTGTGCGAAATAAATAAAATATTTTTGGCCTATATAGTTGGCCGTGCAGATCGGAGGCTTCGAAGCTTTCACCCTAGAGCTGCTTAGAACCACACCCATTAAATAGCCCTTGCCGCCCACACTATATTTATGTATTCACGCTTTGTAGCTGTGTCCTGGGCAATGTGTCCTCTGCACTGGCCGGAAACCGAAGATGGCGGCAGGTGCAACCATCACTACAGAGCACGCGAGGACGCTGCGTGCGTGGCCACCGCGTGAAGCCTACCACCCTCGATGACCTGGCTGGGTCATTCCATTAACTAATCGAAACGAGTGCTGGTTATCGCCGTCACGCACCCTCGTTGTGGTGGTCAGCTTGCGATCCGCCCTTACAAAAACGTGTCGCGTTAACGAGAGGGTTTTGTATGGGAGATAACCGCCTGTGCTTGTACTATGTGCGCTATAGTACCCAGCGAATACACAAGTAGAAATTCCAACACTGTCAGCACGTGCCGAACACCTGAGGCGCGACGTTGCACAAAAACACGCATTAATAAAAACGGGAGCACTATTGCGTTAAGTACTCACTCATCACACATTCAACCCTCCCGAGTTTCTTGTTTTCTTCTTCTGTGTTGTGATCTTTTATGCATCGCTGACCGCCTTCATCGTGAGGCGTTGGCTGAGCGTGAGCCTGCCCTTTTTTTCAAGTTATCTCTCTCTCTCTAATTGACCTTCTCGCTTTTGTTCTACCGAATGCGTATCGCACAAGAACAGCTCATTAATCATTCTGCTAGCAAAACCCCCTCTGCAGGTACCTGCTTCAATATATCCAATCAGAAAAATGGGATTCCCGAGATTATACACGTCTTGAAATCTATTGTCCCCTCGGTGCAGTACGCTCTTTGAAAGTCAGATATACGTTTCATCTGGAAGCTGAATAAGTGTCTACCGAGTGCGTCTGTGCTGCAAGTAGAGATCCGTTCTTTGACGCGTCTTAAACTTTACAACTAAATAGATGCATCTCACAGCTAAACCCGGCCATCGCGTAAGTGTAAGAAGCCTGACGTCGGCCAGCCGTCCCTCTTTTGCTGGCCCATTGCACAGTGGGTAACGCCACTCTGTGTGACGAACTGCTAGAATACGGATGCGGTTCCTTTATATTTTGAACTGATCGGTGTCTTGTCAAATACATTAAGGAAAGGTTAATGCACGTGTTCGCTACATTGGCAATTGAGCAAGACACACCAGCTGTGAGCTTGAGGTAGCCGGAGCAGCGGTACTTGCGGTTCATGCCGAGAGAGCTCACGGGAAGCACCTCCCCTGTCGCCCAAGCGGTGTTGTCGTTCTAAAGCCGAGAACACATTAGAGGTTGAAATGCTCGCTTGAGCTGCACGCGAGCAGCTTAACAAAATAAAGAAAACATTTTTCTTCGTGATGGTGGTAGTGCGCCGTCACCTGTGTGGCAACTCGCAACTGAGAGGCATACAGCAACACCGCGCTGTGTTCTTGCACTTAATTCTCTCGTAATGCATTAGCATTGTTACTACCTGCCTGTCCTTATCCGGCGCACTGAGATTTCAACGCAGAACATTGCACCCTGTTGCTTCACTTTGGCAGGCGTGACGGGCATAGTGGGGATCTGTTACCCACCACGTTTTTTTTTTTTTTTTTTTTTTTGCACTGAGGAAGGTGCGTCGCTTTGACCTTGTGGTGCAAGGCCATAACAACATGTGACATGACGGTGGCGGTCTCAAAATTTCAAACCTCACCTCCATCGGCAATATGCTTTGAATGCCTTAAACCTAAAACGTGCCCTCTGGACAAGCAAAACAGATCTCTCTCTCTCTCACACACACACACACACACACACACACACACACACACACACACACACACACACACACACACACACACACACACACACACACACACACACACACACACACACACACACACACACACACACACACACACACACACACACACACACACACACACACACACACACACACACACACACACACACACACACACACGCGCGCACGCGCACGCGCACGCGCACGCGCACGCGCACGCACACGCACACGCACACGCACACGCACACGCGCACGCGCACGCGCACGCGCACGCGCACGCACACGCACACGCACACGCACACGCACACGCACACGCACACACGCACACGCACACACACACAAGGGTATCTGCAACAATGAGTTGCAGGAAATGGGCGTTCGCTTTGTGCCTAAACCGCACCTCTCTTCTGAGATAAATATCTCGTGCGCCAGTGATCCCAGACCGTTATTGTAGGATAAATTCCATATACTAAGTTCCTGGACTACCTTGCCTGTCAGCCCACTCGCTGTGTTCAAAGACGCACTCGCCAAACTCATTACGACGATAACGAACCACATCGAGCTCGAGCAAACTGGGAGGGGAACGCTATGCGTTGTCAGAACCAAGGAGACGTCAAACCTTACCGAATAGGCCGGTAAACACTGCAAGGACTAAGGAAGCTCGTTACAGCGTCAGCTGCTTACCGTCAACCTACGAGCATCCGAAAAGCCAGGTAATGTTCCCACTTAGTTCGCATTACTAGGCGAGCTGCCTCCACCGCCTGTGACACCCATTAACTTCTCTGAAATACTTTCCAACCAACTTTCTTCGTTCCCATGAATCAAGCAGAGTTTGGGCGCAGGCAGCCGCTCTCCTTTCCAATGGTATTTTTCGGTCTCACCCCCTTCTCTTAGCCGAACGGCCCCCGCGTAATGGTGCACACATTGTACGGCTGTCTCCTATCTGGATTATGCGCATAACTAATCGATATTTTGGCAA
The DNA here is from genome assembly GCF_055883805.1 of Amblyomma maculatum. Lineage (NCBI taxonomy): Eukaryota > Metazoa > Arthropoda > Arachnida > Ixodida > Ixodidae > Amblyomma > Amblyomma maculatum. The sequence goes on along the minus strand of NC_139353.1, from coordinate 47,939,731 downwards.
CTGCTCTCTCTCTCTCTTTCAACCTCCCACTCTTTCACTACAGCTCGAATTCAACGAACTCGCAAACGCGCACATGCATACACATGTGCTAACCGACATCCATCATCACGGCAGCTCGCTCCTCAATACAGCCGTGACGAACGACCGACCACTGGAGCAGTTACGCCTAAGGCCTGGGTATTCGGCTGTGGTAGCAAACATCGTGGAATAAGTGACGTGTATTAAACGCTCCTGTAGCACCCTGGTGATGGCCGCCCACGGAAGGGCATTGATCTAAGAAACGTGCCTCGCCAATTAAGCAGGTCGACGGCCTAACTAAACACGAGAGCGAACCCGCACGTTTGAGCAGGTACCACGTCGTCACAAATTTAAATTGGCATGAATCATGCAGTAAAGAGCTCAGCACGCACGCGACCTCCCCAATCCTTCTGACTGGATTGCAGTAAAACATCATAGCTAATGTGACAGCCGCCATTTTTCTTACTCAGATCTTGTGCCAACACCAGCAGGGCTATAAACCAGACGTGATAGTTTCTTTGGTCAGTTAAGAAAATCATTCACAGTAGCTGCGATGCAATATAACGCGCAATCCGTCCATCATAATGGCACTTTGAGTTCGGTAAAAGTAAAACAATAGGTTAAAAACGAGGTTTAAACTATGGTAAGTGAAGTTGGAGAAGCGATATTTGATTGGAAACGGAAAGAAAAAAACGGCCGCGAAAAAATAGAAAGAAACGGAAAGGTTCAGTCATGGCTCACGGTACACAACGCGACTGTACCTTCACCTTATACTAATAGCTGCATCGATTTCAGACTTCAATCGCTCTCTTGGTTTGTTCTTGTAAGATCGATACGGTATTGGCGTTTCTATCAGAGAGGTGAATTTTTTTGAAGTTACATTTCAGGAAGTGCCAAAACTTTCGATGTAGTTACTTCCAGTCCAATCACGCATCCCATTGGCAAAATTACTCGACAGCTGAGGTGTCGTACATCTCTTTAAGAGAAGCCGCGCTCCAACTTAGGCACTATGTAGAGCGCAGCAGAGATCAGGGTGGTCATATTCCACTAAGGCATTTTGGTATCATATTTATATACGTTTTTTGAAAGTCTAACAAAGTCCACCTAATCGATTTGCCACTTGAGACGCGGTCAGGCTTCTCTGGAAAAACCTTAACCACGCACAATAATCTACCATGTTCAGATCTTCGTCACTAGTTTGGGCCCACATCTAGATATATATACCCATACTTTGGCGACGGCCGATGACTACAGGCGGCTCTGATCCTAATCCCCAACGAGCGCCGTACCGTGGCTTAGGCAGCTGAGTTTTATGGAAAACGTAACGCAAAAAGTCTCGATGCACTTTTCGATTATGTAGGCTTCGAAGATCCTGGTATGGAATGTTGTAGTTCTCACCGCTTTTATTAGTTTTTTATTTCCTGTCAAAATGAAGAATACAGCGGTTCAAAATTTCATTTAAATTTCAATACTACGAAGAGCTCCAGCGAAAATTAAGCTACACTTTGTTTCGGATATGTTTTAGGCTAGCAAGCTGGATCAAAATTAGCATCCATCCAGGTTTCTTCTTTTCAGCATCATAGCTTGCTTCCTAGTAAGGTACATTTTCAATGAAATACTCCTTCTCTGGAGGAGCATTCCTCTCAGCGCGCCTCAAAGTCATTCTTGTTTTACTAACACTGTTCAGGCAAAGAAGCGTGAATAACGCTAATGGCTCAGCCCCTCGATTATGTAAAGGCAGGGACTGATACCATACGCGTAATTGGTGCCGCAGCCTGTCGGCGCGCGTGTTGATCTGCAGCGCACTCTCTTCCTGTGCATTGCACAGGTCGATTCCTCCAACTGCACCATACGCGCGAATTAGCCTTCTCACTTACTACTCTATTTAACCACGCTAAACCTCTGTCATTGTTTGCTGAGTGTCGTAACGTGAAGCGGGAGTCAAGTACGTGAGTGCCGGTTTCACGAGCTCGGACAATTCGAGACGGCGTCAACATGCACACATCCTGGTGAAAACCAGAAGATTGTTTCGAGGGCTGCCGGGGGGGGGGGGGGGGGGGGGGGGGGGGGGGTAGTATTATATTTGGCTGCCAATTGACCCAATCGATAGCTTTATTAAGTGCAAACTCTTCCTTTGTAATGATTTATTGGTTTGAGGCAAACTTGCCAGCAAACATCCACGCCTCGCTTTTAGCGGCCAGTTTTGCACGACAGACTTCACGCTCTTGATTTTCCCACCATAACACGCGAACCACCAATTGAACTGATTTCTTTCCTGCTTCCAAAACATGGCGATCATTTCACCTTATATTTTATTTTTCCGACGAAGCAAAAACGCCTTCTATATTTTTCTTAGGCGACTCGGACCCTTTCATCCAGCTGCAGCACATTAACGGCGTGAATCTGAGTTTACACGGGCGTTATCTGCTTTTGCACGCCTTTGCGACGAGAGAAAACCAGTGTGTGTGGTTTTCAAATAAAAAACAGCGCTTAACTGCAAGTTATACAGCACTCTATGCCATCTGAAATTCAGAATGAGCCTGAGTGGAACACTCATTGATAGCGTTGTGTTTACAAAAGACACAGATGTAAATATAGGTGGAGCTGCAAGCGCAACAAATGGGTCAGAACTTCCATAGCAAAATGAGTGCTTGCTACAGCACTTCAAACTAGTCGTCGGGGAAATGGAGCGAATATGCTGTGGAAAGCAACGAATGGCGCAGAGAAAAATATAGATCGAGGAATTGAATGTAGGTTTATTCATAGGCTATATTCAATAACATGGCGCGGTGATTAGTTAAAGTCGAGGCACGAAGACGTGCGATTGACTTTGTGTGCGAGTGCTCTAATGTGGAGCAAACAGATTATTATCCTAAAGCTCAATGCCTTCCGAGCTATTACCTAACACGTTCTAGATGCTGTGTCTCACACAGAGCAGCGACTATGTCCTAATACTAGGCGACGCGATTGCCATCGGAAGGAATCATCACAGTGTCGCATGATCGCACGATCTTCCGTGTTATCCTTTGAAGCAACAGCTCCACTACCGGCGCCATTGATGGCTGGCACATATGCAGGCAGTCGGCCACCGGCAAGGTTAATAGGAACACGAAAACGTGTTTTTTTTTTGTCTTTACCCTAATTGTCTTTAGTCGCTTTACTTACGAATATTTTATATGACTAAAAACTTGAAATTTTGCGGTCGTTTTACGATGAGCATGTGAGCAACACGCCAAAATATTCTAGCATTCATGAGTGTGCATCTATTCAATCCCAGCCGAAGCTTTACTTCTACTAATTTTTCTTATAGTTTTATTTATTTGTTGGCAAATGCTGCTGCCTGTTCTTCTTGAAGATCAAGAATAGATGGGTTCGTGACTCATTGCTTTGAAGATTTACGTTCTACTTCTACGACTATGCCTGGACTGCCAACAAGACAAGACACCCATTCACAGTACTTCTACCGAGTTGCTGCCGATCCCTTGTCCCCCTTGTCCTTTCGACCGCATTGTCATTTATTTATACGGGCACGTGCCCGTGCACTGCATCTTGCAAAAGATGGGTTATTGTTGCCAACGATTACCTGGCGCGGTATGCTGAAACCTAAGCACTCCCTTCTGCGACATCCCAGGATGTGTCATCCTTTATTCGGTGGTGGTTCATCCTTAGACACGGCGTTCCTCGTGAGCTGCTCAGCGACCGAGGCCGCGTTTTTCTTCGTGACGTCATCAACGCTCTGCTCGGAGAGTGTAACGTAAGTCATCGGATTTGCACTGCTTACCACCCTAAGACGAACCGTCTAACTGAACGTTTTAACGGCAGTCTGTGGGTGACGTGCTGACTTTGTACGTTCGTTCTTATCACACGAAATGGGACTTGGTTCTTTCCTACATTACGTTTGCTTACAGTACCGCCACACAATCTACTGCAGGTTTTGCTCCTGTTTTTTTTTTTCTTTACGGCCGCCATTCCGCCTTTGCCATAGTTGCTATGGTGCCCTACCACCCTGACACATCTGAGTACACTACTGTTCAGAAGCTGAGAAGCACGCCGAAGATTGCCACTAGATCGGTCCCTCACGGCAGATACCTAATGTCTCCAAAAAGCTAGCATCGACGATCAACCTGTCTATCATTTTTCGCTGGCTCCATCGTTTGGCTATGGGTACCACCCGGGGCCTCTCAAAGAAACTTATTGCCAAATATCAGGGTCGTTATCGTGTCTTGCAGCGGACGTCTCCAGTCAATTCCCTTGTTGAGCCCCATACGCCGTCAACCGATCTCTGCCGTCACGGCCGCGGGACTGCGAAGGTTCAACGCCTCAAGCCTTACTATGACCATGTCGTCTTGTCCACATTTCAAGTCACCAGGGTGTCTCCTCTTCTTCCAAGGGGCCACTGTAAAGAAGAAGACGGACTAACGCTCAAGCCGCATGGCCATCGCCTTGTGGTCGTGGCTGGCTGTTCTCGCGGATCTTGCCTGCTTGAATGACTGCTTCAGTTCCCAAGCCTTTTAAAAAGACCCCCCCCCCCCCCCCCCTTACAACTTACATATTTACTTACTTACTTACTTAATTACCTATTACATACATACATACCTACTTAACTAGTTTACTTATTTACTTGCGTACTTTGGGGGCTTAGCGCCCGACACTCTATTAGTACTTATCTGCTTATTTTCCTACGTCATTAAGACGGTGGTATCAGTGACGCTTAAACTTTGTTTGCTTACTTACTTCATCTATTTACTGCTCTCTATTTTATTTCCCTTCTCTCTTTCTTCTTTCCTTGTAACCTTTTCCCAGCTGTCTCCAGTTTCGGTGCCCTGTTGAAGGCCAATTTCGGAATAAAGTTCAATAGAACAGATCATTTGTTCGTAAATACTTCGAGACCAATCAGGCTTAAAGATGATGTTTCTCCCAGTTTTTTTCGCGTTACATGCGACTTGATGTGATTAACCCTTTGCTGTAGATATCCCTAGTTAGACATTTTGGTGCTTTTTTGGCGAAAGAGTACTAACAAAGTCATCTCATCAACAAAATTACTGAGAGTATGCAGGATTCCCCTCAATAAACATGATGAATAATGGTCAACAAAATAACTGACGAAACGCAGCCGCAAATCTCTTGCTTCTGGCCTTCGTTCTCTTTACGCCACGAGCCGGTATGGACCTGCCTCCAGTTATCTGAGTAGTGGCACTAGTACCTCTCCGTTCCGCAAAATATAGGAGAATGCCCCGTTCTATACCATCTTTCAAGCACCTGTACATGTTTGTGATAGCGGCCATGCGGTCACGTTCGGGCGGAGCAGAAATAAAGGATTGGCAATGGTAGAAGAAGAATGGCGGTGTATTCCACTCACTCGTCTTGCTGTTTGCTCACGCACTCGTTTGGACACATGTTTGGACACAGTTAATCGACGTACCGGTAGGGAATCATAGCAGCTCTATAAGTGTACGTGATACTCCTTGTCGGGTCTTGCATTAGTACAGACCTCCCTCCCCGGATTCTATCCTTGTCTAAGCTGCACGCAATTTGTAAGGAGGGAATTTCTTTTTTTGTGCTTGTTTGTTTTAGCTGATAAAATGACCATGGCTGCTGCACTAAGTTCGAGGTAAGTAAAGAACGAGATGCGTGACTTGTCAGGCCCGGCTACGAAAATTCATAACACATAAGTACCCGTGTTCAAACCCGACCGCGGCGCCTCCGTTTCGATGCAGGCGAAACGAAGTGGCGACCGTGTGCTGTGCGATGTCAGCGCACGTTAAAGATCCCCAGGTGGTCGAAATTACTCCGCAGCCCTCCACTAAGGCTTCTATTTCTTTATTTCCACTTTAACCTCCACCTTACTCCTTTCCCTTACGGCGCGGTTCAGGTGTCTACAGAAACAAGTGTGACAGACACTGCGCCTTTCCTTTCCTGTGAACCAATTATTATTATTATTATTATTATTATTATTATAAGTAGCCTTGAATGCAAATGGCGCTAGGTACAAAATGTTTCGACCTAACGACTCGCGATCATAAGCCCTGCTTGACCAATAAATTCTGTTTTGACATAATATGATCGCATATTGAAGACGTCATTCAAGAAGTGGTCCGCACGTATATCACAGAACGGCCTATATACGCAGCATGGACGCAACGCAACAAAATAAATCCCGTTCTCTCTTATACCGATTTGTCTTTCTCGCTGTTCTATCAATCAGGTTTCTCGCATTCGCTTCAATGCGGTGCTGTTGCGTGCTTCTCCATCTATCTGCGTTGTTCCCGTACGAGCATTTATCTGATTGGCGATGCAGACTTGGCACCTCACCTATGGCAGTCCCGCTCCTTTTGCCCGCCTCTTTATTTTCCCCTCACCCAGCCTAGCTGTTCTGAGGGGCGCGGCAACGTAGCATCATACAGTGTTTGTGCACGCAGTATTGATCTTCAGCGTTGGAAATAATACGTTCATTCCAGCTCGCTGGTCTGGTTGATTTACTTAGCGTCGTTCGGTTTCTTTCGGTGATCTAGACAGGCGGCGCGTGTAAGGCGTTCACCTGGATGAAGCACTGCACTTACTTTACAGGTGAATGTCTCGGATTCACGGAAAACAGAAAGCGCCGTACTTGCATTTTCTTTCCGGTGTTTCTAGAATGTCTCGTATACGAGGCGACGGCAAGTTTGAAGCCAAAGCAGATTCAAGGACGTGCGTTGATGTCGGCTTTTCTGTACATTTTCTTTGCTCAAAAGCCGCATGTCTGCTTCTAAGATGGCTTTTGCATGCATGGTTGCTCTTGAGTATCGCTTTATTATGCAAACTCGCATGCAGAATGGCTTCTTTCTCGAGTAATTCAAAGCCCAACTAGAACAAATCTAGGCTGTCAAAGTAAAACTGAACCGGGTAGAGACAGCAGCGTTTGAGTCACATTAAAATACGCATTAACTTGCTGAGTCTCCCTAGTTTTGAGAGCCACAATGTAACTACCAAATTTCATAGGTACCTAACTACTGTGCTGGAGTTCCCGGATTCAATCCTGACGGCCGGCGGCTTCATTTCGATGGAGGCGACACGAAGTGGCGCCCGTTGTGCTGTGAGATGTCAGTGCGCATTACCGATCCGAAATTGCTCCGTAGATGTTGTTGTTGTGGCTGTAGGAAAAAAGAAAAGAAATGCACGGGCCTGCTACTGGCTCTGTAGCTGAGCCACCTCCGCGGCCTTTTTTTAGATTGATTTATAAAAAGGGAAAGGCGCGGTAACTGTCTCACTTGTTTTCTGTGGACACATCAACCACGCTGGAAGGGATGAAGGTGGGAGTGAAAGTGGAAAGAGAGAAAGAGGAGCTGTAGTGGAGGGCTATGGGTAATTTCGACCCCCTGGGGATCTTTAACGTTTGCTGACATCGCGCAGCACACGGACACCTCTTCGTTTCGCCTCCATCGAAACGCAGCCGCCGAGGTCGGGTTCGAACCCGGGTACTCCGGCACAGTGGTCGGGCGTCTTACCACTGTACCACCCCGGCGGGGCCTCCTCCTCCTCCCTCCTCCGCGGCCTCGTGCGGACAGAAAAGAGCAAGTAGAGAAGAAAAAAAAAAGAAGAGGGAGAGAAAGACGCGCGCCGCAACAGCCGTCGTCCACCACCTCAGCGGTTGCGGGTGCAATGACGGGTCACAACAGAAAAAAATTCTGTAGCTGGCTAGACCCCGCTGCAAGCGGCGTTGACCTATCGTCCCAGCCCCGTAGGGCCAGTAACAGCGACCGTTCACCACCTCCCCTCTCACAGACCTTCACAACTGCATCTCTTTTTTTCTGTCCTAGTTTCATCCACGCTTTCACCCTTCCCTTACGGTGCGGTTCAGGTGTCCGCAGAACAAGTGTGACAGATACTGCGCCTTTCTTTTTCGATTGAACAATGAAAAAAGTCTAGATAGTTTGCTATAAAATCTGTATGCAATGAAGACGCGATTGTCTGCGACGATATCGCTGCCTTTTAATTTAGTTCTCGAAGAAATATAAAATTTATCCTGCCCTCTAGAGATGACCACGTCGGAGCTGATGTGCTACTAATGGCGAAAATGATTACTTTACGAAATAATATAAATTGCGGCATTGAGGAAAACTCCCAATCTAGGTGCAGAAGGAAAGGAACAGCATGTTTTTTTTAGGTACGCAGGTAAGGTTTTCCTTTAATTGGTGACGCTCGCAAGAAATACTAGGATAGGAGTTTCAAGTAGCAAGCCTCCGCTAAAGGGCCAACGCCGTGGCCTTCTAAGAAAAAAGTGGCCCTCTTCAGAAGATAACAAGAGCACCGTTTACAGCGAGAAGGAGCATAAGAGAGAAACAACGACTCGTGCAATAATGGCGAAAGGAAAAAGGGAATTATTCGGCTCCCGGTTCTTCCAAGCAGCATCCACAGGAAAGCCTCTGCCCGTTACACAGCGTCGGCATTTTTCCCCGCTTCAAGATGCCTTTACAAATAGGCAGCAGGATTTGGTTGCGACGTTACAACTTCTCCCGACGTGAACAAAAAAGAAGACATTCGAAGGAGGTTGCGTGGCGCACATATCCCAATACCAAAAGCAACGACGACGACCTTTGGCCGCCACCGACTTTTCTGGCGCACAGCGATGTGCGGCGGGAAGAAAGCCATGGTGTTTTCTAGCAACTGCGAGAACCCACTCTTTGCTGCTGAAGTTCGGAGGTGCAGTGAAGCGCACGACGGAACAAATGGTTCCTTCAGAGGCTTCCTGTTCCGTTTTTGCTCCCTTTCAAATATTTTCGTGTGTTTGATTTCTTCTTTTTAAGGAACGGTGGATTAAGTTCTCGGTTTACTTTGTCACGGTATCCAAAGTTGATTCCATTAAACTTTTGCAGAACTATGAGACCGGGGAGAAATAGAGCCTTTCTTTTTCTCTCATCAGTTGCTCCGTGCACCTGAGTGGGTTTGCTGTTTGCTGGGTGGGTTGCTTTATTTCTCTTTAGTTATCCCGTTCCACATTTTCTGCGCGGTTATTCATTTCTACAACCACTTTGCCTGTCTTTTGAAATTGAGTCTTTTTCCCCTCTGAGTTAATCCGTTATCCTGGATGTGTTTACTGTGTGCGGGGTGGGTTCGCTCCTTTCTCCAGAGTTACTGTGCTTCGGTCCTTGCTGGTTCCTAATTCCTATGACCTCTTTGTCTTTTGAACTTTTTTGGGTGTTTAAGAGAAAAAAGAGTATAAGAAAGCTGTTTTTCTTTTTTCGGACTTAATGCAACTGCTTTGAAGCAGGTGAGCAGGAAGGACTGTTTTGTAACACTGTGAACAGCCGAAACTACCATCTGTTGCAGAACTGTTCTGCAGCAAAAAGGCAGTCAAACTGGAACGAAACTAGGGAGGAAGGACTGGGGCTATATCTTGAAAGCAGCTCTATAAAAGCATTACGCTGCGTTCGATCGATTGATCAATCGTGGGGCTATATCTTGAAAGCAGCTCTGTAAAAGCATTACGCTACGTTCGATCGATTGATCAATCGATCGATCTGCAGTCTTTAGTTTAAACAGCAGTGACCATGTTTTCCTTCTTTTGTGGATAACAAAAAAACAAGCGAATTTTGCAACTGAAAATTAGGCTGATAGTAAGCACTAATCAAAGGACTCTTGTAGTGCTCGCGGTTTACATAAAAGGTAATCATCACAATGCCCTTCGTATGACGCCTCTTCGTTGCGAAATATTTTCTGGTTATTCACAACGTGTGTATTTCGTGGCATTGGTAATCGGCGCAGCTTTTCTGAGCCCTGTCATAACTTCCAAGAGTATTATTTAAGGCGAGCAGACTTCCTTCATTGGTCGTAGAAGCATCCGCGCGTTCCAAAGTTTTGGCGTCGTCTCCCTCACAATACACAGGTTGTCCGTCGAAGATGGGAAGGAAGGGGAAAGGAGCGGCTGCCCGGCACCCTACTGCAGTCCCCTCACCCTGTCCTCTCCCCAGCAGCTCCGGGAGAAGAAGGCCACGATGTGAAGGATGAGAGCTCCCCGCTTTCACGGTGAAGAGTCGCGTCTTTACATAAATGAATGCAATGACTAAACGGAAACGACAGAAACGTCAAGATTTTACACCATTAAAGGTGTAATGCTCTCTCAGGGTTAACATCCTGTATGTTGAGCAGCACTGTGTCACGCTGCAACCTCTTTCGCTGTTAGAATTCCCTTTGTTTGGTGTCGAAAAGCGGGTGCTGTGTTTTGCTGAGGTCGCAGCGCGCGGCAGCTCAGTGCTCAAGACACTGTTGTGGCGGTTTGTGACGTTCAAACTGCACTTCTCCCTATCGCTTTTTCTTAACTGCTCCTCTTCCACGTTACACAACGCAGGATAGCCAACTGGAACACCCCGTTGGTTAACCGCCTTGCCTTACCTCTACCACGCCATTTTACACGTAAAGCGTTAGCCCTGCGAACCTCGAACGCCCTTTTCATGTATGAAAAGGCATTAAAGTTTTAAAGGTGATATATAAAAGCAGGACGCCCAGTATAACAACCCTAGGGAGTGGTGAACCGTATGCATGACGAACGCCACGAAACAGTTCCCCCTTACCGACCCAACACCGTGGCTGCTTACAATAAATCCGAAGCTCTAGCTGTCCCAGAGCAAATTACCCCCACTACAGCTTACTTGAGGTGGTCTAAACACTTCAAACGTCCACTAACCCAGCACGCAATTACCAAACACTTCGTCTGGCTTCAGCTTTTTGCATCAGGCCGGGGGTTCCTAGAATTGGCTTTAAAACAAAGGTAAACGACAGTTAGTGGCTTTAAATTTACGCATGTTAGTAATAGAGGGCCTGTAGCCCAATGCTACGAAAACTAATTAAGACTAGTATTTAAAGCGGTATACTATACGTATTTTTTCAATGTGCCTTCTTTACGCAAATGTTCTCTTCGCTGTTCTCTGTCTCGTAAATAAATATTTTGTGCAAGTTTCGGCGACTGAAACTTCTGAAAGATTTGAGCAGATGCATCGTAAATCCCTGCCGATTCTGAGTGCCAAAAAGTAGCGAATTTCATGCTTTCAAAATCGTCTTTTCGTTTTTCTTTAGCTGCAACTTCGCGCTGTGCCACGGTATTTCCCGAGAGACGAGGTTGAGCCTAAGCGATACGGGGGGGGGGGGGGGGGGGGGGGCTTGAATGAAAGTGGTAATAATAAATCTCCATTCCTGAGGGGATCTTAAGGATTTAACCCGATTTACGTTCATTGCATCGGCATAGCTTCGAATTTCTAGAAATGCAAGCGTGGCTTTAGTTTGACGCAGGTGGTTCAAAACAAAACAGCCGAGGCAAACAGGCAGGCAGCGCCCCGATGAATCATACGGGAAGACTGAGAAACAATGAATCTGGGCGCGTCTGTCCAAATAGATAGATAATATGTTCACAGGAAGGGAAAGGCGCAGTATTTGTCACATTTGTTACTGTGGACACCTGAACCGCACCTTAAGGGAAGGGAGGAAGGTGGGAGTGAAAGTGGATAGAGAGAAAGAGGAGCCGTAGTAGAGGGCTACGGAGTAATTTCGACCACCTGGGTGTCTTTAACGTGCGCTGATATCGCACAGCGCACGGACGCCTCTTCGTTTCGCCTCCATCAAAACGCAGCCACCGCGGTCTGTCCAAATATGAGTTCCATGCCCTTTTCTAATATTTTAAGTTCAAATAAATGAGGAAGTTGTTAAAATCACAAAAAAAAAAAAGCGCCGAAAAGATTTCTTTCATTGTTCGGAGCTCTCTGAGCATTGAACGCTTCTGTTTGCCGAAGTACGTGAGTACGAACGTCTATTTTTTTTTTTAATTGGTTCACAGGAAGGGAAAGGCGCAGTAACTGTCACACTTGCTCTGTGGACACCCGAACCGCGCCGTAAGGGGAGGGAGGGAGGTGGGAATGAAAGTGGAAAGAGAGAAAGAGGAGCCGTAGTGGAGGGCTACGGAGTAATTTCGACCACCTGGGGATCTTTAACGTGCGCTGACATCGCGCAGCACACGGACGCCACTTCGTTTCGCCTCCATCGAAACGCAGCCGCCGAGGCCGGGATTCGATCCCGGGAACTCCGGCACAGTAGTCGGGCGTCTTACCACTGCACCACCCCGGCGGGGCTCTATTCAAACAGCAATTTCACTTTTGTACTCACGTATTTCGGCAAATAGAAGCGTTAAATGCTCAGAGAGCTCCGAATGATGAGAGAAAATTGTTCGACTTTGATTTTTTTGTGATTTTAACAGCTTTCTAATTTTTTGAACTTTAAATTATTAGCAAAGGGCAAGGAAATCACGGGGAAATCTAAAAATTGTACTGTGAGTAGTAAGAGACAACTTTGTGCTACTCTCAATGCGGGATATCCATATTTACGTTTTTGCTGCCTCATTTTTAAAAGTGTGGTATATGTTCGGTGTTTTCAAATATTTTCGTATAGATAATCGGACAATCTTATTGAATGTATAGCTGCATAGCTGCATATGCACTAAAACACTACAAATTCGGCTTGTATGGGACTGGAGGAATCCTCTTAGTTATAGGAAAGACAAATTATTAGGGAACAGAATAAATTGCAGACTATATCCGGTAATCATTTACAAAATATTTCTTCAACAATGTACCTGCAACCACTGGTTGCCCCGAGCAATTAATTTATTTACGAGGAATAACGAATTTCGACCGTTTCGCCAAATAGTGCATTGGGTACACTGTGCCTGATGAACAATATCTATCTTCTATAGTGCAGCTAGTGCTGCCGTAGCTTCACCTTGCACAACTAAGCGCACTAAGCGCGGTTAAAAAAAGTCCACTCAGTGTAAAACAAGACAATGTAATAGAGAACATGTCATTTTCAATGATAACTCGAAGAGCACTCACAGCTCGCGGTACGATTTGTTCGAATTACCGATAGTTTCAGGCTGAGTTGAGTGCACCTATTCGGCTGTCTGAATTATCGTGCTTTGGTAATTAGTGACGGTCCCAAGTAACGCAGTCTTACTGTAGTCTAATGTGAAGAATTTGCTCCGGATCTTTTTTTCTCATTTATTTATTTATTTGCAGCATCCTTACAGATACAGTTGGTCTTGGAAAATCAAGCGTCCTTTACGACTTCGTTTTCATATCGGTTGGATATATATAGCCGTGATTGCGCAAGCCCTTTGTTCAAAGCTGACTATTTTGTGGACATATCCCACGTCTGTTGTATCATAGATGATTGGCGCCGCCATTTGCACATCTTTAAAAGAAAAGTCAATATTGATTATACCCCCAATTCCAAACTGCTTTGACTTCATGTTAAATGCGAGCTGAAACACAAAACAAATTGCAATTGAGATGACGTAGGCTCATCTGGTTTATGGGTCAAGGGCACTCTGAGTTTTACAAACATTATTCGCTAATGTGATGTCTTTCTAAGAAAAATCTCTCCTACCGTGCTGGATTGCCCTTGTGGAGCTGTGCGTATCTGCCTCCCCCCTAATCAAGAGTATATGGAAGCATAAAATGCGTTTATTACCCATGTGTAGCGTACTGGACAGCGCGCTCAGTACTGTGCTGCGCCATAGCTCGAGAGCACTTCTGGCATATCACCGACCAGTCACTTCCCATTTGTATTACCTGCCAACTACCATTTGTAAGAGGCATCCTAAAAGGTTGAAGGTCGCGACTGGAAAGAAAACTCATGTTGTCAGTGCATTAGGTTTGTATAGGCCATGCGCTGTACTACCTTACTAGCGCAGTGCATGAATTATCTTATCATGATGTCACAGTGCTTGATCAAATTCTGCGCTTGGTGTCGCTACAGCACCGTTGCGGCTTATATAAAAGGGCCTGCGAATAAACTATGCTGGGTTTTCTTATTCCTGCCACTATGTAGTCGCCTCGGTCTCTTGGTAGCTTCACGGCACGATAAAAGCTTTACTGCTATAATTCCTCCAAGATCAAATGATGCCTGGAGTTGACCTCTAACGAAGGAATGCAGTCGCTAGTTACATATGTCATCGCCGTGGCAGGTGTGCTTGCCCATGCGTGTTGCCATATAAAATGTCGATGTCAAACCTAGCTCGGGTACCGCGAACACGATGGGGATACCCAAACCTGTTATCTGGAACTTCAGAATTTGTCCCGGGCACACTAAAAATTCGACCTAAACTGACTTTGCCCGAAATCGATGTCCAGCCAAATTCAGCTATATCGAACACAAGGATGCTTTCAAATTTGGTCTATAGTCAATCCCCACGTTTGGCCTGGTCAATCAAAAAATATGTCATCAGCCCAATGGAAACAAAATCAATGGCCAGCCGAATTCGACCATGGCGAACACGATGGTGGCCTCCAAATAAGACATTACCAACCCCAAACGTGGCCCGCGTAACCCTGAAAATTTGACTTTGGTTGAATTGGACCGAAATTAATGCCTAGGCGAATTCGACTATGACGAATACGGTGAAGACCTCCAAATGTGGCCCAGACGTACTTCAAATTTCACTTCAGCTAATTTGCATCAAAATAGCCCAATCGCATACTGACGAACACGATGGTGACTTAACAGAGTAATGATTCGGGCATTACGAAAAATGGTAGGGGTAACATTAAGAGATAGGAAGCGTGCAGAGTGGGTCAGAGAAATAACTCAAGTTACCGACATTCTAGTGGAAATTAAGAAGAAGAAATGGACATGGGCAGGACATGTAGTGCGAAGAGAGGATAACCGATGGTCGCTGAGGGTAACAAACTGGATTCCAAGGGAAGGAAAGCGTAGCAGGGGGCGGCAGAAAGTTAGGTGGGCGGATGAGATTAAGAAGTTCGCAGGGGTCAAGTGGATGCAGCTTGCACAGAACCGGGTTAAGTGGAGAAATATGGGAGAGGCCTTCGCCCTGCAGTGGGTATAATCAGGCTGATGATGATGATGATGATTCGGGCATTATGTTTTATAGCCGAATTTGGATGCGTTATGTTCCATAGCGCAGCAAGAAGACAAGGGACAGAAACAGGCACCAGAGACACAAAAACTAGCGCTTGCGTTTGTCCCTTGTCTTCTTTTGTTGCGCTATGGAACATAACGATGATGACTTTAAAATTTGTCCCGAATTTCCGTAAATGTTTACTCCGGCCAATTTGGTTTAATATCATACTACATAGTGTACAACAATCGTCATAATTAAACTATTTACGCAACTATGCAAACAATGCATCTTCCTACATTGCTAAGTAACTAAGAACTAACGCTCGATATTCTTGTTCGGTTGTGTCGAACCACTACTGAGTTTTTTCTGTTTCACTCCGGGGCGGAGGGCGTAGTGCTTCACATTGAAATGTGTAGGTGACAAAAATGACGGAAAATGACTTGGGTCTAAAAGCAAGCCGCATTCTGAGGAATGTCGTGATGCAGGACTGCAGATTAATTTCGAGCACCCAGAGTTTTAAGTTTCATTGACATAGCACAGCTCACAGCCCGCTTTTGCGTTTCGCTTTCACCAAAACTCGGCTGCCGGGGCCCGGCTCAGAACCTGGTTCTCTGTCTCAGTAAGTACGCGTCCTAAGGACTGAGCCGTGGCAGCCTGTCTGCGATTACAAGAGGTTATGATTATTAAACATTAAAAATAGCACCATACCCGAAATTTGGAATCCTTTTGCTATAAAAAGTGTTTAAGTATATACAAACATTACGTTATATTCGAGGTTGTCTTTGTATTGGTGTACTTCATTACCTGAGCCTAATTATATTCAGCTTCAGGTTATTTTCAATTTTCAACGTACTATTGGTTGTAACGTCCTAGTTTTTTATAATTTGCGAATACTATTATATATCTAATTTCTACATTGTATCTGAGCGTCGTTATTTAAATTATTCTTGTTATACCAAACATTCCGTTGTCGCTGTTGTCTCCGTTGCCCCAATGTTTGTTATACCGGCCATCTCTGTGAAATTGTCATCTCTGAAAACATATTCTGAACACGGCTCTTTTCCCTCTCTGTGCTGCAGCTGTATATGTTTTTCTACCTTTACGTATGCTGCTTCTACTGCCTGTTTATGTAATGCTAGGTGCCTGTGGTGACGCTGGTGAAAACAGAATTGTTGTGCAGTACTTGTACACAAGCCTCCCCACTCTCTGGAGGATGCTTCAATTCACTCTAAAATAGACCACGGAGTGTCCGTTGGCTTCTTTCCGCCTGCATCTTGGTATTTCAAACTGGGTAGACACCAGGACTGTGGCATGAATGCAATTACAATGCCGCTCATGATTATTAACGGAACAATGAAAACGCATCATCTTTCATCAGGCGCTGCGCTTCGCCGTACACAAAGCAACGTCCCTCCTCGTCGCGACGGCCGCATTGTTATGAAGGCAGAACACAATAAGACGGCAGTGTGTGGTGCATGTGAGTGCAGGTTAAAGATAAAAGGACCGAAACACTTGTTCGGACTCTGCCACGACGGCGCAGCTGCCAATTTTCTGTCTTTCATGCTCACCTTTGCCGCTTTCCTGACGGTGTAGTTAAGATGTGCAGTGAACGCTTGTGTTTACTGCGCTGACTTCTTGCGAGCACTGGGAACTTATACCTTAAAAGCGCTTGCACTGTACAATTTTTACAATTTGGCTGACCACAGTGGTAGAATGAAGAGAGCTTGATGGTGTAGAGCTCTTTTCTCGCACACCATTACCCCCTGCAGCTCGGCGCGGCGCATATAAATGTCTATATAAACGTAAAGCCGGTGCGTCTCACAACTAGTAACATGGCGGTCGCCGAAAAGACAGTTGCTTCGCAGACGCTTAGACGGGGTATTCACATAATATATTTCCCGCAGACATTTCATACAAGCGAGGCGTAGCTTGTAAAAATCTTTCGGACGGTCTTTTCGGATGGCGGATGGTCTTTTCGGTGTCTTGCAAGCCTCATCTGTCTCCTCGCGGCAGTACGATCGCGGAAGCCACGCCAAGGACGGGTCGGCAAGCAGTCATGTGGCTATCGCAGCTTCTCGCATGTTCGTACGTCTGCGTAAAAAGGGAACTGACCTTCTCGGACGATGAGTTTTCCACTGAAGGGACTCTGATATACAGCGTTTGCACTCGACCGTGTCAGCCCCATAGCGTGAGCGTGTGCCCGATTTTCCGAAGCCAGTGCTGTGAGCAGCTGCTGACCGGCCGTGCGGACAGAGGCCCGCACATGTACTACCGATCGTTGGCCGTTACCACGGAAGTAAAGGCACCCCCGGCGGGAAATCAGTCATGAACTGATCAGTGGCGGGCGTCCGGGAGCGGAAATTAAAAGTGGGAGGGTGCAAGCCAGTGAGGTTTCCCTCGCTCCCCCTCTCTTGCCGTCACCACCACCGAGAGGTCTGCTGCATGCGTGTGTTTTGATCTTTTCCCATCGGGGTGGATAATAGGAGTAAGAACGGCACGCTGTGCAGAGGAAGGAAAGCAAAAGGAAAGCACAGGCCGTCTGTGGCCACAGATGTGCATAGGAAACAGGCACCGCTGTAGGTTTTGATTTTTTTTTTCGATTTTCTTCCTCGTTGATTTACTCTTTTCAATCAAAGCAGGCTAGAAAGATCAGGGGAGGTCGGATGTGCCCTTCGTGGTTGATGTAAAGAAATATCACGCACATGTAAATCGAAAAGTTTGCAATAATTGAGCGGCCTGCACAAATCGCGAAAATGAAAATGGTCATCAAGTTCCGGAAAATGATGTACGGAAAAGGATATAACAGTGCGTTGAAGTGTCTGAGCAACTGCCCGGTAAGAAGGGAGAATAAAAAACATTGGGATGGATAAATTTCATCAACGCGCAGGAAATGACACACCATTCTTCTTTCACTTGCCAATCAATTCCAGTTCTGCTGTCATTCTAGTTATTTATTTTAGTTTAATTTATATTCGATTTTTACTCGTAACTGGTGTCACAATTGTTTTTGCTGTATAATTATTTGGCGTGTGTTTTCCGTGCCCTTATTAGGAGAATTGGCTCTATTCTTCCCACTCGCAATTTTCAGTGGCTGCCAGATGAAGGCTTTACCGGATGCGGAAATCACTGCCGAAATCAGACTATTTTCGCTTTGATGGGGCTTCAATGTAATAAAATAGCACGAAAACTGAGTACTGAGTACCTTTGTATTTTCGCGGAGGAATTAGTAGCGGAGCAAGCACATTTGACACACTGTATATTCCGCTGGGACGGAAAATGCGTCATTATTTCAAAAGAAACAGAATGGATCATATATACACTTTTATATCATGAAAAGAAAAACGCTAAATGCATCTTGGTGGCGTGGTAAGGCTTCTGTCAAATTATATTCAGGGCTCTGACTTAAGCGGAAGATGTCACAGCATTGACAGCCAGTACAGGAACCGTTCATCGAAGAATAAAGTTGGTTCAATGACTGGTCAAATGTGTCAACCATCCAATAACCAAAGGGCTGGTTCCAGCCATTTTATGCGCAACTGATTTTGGACAAAATTTCTACACCTGCAAGAATAATGCTGATTTCAGAAACCCTGAACTTTTGCGAAATGAGGAAGTGAGCTTAGCTGCGCTGTGTTCTTCTCTTTATTGTAGTTCTACCGCGACCGCAGTCACGATCGAACATTGACAGTATTCCAAGCACCTATTTCATCCTAACGCTTGTAATCGGCTTCCATGAATCCTTTTCAAAGTTGTGCCCAGTTCATCATGAATAACTTGACTAGCACCAAACTTCACTTTCTACTATCACTGAATGCCGCTTTATAAAAAGAAACGTGATATCCAAATTATATCAATGATTCCATTTTTGTTCATTGGTGCTGAAAGTGTTATTACAAACAGCACCCCCTTTTTTCCCATAATATATAACATAATCACAGTTTCTAAGTACGGATAAAAATTTTGGTCCACAGAATTCACAATGTTTCTCGAAAAACAGTGCATTTTGCAACACTTTGAGCCAAAGAAGATCGGCCTTAGCATATTTGTTGACTTTATCAATTCCTTTGACAGAATTATTTTCTTCATTGTTTCCAATAATTTAAGTCATTGCGGCATTTGAGGACACGTCTTTAATATATTATTTTGTTCTCTCTCTAACTGAAAACAAATTACCCATGCAAGAAACCTAGTATCTAACAAGAAAACAGTAGTGTCAGGTGTATCACAAGGAAGAGTTCTTGCTCCCTTGCTTTTTATTTAACATAAATGACATAGTTTCCTCCTCATCTGAGTTGAATTTTATTATACATGCAAACGACACAAGCTTATTTGTGTGACCTTCCTTCTACACTGAAGAATTTACTAAAGGATTAATATAGCTTTCGAACTGTAAAAGTTGGACTCAGAGTAACTAAGTTTTATACGAAAAAAAAGCAATCCCGCGTCCTTGGGCACAGTAGTCGAACTCTGTAAATAATGCGCCACCCGGAGGGGCTTTCGGTGAAAGCTTTTCGTTGGAGGAGAAACGCAACGCGCCCGTGTTCTGTGCGATGTCGATGTACGTAATCGTTACGACTTACCAGTGTCGGCAAATAGTAATTTGTTTTCATTTTTTTTTTCATCCTGCACGAACTATTATCATTTAGTTTTATAATACAGCAATACACACTCACAAATAATTTGAGGACAGAAAACATATTTTACGTGTCTTTAGTGACGTAAGAATATTTTATTCCAGTACACACATCTTAAAAATATCAGGTTCCTTTCAATAAATAATGCGTATACTTGTATAAACGTATACGCAAATATTTCAAAAAAAAATATTTATGAAGAAAATGCGCTATTGCTAGATATATTGATCCAGAATTAATAAACATGGCTTACAATAGTAAAAAGGCTAACATTTAGAATATTTCAAAATGCCGTACCCGTGACCGCTATGAAATGTTTGCTGAGCGACCACCTGAAAGTGTTTTATCATTGAATTTGCTTGCTTTAAGGGCTTTGTTTGATTAAGCCTGACATCTGTTAACTACACATTATACATGCATCGCTCAGTAGGCATTCTACTGAAAAATTCTGCCACTACTTATTGCTAAAGCATTTCAGAGAAGAATGCGTTAGTTCAATTAAAATTGCAAGCCGATCTCTTTGTGTCATTAGCTAATGTGCGCGTTGCCTTCGTTTTAGTTCCGAAACTGTGGTGCTTCGTTGTCCCTAACGCAAAGAGGAATTAGAATCTTTCTAAGTCGTAAAGGAACGGCTTTTCTTTCTGGCCGCTTTTACAATATGTGCGTCTTGATTTGAACAATAAATGAAAAGAAGGAAAGTTTTGAGTGAATGAAGGAATGCAAAATAATGAATTCCGCGTTTAAAATTTTCAAAGACGCAACCAAGCAGTGGTAGTGTTGTTACATAAATTAGTAGGCGTCATAAAATCAGGTGAGATGTTGTGCCATCTGTGTACGTGCTACGAATGTTTAGGGTCATTTTCTAGACAGCCAAACTGTGCATACCGGCGTATGGTGCATTAATGAGAAAATAGTACGTTTTGCCTAAAAACAAACTGCTAAATTAATTTAATTTTTATGCACAACTATGTTTCTAGATGAACCCCCTTACACGTTTAAAACGGTGGTGTCTCGGAGTTTGTTCCAAGGTGGACGTTGTGAGGCCCTAATTCGGAGCGTTTTCGATGACTAAAAAACTATTCCTGCAGACTCTGCAGTAAAAGTCGTGTTTGCTAAGCAGCTCTAATTGAACCAACCAGTTACACAATAAATTATTTTATAAGATATTTGTAGAAAGGGATGATATATTTGTTCAAAATGTACGCTTCCACCGCGTGCTTAACTCAATTCGCATAGTAGAGTAATCAGCGAATGCATTCACAAAGATTAATAGATCCTGATATACCGAACCTACGTGTATGTGCTCCTAGCTGTTGTCTGCCTTCTTTTACTTTTTGAGACAAATGAGCATGGTTATAACAGCTTTATTTGTGGCCGTTAGTTGCAAAACAAGTGACCTAGACCATTTTTCAAAGCACCTAGCAACTGTAAACAGCCTCCTTATCATTACGAGGCGAGGGATAAAAAAAAAACTCGTCCTCTAAAACGCACGCTGTGTTCTAAAAGAAATTCACAAACAGTATGGCATGGTGAGGATGTAGAAATGCAGCCGTGAATAAATAGATTTAATGTTTGCAAACGTTTCTTATAGATTCAACGGACCTTCAAAGAAAACTACGACTTTGATGATTTTGAGCATATTCTGCACCAATAAAGCCTTTTCCTCAGGCGTATATCTGTCTCATTTCACTTCAATTTTTCATCGTCATTTCTTGGTCTATTCTCGTTGTGTACATTATTCGTCTCTTTTAAGGAAATATTAAGTTCCTATCATCTTCAAGTAACTTGTTCTGTGGGTATATTTATCACAGCACATTGTACTAAATAATGGATTCTCAGTGACGTAACCTTGATAGCTCAAGGGTCACCTATCCGCAGCACAACTCAACGATGAAACTCCGTCTGCTTTCAGTGCTTTTCAAAGTACTGCATCCAGTGGTTGTATAAATTTTGAAGGCATATTGATTCAAAGGAGGCTAGGGTTTGCGATCTTCACCAAGAAAACGAGATCGACCAAGCGAATTGTCAAATATGGCATCGTTTAATTGAGCTAGTTGAGAAAGCGCTTAACCCTGTTACCGACATTTACGAGCATTTTTGTTTCTGATATAAACAACTAAAATGGCCCCATATACTGTCAAACGACACCTGCCATGAACTCAAAACAAACGACTGAATTGCAGTTTGATGGCTTCCCACATGTTTGAGAAGAATCGGTATTCCAGGATGATCTATTCAAATGAACACCTGGTGTGGATTGGCTGCCAATGTTAGCCAATCGTGTTTCCTTTAATGTGGGAATTATATAACTTATCGTAAACATTGCTAAACGCGCTTTTTATGTACCTGGTTATCAACTTTCCGCGATAAACTATGTAGGCGGGAACGGTTCGCGACGGACCTGATTCTCCTTTCTTAAAGCCGACCTCATACAATAAACTCAAGTTGCAGTGAGGAAAGAAGTTTATCACGTAATTGTTGGAAAATCATAGTTTTATATAGGTTCAAAAATCTGAGCTTTAATATAAGCTTAGACGGAACGGTATTCTAAAGCACTTTTCTTCGCTTGTGAGAAATGTATAGAAAAATAGGAGGCTTTGTTTCACGAAGTAGCTGCAAGATTATTAGAAATAAATATATTCTTGGTGTCTTGCTTCATCTAAGGGACTATAAAGTTCGAAAAACAGGGGAAAAGTTTGTCCAGCTGCTACTAAAGTGAAGCAAAGTGAAATGGACATTCACGGACAGCTATGTTGACCCCACGCCTCGGCTTTGTGAGGTAGTGGACGATAAAAAGTCTTTTGTATGAACTGAAGGCGCTACGTTATTGTGAATATTTTTTAAAACGTTGCATCGCCATTTTCTAATAAAAACGCATATTATTGTCTATTGCCTCACTTCTTGAATATAGGAGCTCTCGAATAAATTACCTATAAAAAAAAAACACTGCTTCATCAGGAGATAAATCTTGTTTTATATTGTGTTCTACGATGTGATCTATCCATTGAGCTTATGTTCAAGTTGTAGTGGGGCTAAAAATATAAAGTCGAAAAACTGAAATATAACTTTTGTTCAATACTGTTCGAAAACGAAACACGAGTGAGATAGGAAAATCATTTATTCAAGATTGATAGAGTGAGATATCTAAATGTCCGTGGTGTGGAGTATTAGGGCGCACTGGTGGTTCATTTCATTTGGCCTTAGTTCGAGTGGACAGGTGCAGAGGTGGAGAGTTTCTTATGGGCTTCTGCCCAGCTGCGACCAGCAAGATCAGCTAGCTCTGGTTTAGCGGGCCGAAGAGGCAGCAAGAACCAACCAATGGGATCCTGTACCTAGGAACACCACCTGCAGCTCAAGACCCCCAACCCCTAAACCCCGTCCCATTTTGCGGAATAAAGTTTTATACTACTGCTACTGGTTTGGTTTACGGGGCTTAAAGCGGGAGGGAGACATCGATTAAAAAGGATGCCATAAAGGAGCGCTCCGGATAATTTAGACCAGCTTGGAGGCTTTACGAGCACAGATATCGTAGAGTACGCGGGCGTTTTACGTATCGCTAATATCGATTCACGGCAGCCGTGTTTGGGAACAAACACGTGCTGCGCGGCACAGTAGTCGAGCACCCTAACTACTCAGCCATTGCGGTGGGCGAAATAGAGATTGAAGGACTACAGAGCGCTGAAAGAGGAAATGGTCCAGAATGGCAATATAATGCGAGCAGCTAAATCAGGAAAGTCAGGCAGATGAAGGTCAGAGGGAAGGCATAGGGAAGGCAGAGGGCGTACAGGCAGGCGGGGTGGGAAAAAGCGTTCATGTGGAGCTTTTCTATGTTTGCGTTGATAGTGTACACATGTTTTCAACGCAGTCCATTGTCGAATAGCTGAGGGCTGGATTAAGAGGTCGCAGGCGCCACATTGCTGTAGTTGTAATCGAGCTCATTTTCAGGAAA
This sequence comes from Amblyomma maculatum, assembly GCF_055883805.1. Taxonomy (NCBI): domain Eukaryota; kingdom Metazoa; phylum Arthropoda; class Arachnida; order Ixodida; family Ixodidae; genus Amblyomma; species Amblyomma maculatum. The sequence goes on along the minus strand of NC_139353.1, from coordinate 47,916,252 downwards.
CAAGGAGGGAAGGCAGAGGGCGTACAGGCAGGCGGGGTGGGAAAAGTTGTTCATGTGGAGTTTTTCTATAGTTTGTGTTGATGGTGTGCACTTATTTTCAACGCAGTCCATTGTCAAATAGCGGAGGGGTGCATTAAGAGGTCTCAGGTGCCCCACTGATGTAGTTGTATTCGGGCTCATTTTCAGGAAACAAGGAATCAAGGAAAATAGCTCCCCGTAAAAAAATTTGACAGCACGTTAAGTCTCATCGTCTAAAATATTTAGAAAACAAAAACAGACGCAACAATCATTGTTCTGTTACGTGTAATTACCTGCATTTTTACTGCAGCATGCAGTAAATGTTTACGTGATAATATTTGCTGTATTATGCTGGATAGCTGCATAACACCAGCAAATGTTATCACGTAAACATTTGCTTCACGCTGCAGTAAAAATGCAGCTAAATTACACGTTAACAAAACAATCATTGTTGTGTCTGTTTTTGTTTTCTAAATATTTAAATAATTACGATTGTGTGAAAAGACGGCATTAATCAATTATTGAAATGTGTATGGCATGCCATTGAAAAGTATTTACAGCGAGAGTAGTACAAAGGACCATATAATCTGGGACTGCGCGGAAGATTCGCCTCCGACAGATTTAGTACCATCTCTTTCGCTGGAACACTTGGAGGATGTTCTCGCCAGCCGGGACACAGACGTCCAGTCACGGGCCTCGGCAAGAGCGCGAGAGGGCGCTGACAGACTTGGACTGCCAGCCACCTGGAGCAGCTGTATGCAACCCAAGGCAAAAACCATCGACATCTCTGACAAATATTGTTTTCTCTCTCTCTCAGCCGGTATTCTTGTAGGAGTATATAATGTGTTCAAAATATGAATTTCTGGCCTTTGTATGTATTTCACGTCTTTTAAGGTGTACGCGTTAAGTTTTGAATGCGTTCGTTTCTTGTACTGTACTCAACTATCTTAATGAGCTCAGATTTTAATGTGCCCTATTTTTTGGTATAATTTTCTGACTGCTGCGTGAAGCTCTCAGGCCGCGTCCTGCAGCGTTGTGAAATAGAAAATATTGCAGATTTTACTTGGAGCCACCGGCGCAATAACAGTACTTTCATTTCATTATCAGATGATCACACCCGTAACGGAGAAGCAAGGTAGTAAAAAGCCCTGTTTATACTCATAACAGCTGTCAAATGCTGGATAAAGGCCAAAAAACATAGGAAAAAAAGTGGTAAAATTCATTTCCATTCTCAACTGACGCAACCAGATTGCGTTGTTCTCACTGCTTAACTAAACACTGAATGAACCCTGCTGCGTTATTGCGCCAGAAACGTTTTCTCGGTTATCAAGCCTGCTACCTTAACCGAACGAAAAGGAAATCCACCTGCTTTACAATTTCGCCACAAACCAGCGGCGTGTTAGGTTAGGGTTTGTTCAGTGCAGACATGGGCCGGGGCTTTGCCGTTATCACCTTCTCTGTCCGGCGCTCCTGGTTATTGCCCAGTCGGAAACAAGTGTCCAGATTTTATTACACTCCTTTCACGCCCGCTTCCAATAACCCTGAGCCACTCGGTCCGAAACAATGGGACCCCCGAAGCGCCTGTTTCTTGCTAGAAAAGAGGAAGGCTTGCGCCAAATAAAAAAACATTACAAAGAAATGTTCGCGGTTGCAAGAAGGGGGGCGGGGGGGGGGGGGGCAAGTTCGGGGAAAACTGCAAGCGCTGAGCGAAGGCTGCTGACTTTGATTTATGGTCGTCGTCACAGTTGGGAGCGCGGTTATCACGCTCTCATTATTCTCTTTCACTTTCTCTCCCCGTCCCCCTCTTCCTCCTCCGCTTCGCCGCCAGTGCCTCAGGCGGCTCTGCTTTTCGAGCTTTCTTTCCGGAAGGACGAGAAAAGAGATCGAATTATTCTGCTCGCAAAAGAAACGCGCAGACTCCGACAGTGTCGCACTCGAAGTGTCGCTACAGTGGTGTTGGGAACAGGATCCGAAGGCGCTCTGCACGCAAGAAGTTAAGGTTGGTACGTGGTTTTCACAAAGAAACTGTAGGAATGAACGATTGAATTATTTTGTACTATGATTAATAATGTGGAAATAAGTGCACCAGGAAAAACTATAAAACGACAAAATGAAAACAAAATAATGCTGCCAAGACTCTCGGTGAGACGGATGATGAATTCAGCATCTTCCAGCACATCTCCATCTTCAACTAGGCGTCGCTACTCTCTTCCTCTGTCTTCCGTGTTCGTTGTGTGGCGTTATTTGCCCGATCATTTCCTATTTCATTACTGCCAATCCTTATTCCTTTCCTTGTATGCGTTTTACCTTCTATCATCAATTTTTGTTTGTTGTGATGCCGGGAACACCGGACATAACATTATGGCGTTATTCTGCAGAATTGTTTGTTTTCTTCTTGCGCTGAAACTACACTGGCCCTGGTGTCTTTGTATTGTAAAGCCACGCCATCCACCGACATCGAGGAGCTGCCAGAATACTTTGACCTGATTGTCGTGGCTTACCGCAGTCCAACAAGAGGTCGAAGCCGTTTTTCGCCACATATACTCAATGAGGAAGTCGTAGTAGCCGCTTGGCAAGGCATGCTCATGTCTCGAAGTATACACGTTTCCGTTAGAGTTTGTATAGTTCTGTAAGGTTGGAGCGGAACAATTCTAGCACATTTCTGTTACAATTTAATTAAGTTAAACCCCAAGGCGCTCATGAGCTGTACGATATCAGCGCAGGGTGAAGAACCCGAGGTGATTGATTTGAATCTACTCCGAAACCCCTCCGTTACTGATTGTCGATAGCCTGGGTAACTTTGGGGCATCAACCGCTGTATACAATAATTCTGTGATAAAGGAACCGCATACTGGTTACATATTTAGTTGTACGCCACCTACTAAAGAAAGAAAAAAAGCCTGTATGGCGTCCAAAGCATCTAGAAATTTAAAGTTGCCATCATCGGGGACGTTCCACTTTATCATTTCTTGTCAGACGAGCTTCTCTGGAACACCGAGCTATACTCACGGAATACAAAGTAACCAGCAAGCAGTCCCCATTACTCGTTCTCAATATTTAGCGCATGACCCCGCCGGGGTGGCGCAGTGGTTACGGCGCTCGACTACTGTTCCCAAGGACGCGGGATCGAATCCCGGCCTCGGCGGCCGCTTTTCGGTGGAGGCGAAAAGCAAGGCGCCCGTGTGCTGTGCGATGTCAGTGCACGTTAAAGAACCCCAGGTGGTCGAAATTTCCGGAGTCCTCCACTACGGCGTCTCTCATAGCCTGAGTCGCTTTGGGACGTTAAACCCCACAAAACCAACCAAATATTTAGCGCATGATCTTTTAGCCCCTAATAAAAACATCTTCAGGTATGGTCCATACAGCTGTTTCTGTATAAGAGAGAAATCAGATTCATCACACAATCATAATCATGAAATGTGACATGCGCATTTCATCACTATGCTTCCATCAATTATACTTACTTTGCCAACGTGCTAAGTTTCAGGATGGTTGTTCTCAGCGCTTTCCTAATTATTTCACATTTTTGAACATCTTGTTGACATATGGCAATCCTAAAAAGAACTTTCGTTCAATCTTGCACTCACTGCTTTGTAATTTCGGCTTTTTGTCTGCTGCGAGCTGAACATATCGGGGGTAACTAGCAATAGACAAACGCATAGACTGAACAATTAATATATACAATATTATTCGGACATCGTATTCCAAGAGTGAAGAAATCACGGTAGAACGACCATTCTTGTGAGGTTGACTCCGTCTTCATGCTGCAAAAGCGCCCACCTTGAAATAAATACTTATTAGTCATCGACCTATATATGACATGCACTTGACCAAATTATTTAGGTCATGCGCACAGCACTCGAAGGCGGAATGTCTTTTTTTAGGTAAACTGCGCCCAATTTCATTAGCAAAATAGCAGGTGATTTTGTAATCACGAGCTAGTCCTTTCCAAGTTTGTTCTTTCGTCTCTAGCCTCGTACTCTTCGTAATTTGGAGGCTTTCAATTGCCACTTTTCGTTTCATTCCGGCTTCACAGATCAGGCAGAACCTGAACCAGGTTCTCTTACTATAAAAAAGAAAAATGGCCAGGTATGTGACATTCATCCTAGGAGATGGCGGCTTCTTGCGAACGCAATAAGGACAAGGAAAATAAAGATAAGAGTTATATTTAAGTACCTTTTTCAGAGCGTGGCAGGACACCTTTAATGACCCTGTGGACACACTTGGCATGAGCATAAAAAAACGCCGGTCTCAAGATGCAAAGTGTGGGAGAGGTCTGCCGCTTGCCAGGACATGTTTTCCCAAACTTTCTTCGACACAGCTCTAAGGTAGTATCCTTTTCCTGCTCAAGACGGAACACCAAACATTACAAACCGAGCACATTGTGGGCGAGACCTTTACGGCCCTCCGAAACACTCGCCACTTCAGTAGGGGAAGGAATATCGACTAATCCTACCGTGCCAGGGGTAGTCGCCTGCTCCTTAGGAGCTGGCGAATCAAATAAAGAAGCCTTTGCCATAGGAATATTCCCAATTATGACATCGTAAAGGGGAGTGGGTAGGCATCGTGCAAGGGCCTTGCCCCAGGAGTATGGTGGTGAGGTCATCACCTCCGCCGCTGGAACTTCAATGTTAGTTCTATCCTCCAAGAAACAACATTGCGTTTTTCCCTGTAAGCGCCATCCTCAGTTACGAGAGCCTGACGCGCAACAATGCTATTGCTGCCTATGTCCCGCAGCAAGGAAGCTGGCCGTCCGAGCACCTCACTGTGCATCACTGGCCTTTCGGCATCCACAGGAGTTGAAATCTGGACCGCCTTTTCCAGCTGGCTTTCTGGGTACGTCAATCGTATTGGGCAAAAAACACCGAGGAGTCAGACAACAGGCAGATGCCTCACGGTCCTCTGAACTGTTACGCCTGCATGACTGTGCATCATGGCCTGACCTACGGCAAATTGTGTAGTGAGGTTGCTCACTGCCCAAAGTACACGTTAAAGAACCCCAGGTGGTCGAAATTTGCGGAGTCCTCCACTACGGCGTCTATAATAGCCTCAGTCGTTTCGGGACGTTAAACCCAACAAACCAAACCAAACAAAACCATCCTCTAGTGTCTTCGAGACGAATGCACGCCTCGGCGAAAGAGCAATATGACGCTCGAGCGCAGGGAACACAGAACATACTTTTTTAGGACGAATTCACCGCCAGATTGCACCAAGACCCGTTTACGTTTGGGTCGAGATAACATTTGGCAAACAGCGGGTCCGTCCAGCACAAAACTCGAGATGGGCTAGGATGTAGAAAGCACTAAAACTGGACCGATGCCCCGAAAGGTTCGACAAAGCTGGGAACGATTTTAAAATGGGGAAGAGAGCAATAGGTTTAGCCACACGGACAGAAGGAAAAAACAAAAATACCTTTGGCTACTACTACGGGAAAAGAATAACAGATGGTGTAGGAATACGAAAAGGAGAAGAGAAGAGCTGCCACACCATAAACGCAGATATTTTTTTCTCTATGTATGAGTTTATATATTCCCTTTCTTCTATTTTGCAACAGACTGCTTATGGGTTCTTGATGTCAGTATTAGTCACTTTGGGTTTTACTGGTTACTGACAACGGTGACTGCAACTTGTTTATTTGCATTTCACAGCATGACTTGTATTATTTTATCATTATTATCCGTTATTGCATATTGCCTCTGTTCTGTTCCGATCTTTGATGTGGGGATTAGGCCTCGTCAGGAAACATCAAGGTCTGCTTTAGCCTCTCCCCATGGGCACCATGTAATGTTGTCCGAAATGAACATGATGATGATGATGATGAAATTGAGCTCACTAGGCAAGGAAACCGTGAAGTGATAGCTTAGAGTATATTCCCGTTTTGGTGCATATTAGAAGCTGCGTTACAAAGATAGTGTATTGTCGCCTGAAGACAAAAAACATTTTTCAACGTATTCTACGAGTTTCCCTAGTGTTGCTTCATTTCATACTTTGATAGGGTAAACTACAGACGAAGATCCTTAGAAGAATATAATCAGCGAAGTTTAAATTATACGTTGAGTTAGAAATTAAGAAGTGAGAATGACACGCTATTAGGATGTTTCTAGCAGCGTAATATTACGTACGCGAAAAGTTTCGCCTTTTTTAGGCTGTAAAAATAACCAACTCTCCGCGGTGCACTTCGTGGCTGTCACACATGAATATTTTTTTATCCTCCATCTCTTTCCTCCAAGGTGCCGTCGCATGAAGCGGATGCTTTCGAAGAAGGGTCACTTTATGCTTGAAGATTTATTAACCGTGGAGTTTCTCAGCACGTTCTGAAACGCCGCCTTTGAAAAGAGGAAAGATTTATATGTTCCTTTACTATCTAATGATCTGTTTGCTCAAGGTCAGAAACGTACTCGTGCGGACTCACTTCATCTAAACTTCGCTTCTTCATAGTGTTGATGCTGGGAATTACGGTGAGGTACATTTTTTGGTAATGTTTCTCCATCTCCAATTTATCCATTGATATTATTAGGTTATAATAAGACTGAATTTAATGGAGTCAGATTCGAAGATATAGATGAGGGCAGTTAGAATTTAAAGACGCAAGTATTATATGGTGGTTGCTGTTCATATTACATTTGACAAAACATCGTGCAGTGCACAAAGGTAAGAATGCATGGCATAAAATAGTACGGTCTAGAGTTATAATATATATTTTCTGTTCACTCAGAGGCATAACGAATTACAGGGTGTCATAAAGTCAGAAAAATCATAAAGGCAGAAAAATATTTTACTCACACAGTGATAAACCTTTTCTATAGACTAACAAACGCTTTTTTATACTTGGTGCATGCTGCGTGCCACATCCTAATAATGAAGGCTTAGGACCAAGCATAAATTGGAAATTCATCGTATAGTGGACTGTAGTAAGACGCTCTTAAAGGCTAGTTGGTTCATTCGAAGCGAATGAGTAAAAATTCGCGAAAGACACGGGACAGAAGGAACATCCAGGCATGTTCAGCGCCTTGCTTTTGCCTGTACGTTCCTTCAGACCCATGTCTTTCGCGCAGTTATACTCGTTCGCAAGTGCATTATGATAAAATGATTTTTTCTTAAACAGACAGAGCCGTGCGAGCTTACAATACGATGCAGATGATAAGTGGTTTTGACTGTAGTTCTTAGTAGATATGTAGTCGATGCGGTGATAAATAGAGATGAACAAAGCTGCATTGTTTTGAATCATTCCAAACTTGTAATGAATGTTTAAAGTCTGGACTCAAGTTTGTCATGAAGTCTGAAGCTTTTAAAGGATGATTGTAATATCGAAAAAAGGTTGTGCAAGGAAGGGCTGTGTGAAAGGTGTGTTTTAATTGTACTATCACGTGACACGTGGTAAATTTTGTTAACGATAAATTCGACGTGACCTTTGCAGCCGAGGTTAGGTGATATGTATACTCAGGTTCTTCTTGGACGTGACACTTTCTGATGCGATATTGATCAGATGATAAGTATAGTTAGAAAGCTAGTTGCTGGGGATATACCGATAAATTTACGTTGGTACGTTAAAAGTTAGTAGCCATGTTAGCGCCAAAAGAAAATAAAGTTAATATTAGTTTGAACTTCATGTACTTCAGCTTGAATGTCATTTCGCAGAGCAAAAACAATCATTCTGAAATAAAGGAATGGATGAGGTTACTGTATTTGTGCGGTGATTAACGTATAGGAAGAAAAGAAAATGGCTAAGAACGGAGCTTTTTGGATCGCCAGAAAGAACGGAGTGCGAACAAGAGTACATGCTGTTATCTTCCATATATTGCGGACCTCTTGTAGGACGGCACACAGTCCATTTTATGAGTTTATTATCAAGCCCTATCAAGCGAACTACTAGTAACAAAATCAAATGACAGACCTAATAGAGAGCCTTGAAGAAGTCCAGAAAAGTTGAAACTGCGATTAAATATTGTAATTACTTACAATTAATTACAATTAATTAATTAATTGTAATGTATCTACCTTATGAGTGCAAAAAGAAGTGTACGACATAGGTAACTCGCGAAAATTATATCATATTAGACAGTAAGTACAATCTAAAAACATTCAATACGTGTGAAAAACAGAAGATGGTCGATAATTTTGCAAGGGGTTCTGGTGATGGATCATAGTCATCAACAGCCGGGTGGTACCCACTGCAGGGCAAAGACCTCTTTCATATTCCTCCACTTATCCCGGTGCTGTGCTAGCTGAATCGACTTCACCCCTGAAACTTCTTAACCTCATCCGCTCACCTAACTTTCTGCCGCCCCCTGCTCCGCTTTTCTTCCCTTAGAATCCATTTTGTTACCCATAGCGATCATCGGGTATATTTCCTTCGCAATACATGCCCTGCCCATTCCCGTTTCTTTTTCTTGATCTCCACTAGAATGTCGCTGCCTCGAGATATTTCTCTCACCCACTCTGCACGTTTCAGCTCTTAAAAGTACACCAACCATTTTCCGTTCCTTTGCTCTCTGCGTTGCTCTAAACTTAAGTAGAACTCCTTTCGTTATATTCTACGTTTCAGTCCCATAGATGAGTCCAGATAGGAGTCAACTGTTATTTACTTTCTTCTTGGGCGACACCGGTAGACAGCTAGTCATAATCAGCGAGTACTTGCCAAATATGCTCTATTCTAATCTTATTCTCCTAGTTATTTTTCTTTCATGGGAATGATCTGCGGTTGCTACCAGTCCAAATTAGTAATATCGTTGATATCGTTCCAGTGTTTCGCTATATATTGTAAACGGCTGTTCTTTCCCGATTATGTGGAACGTTGCCTTAGTCTTCTTCATGTTAATTTATGGGCTTACATTTATTTTACAAAAGAAGATAGGAAATAGTTATACGGTTATTATCAATGTTTGAATATATGGGCTGTAATCACTTTCGACTTCCTATTGCAGTCTTTTGAAAGCATACGGATATCAAGAGATTGTTCTTATAACTTGGAGAAAATAAAGCAGAAATACATTTTATGACTTTTTCTTAAATTGCGGCTTGATGAAGACAATGCCAGCGGTTCATCAAGGTTTGAAGTTGTGTCTATATTTATCCACTAGAGGATACATTGTACAGTAATTAGAGGCGCAAAACGTGCGTATGTTGGCTGACAAGGGTATTTAAATTGATTGAATATTAAAATATTTAGTACGGTTGCTCATTCATGAAAACCAATTGCTTCAACTTTCGAAGGCGTTAAAATCTCCCAGACGTATCAGATATGCTTATTATTTTCTTAGTTTTCTGGGATTTTTTATTATATATAGGGTAATGCCTTAGTATTAAACATGCCTTTAGCAGTTTTAACAGCTAAAATCTGCACTTCGCTTTAAGAGTAATGCAACCACAAGCGAAAATGACATTTACTGTTTTGGCTAGTCAGGAAAGTTAATTTTTTGGCTTGGAGAAAGTGGTGTAACTCCCAGTTGAATTTGCTGTAATATGAATGTTAATAATTTCGCAATTACTGACTCGGGTCCTTCGGCCAATAGCGGAAATTTAGTCCTATTTGCGGCATCAATCGCACAAACAAAAGGGCACAGCGAGAGAAGCAGGAAAAACATGTGAAACCGTTTCCGAGCCACTTGAGTGTTCTCTAGTCCTTGAAGCGCCTAAGAGAAGCCAGAAGGAGTGTCTATTCGACACGCAGATAAGCAACACGGAAGTGCATTTTGCTGTCCACGGGTATGAACTCCACAGGTTGCTCACTATCGGAGAAAAATAGTGGCACCATCTGTAAAAAAGGGCAGAAAGGAATCTTCATTGATTCAGGGCAACGCTGCCGGCAATGATACATGCGTGGCAAACCAACAAAAAAAGATTTGGACAACCTGGGCTCACGCCATAGCCTCCAAGATCAGAGAGTTGTAGCATCGCGTTATCCGCGATACGTCCTCGCGACCCGCGTCCGTGCGCCCCACTCAGTGCGTGCGCGCTGATTTTTCCCGACGTGACAGGTATATGTGCAGACTTCAAGCATGTGGCGTCATCTAGGGCCAACAAGGCGATCTGATCATGCACAATTTGATCGCGGTAACGGATCGCGCTGCGCTAAAATTGTCTAATGCGCGCAGACAGACGGAGACGGTAAGCGTCTGCTTTGCCACTTCACTTGAAACGCGTCTTCTCCGCTCATCATTATTACCTTCACGTTCTACAGATACTTAGATTGTGCCTTTCGAGAGAACATTTGGCCAGCAAATGCTCGCATATGTTCTGCCTTCTCTGTTAAATTTTCTTCGCCAAAATAAACTTGTTATTGAAAATGTTAATAAGTAAACAATACATTTATTTTTTGTTACAGATGTAAATATGCTGTGCTGTTTTCTTTCGTTCTTTTATATTTTCTTAATTTCTTGTTGTATTCACTTTGATGGTATTTCACTGATGCTTTAGATTTTTCATGTTGTGCAGATAAATTGAGTTTTTCCGCAGACTGAATTATGTAGGTTAAGAAAGACGATATTTGTAACTCTTGTTTGAAATCACGGTCTGAATATTAGATGCACCGAGTTTGTTATCACTAACACCTCGCTGTTGCCATGTTGTGGGGCCCGAGCGCCGTCAAGGGAACTAACGTTCACTTTTTGACTCGGGTCCCTCTTTTCTTCTTGAAATGAAACTAAACTCAAACTTCAAATCTTTCACGAGAAGAAATGGGCGAGGTAGGCGTTAAAGTTTACTAAGCATCCCCGTTTAGAGCGATGAATCGGCCCAGTTTCTACAAACTGTCGCAACGTGTGGCGACTCTTCTACGCCTATCTTTTTTATCTAATTTCCTTGTGTCCATATCTTTCTTAGAAGTTAGCATAATATTGAAATATTATTTTCCTTTCGGCTGATAATCTTTGTCCCGTCATTGGTTTTTTCCGTTCTTGAAAATATTTAACTTGTTTCAAAAGTACCTACCACTAGCTCGCAGGTTGTTATGACTTCCGCTCTTTTTCGGCATTTGCGGCCTCCTTCCAATTTCTGACCTTGATCACTCATTCTTTTTAGTTCAAGGCTCTAAGCAAGCTATCCAGCCAATATAAATGGCTAGCAGCGTCCGTTGCTTTGATAGTAGCGGGTGTTGACTACACACGCTTTTTTTAGAAGGCGTTCGCTTCGCTACCACTTCCTTGCTAGGAGTTATCGGGCTCACGTGGAGAGCTCATGAAGCATCGGTACCCTGAAAAGCCATGGCCTAATCTTTATTGTCGGCGTAAGTTTGCACATCCCTAGTACGTCCTCCCACTTCTCTTTCTGGCTCCGTGGAAGACCTGCTTCAGTCCATTGTGGTGTAATTACGGCTATTTCTATATGCTTAGCTGCTCTGGATCACCATCTACGTCCTTTAAGCATTTCAGTATATTTCATGTTCGTTTTTTTCAATGCCCATTTTCTTCCTGCTCTTCCGAAGCTGTGGCATGGCGACAATTGCAGACTCACACGTATACAAATTTGTACCACAAACATTTGTTCTTCCCCACCCGCTACCCAGATAAATGCCCCACCTGCCAACAACACCGACCTACACTATACCATTCTGTTTGGGCCTGCCCAAAGCCACCCGGCGGCATTCCACCTGTACCTCACCCCACCCTCTCATCTTGGGAAGATGCCTTGTCCCGCACGGAGCTGGCCGAACAACGCCGGCTAATCGAGCGGGCCGAGAGGATTGCCGTGGCCCATGGGCTTATGGACTGACGTGTATTTATTTCTTCTGAGACCGCTTCATCAGCACCAACCCGCAAGACCAGCGACAGCTGTTCTGGCGGGCCTGCAGGATTGAGGCGGCACATGGAGCCCTGGACTGAGGGCTCCACTCAGGAAGAAAAGGAAGTTTACATAATAAATGTTCTTCCTCCTCCTCCTCATGTGATCTGTGTTATTTGGAGCGTTAATGTTTAGCAAAATCACAGTATAAACAATAAGGGGGGAAAGGGTTGAGTGATCACTTTCCACTCTTAGACGAGAGGAAAGAAACACTTTGTGTCATGCCGTTTAGACGTTCCCACCCTAATTTATACTCTTTAAAGGTTAGGTCCCCTTAGTGAATGTTCCACGTATCCCTTTCTTTTTCTTCTTTGCATTATTACGCCTCAGCAGGAGATTTTCATGTGACCGTTCTCTCAGATTTCGCAGCATCTGGGCAGCTTGACTTAATTATACATTTTTCGTCGAATCACCAGCCTTTTTTATTCTGCTGTTAAAGTCTCGGATTACCTTGCGAGCAGGCGCAATATGTTCGTATTCCACGAGTCTCAACAACTTTTTTTATTCATTTTTTCCCTTCTTCCCTTTCTCGCTTTTATGGAGGCGCACTTCTGTTACAAATGTTGCTGTCGGAAAAACAAACCCGTTTAAGCCGTTGATTGCAAAGTGCGCAGCTGTATTCATCTGCCCCCATTTACGGGAGATGAAGACCTATCATTAGAAGCAATTATAATGCATCTCCCTAACGATCTGTAACGCCCCAGCTGGAACCCCAACTCGCGCGCAAGAGGTGATCATAGCTGTTTATCTGCTTCCTGTTTTGGGCAGAGCATGTTGCTTCTTAACGCGTATGCACGCTTTGCGTGAGATGTTCCTCTTTTTGAGAGATAGAAGGAAGGAGTTTTCTTGTGAGCCAAAGCGAAGTGCTTTCTCGCCGAGACTGTTACATCTTTGCCGACGCTAACGTTTTGGAGCCATCACACGGATTATACCGTAAAGTACCCTGTTCATGTGTCATTAGCCGCTATTTGCGAATGGTTGGGTGGACAGGCGAATGGATGAACGCATGAATTTGGAAGAGTGCGTTCAGAACTGATGGATCATGAAACTATTCCAGCGAAAGGACGCGTCGTTGTGTCTCAGCGGTTAGTGCTCGCAAAAATTGAACTCAGATTCGCGGATGGTAAACGTGTGTTCAACCTCGGCCATGGATGCCACGTTTCGATGGCGAAGAAATGCTAAGGTGCCATTGCAGTTTGCAATCTCAGAGAACATTTAACTGACCACAGCTCGTTTGATTTCTATCGAAGTCCTCTACTACGGTGCCCATGTTGTGCTTGATCATTTCACATCCTTTATTCGTCCCTTCCCCTATGGAGCAGTTCTGATCCCAACTGAGAAGTCAGGTCCTGAAAGTTTCACTTATCCTTAAGACAGCGATGTTCGCGTTTATATTGTAACGTAGATACACGGATGTATATCGCAAGGTTTCACTTACTCGAATTGCCAGGTATCACATTAGGCACAGGGAAGTGCGGATTGCTACTTCACCACTCATATCCCTCTCTGCAATATTCCACTTGTCCTGCAAGTGGCCGTACTATTTTGTTAGCTTAAAAAGGAGCATTTCTGGTCTCCAAATACCGATTCGTGCTTTTGCAATGAAATTGTAGTTCTGAATACGACGTAGATTAACCCGCAGTTGTCCTCTACAGCGCTTTAATGTGTGTTGCTCTCGGCAGTCAGATCCGACATACAATGCCGGGCATAGCGCAATGATTCAAATAAGTTGGAGCCGGCATATTGATGCGAGTGGTTTTCACTCCTTGCTTTCTGCTTAGTGGCCTATTCTGGAAAAAGCAGCTTGGGTGCAGCCATTATCACAACGGCACAGTGACTACTTCAAGCCTATCATTTTAAACTATCTCTGTGGAAACACGCAGCTGCCCTTTTAAGCGCAACATGTCTGAGCCGTTCGTTGCTCAAATAAAAAGGTAAAACACTCAATTTCTAGGTGACTGATGCTGCCACTTCTCGGCGAAGCCCAAACACAACAACGATGCAAGTATATAGTATTCGTGCCCCCGACCCTCGTACGTGCTTCTAATGGTTGGGAGCGCCAGAACGGATCACTGAAGAAAGGGTGAGGGTTGTGTGGCGCAGTTTTTCAGAGCTATTTCATGCGGATGGAAGTAAAAGTAAGCAAAAAAATGACTGTCATGAGGGTCAACCGGCGCTTGTTTTCGACATGCTATTTTCTCCTCTGGAGGACATATACTTCTGGAGAACATGCAGCTGAAATGAAAACGATGTAGTCGCTCTACTGTAGGAGTGTAGCTAGAGAGGGTCACTTGCATTATGTGTACAGCACGAATTCCAAAGTAAATGAGTGGGACCGTAACAAACTTGTGAAAGCGGATGAGATTGCAAAGAGGTTGCACTTTTGGTTTAACTTCTTTGAACCATGACGCTACGAATGCTGGTAAGGCCCACAGCCTTCTTAAAAGGGTACTGAAATGGTAAGAGCGGTAATATTCTAAGATACGAAATCCATATAAGCGGTATTGGTGAGTATTCGAGTCAAACTTAAATGCTCTGCGTGGAGCCTATAATATACGAATAATATTTAAAACGTTCTCTCGACGAGCACTCGCAACCGATTAGGGCGACACCTTCCCACGTGCCCCCTTCTCGTTAACGTCAACGGGGCTTTCTGGGTGCGCCCACTCATCAGACATTGCCAAGGGGGGCGAGCGGCGCGGTTCGCCGAAGGACGCCGTCGCAATTTCTTTTGTGCTTTCTTTATTACGCGCAGGCATACACTGTGTTGAAAGTAGTTAAGGGGGAATTGAAGAGTCTCATTTTCTGTCGCCGGTGTGTTCGCTGTTAGTAAAGCCAGTTGAAAATTTTTTTCAGTCGCAAAGATAACTGATGAAATACCAGTGTTGTGCACGTTTTCAAGTTATAGTAAATATTCTTCGGTGGCCCCTTCAACATCACATCTAGTGCTTACGCTTGGAGGTAGCACCCTGTCTGTGTACGCCTTTACTCCCCCGTGTCCCTTACTTTGTTGCGAAGCATTTTATGAATTGTTCACACTGCAGGAAGTTGCATGGAAATCATTACAAGTGCTAATACAAACCGCTCACTTGGGGCCACAGGCCCAGGCACAGCTGAACAAAGCCGAGGGTCATTTGCATTTCCAGCTCCAGCCTCGCTCAAATTGTCGTCTTTCACCAGGAATGAGCTGGATTATTATTTGCATGTGGTATCACGCTTTACGGCGCCATTAAAAACCTTCAAAAGAAAACCAGAAAAGGGAGGAATAATAAAATAAATCATAACAAGCTTACAGGTCGTAAGATGGGGATTTTGTTTCACGCTGAAACCTATTACACACCTGCGGGAAGCCAACACAGCTGCGCACATGATAAGTTATGAAACAACAGCTGGATCACACTTGAAGAGCCAGGAGACCTACTAAAAGGAAGGAACCAAAGCAGAAATTTCATGTAAAGTCTGGTTTTCTACTATCGAAAACACTGATGGTATTTATTCACTAGAAGAACGCTCACGTGCTAGAGCCATATCCAATGCACAAGTAAAGGGAATGACATATCGGGGACAGAAACAGTGATTTAAATGAACTACGACTTCCGCTTTTGAACGGGAATTGGAAGAAAGAACTGGAAACTAAAAAGCCATTCGTCGCGTGAAAAAATTTATCGAGCAGTTTTGAGCAGGGCGAATGAGAAGAGCCACCATCCTAGTATGTGTGTTTCAGGTTCGGTTCACTGCACTAGGTCGGATATATTTCTTCCTGTCGTTATGGTGTTTACTTCTGGAACGGTCACGCTCAAATATGGCACTGTCGTTTTAAACGCTCAGGCGATAAAAAATAATAAATGTCGCTATGAGAAAGCACACCATGCACGAAAAAGTATTCGGCTATCATGAAGAATTATGCATTTCACTTGAAAAGAAAAAGTAGATGGCTAGTGAATTAGGCTACACAGGTAGCGCACGTATCCAGCCTCCTTTGTAATAAAATTCGCCATGAGAAAGCACACCATGCACGAAAAAGTATCCATCAAGAAGAATTATGCATTTCACTTGAAAAGAAAAAGTAAATGGCTGGTGAATTAGGCTACGCAGGTAGCACACGTGTCCAGCCTCCTTTGTAATCACTTACGGAGTGTGACTAGTCGTAATAAATAAATAATAAGTAAATAAATAAATAAATAAATTGATAAATAAATAAAAAGAAGGAAATAAATTATTAATACATAGAACGCAGGAAGAGGGTCTGGAAACAAAGCACTTGTATACTTACTGTCTGTCACCACCATTTGAGCTGGTAACTTGTAAATAAGAATTCAACTAGTCCAATGCTCTATACCTTTCGGTAGCAATGCTATTATTAAAGGTACTAATGACATTTCATGAAGTTAGCTGGTGGTCGTCACTATGAAGACTTTTAAATAACAACGCCTTTGGAATCGCAAAATAACAGCTCCTTTGATAGCAAAAAATCCCGCAGTCTCAGCTAGACATCATCACTGGGTCATGACCCACAAGGAGACCTCCTCTTTGTTAACGCCTCATTTTATTTCTTTGTTGTTCGCGATCTATTTGGTTCATCAAAGTAATTTTAATATCTACAGGCATCCTGCGGGCTGAAAGAGCGCATCGTTCACTTTACCACCTATTTTTTTTTTTTGACACTGATTTGAAATGCCAAAGTGACCTCGACTGTAGCGTACGCTTTACATTCCCCTTAAAGAAGAATTGAATACATAGCGTTTGTTGATACAATTATTTTTCTTTTTTTTTTTTTTACTCCAGCAACTTCGCTTTTCCAAAGCCACTGCATTTAAAAGGCTTCGTTCTTTGATCGAAACCTCTGCTGGCGAAGAATGCAAAGCTTTTGGTTTTCTGCTTTTCTCTCAGCTGTACATCAGGAGCACTGCATGAATCCAAGGCATGTGATCTCGATAAAACTCTAAAACGTTTTAATTAACACTGTTTAGCTCGTGAATATGCGAGAGCTATATGCTTTCTAGGCGATCAGCAGTATCTCCTTTCCCGTTGTGTCGCTGCTGCCATTATTTTAAAGCGGACGTTTATGGACGTAAAGGCTAAACAAGTAAACCACGATAAAAAGTGCGCTGGGAAAGAAAGAATGCTCTGAAACTAAGACATTGTGTTTCACTGTCATGAAGGATTCTATCCTGAATGTCTTCGATTCTATTCGCGAAGGGGGAAGTAAAAAAATGAAGTCAGGTGCCCAGAGGCTCCAAAAAGAAATGAACAGTTGGGACACCTGATTCCCAATAACTCTCACAATAGAAGAGGGCAGGATTTTCGTTGTGAACTGGAATGCCTTACTCAACGTACAGCTGGAAATAAAAGTAAATGGACCGCTTACGACCCGGTATCTAAAATAATATGGCACAGCCTGACTCTGGAAATCTCTGGCGGCGCGCAGTGCTGACAAGGTTGCTCACCATATATATTATAACCCAAAAGCATTAAAGTTCCCCATCCGAGGAAAAAGGTGGCTCCCTTGTGTCACGAAATTTCGGGCTAGTCCCAAGACGTCGTACAGAATGCAGACCATTTCAAGTTCGGCCAGTTCACTTGAGTTTGTGACCTCCTCTACCTCTCATCCAATCAGGTAATTTCGCAGCCAAATTGTCAGATGCTTATGATGATGACACATGGCATCCACCGTTGTGGATAATGAATTCATGTCTTTCCAGTTTGCGGGAAGTCGCGCAAAGCTAAAGAATTGCAGTCTAATAAATTAAGTGTTGCGCGTTGTCGAAGGCTCGTTTTAAGACAGACCGTAGATTAATTTACTGGCTTATTGAATTTTGTTTGTTGCAAATATAACTACTTAACAATCATACCTCCTGCATATTTTCATAACACATTTGGCTTTTAACACTGACTTGAAATACACCAACAACTCATATATAGTTTTCTTAAACTTTTATCGCTGCCGCGTTACTGGCAATATATTGAATCTCACTGCCATGTACTGTCTTTGACAAATGGTTCCTTCAATCATTAAATATTTTTAAAGAATATAGGGTATCTGAAAATGGACAATAAATGCAGTGCAGCTAATCAACTAGCCTAAATGTTGCACATTTGCCTTCAATGCTTCAAGTCTGCAAATTATTTGGAGCATTCCGTACGTTGAGCGAGCGCTCTTTCACACTTTGAGTAATGGGCGTAGATCTACGTAAGGCTAAAACTTAGATTGTGTTTCACAACTGCTTCCTTAATGAAGTTCGAACTTTCAGGGGGTTGCCGGCGGGGATATCCAGGCCGAGGTAAGAATACGGTTCATTCAATTCATCTAAGATCGTATTTCGGCTGTGCACACACATTAATCTTTCAAGACGTACACAACTGCCCTCCCTTTGGGCTGGATTTAAAGTTTCTCTTGACTTCTGCAGCTACGGGTTTCTCCCGGCAAAATAAATTATGTGTGAAAGAAGAGAGAAGGAGGAAAAGGTGACAGAAGGAAAGGAAGATAACATGCGCAGGAAGAAAGAAATGAAAAATATACATAATATTCTTTAAGCTGTCGCTTAGCACGAATAATTCAGCATGCAGCAGCCTCTGGAAAACGGTGAAGAGCAGAGGCGAGGGCACAGCTACAGGAAGAAAGGCAGAATGTTGATATGTGCGTGTGTATAGGTGTAGGAGTCCGAATGGGGCAGATGCTGCGCCAACAAATGGCGACGCTGTAGTTGGGAGTAGCCGGCGAGCTGGTGACCTGGCGTCGAAGAGGCAGTCAGCAGCACAGAAGGAAAAAAAGCTTCTGAAGAGAGCGCCGTTACAATAATAGATGACACTTGAACTGGCACCGGCCTGTCGGAAGAAGCAATGGCCAATTGCACAATGACCGAGGCTTCTAAGACTCAGCCGAGACTCGCTGACTTCTTCGCGCAGAAGCAGGGATTCGAAAAGGAGTTTTGAATTTTGTGTGTTAGGTTGGAATAACGATCTAGAAAACAAGTATCTATTATATCGACAGAAATCGACTGCAACAATAAAGTCTGCCCAGTCGGAAAAAACTACAGAAAATATTCTGATGTTACGACAGAATTTCTGTGCGGTTTCTAACGGGAAAGCTGTTGTGACAACAGAACATTCTGTCTAAATTTATTCTGATAAATGTTTGAAGCTAGTCTTTGTTAAAACTAAAATGGTCATACACATCAACCTATTTACTTATTGACATAATACTTCATTTGTATTCAGCATTTTAGAATCGTTTCTACAGGTATTTGTAAAGCACAATCTATGCTGCGCACAAGAATTACAGGGTCGCACTGTCTGGTTTTGTTGCCTGTGAAGCACGCTACTTACATTTTTATTGAGCCTATCTGAACTGACTGCATCGGCATTACAAGTTCTTGATCTACGACGTTATTTCTACGCATTCTCAACTCTAGTATTAGTACAGTATTTTGCATGGACAGCTTCATGTTTTATAATTTTTGGCTGTAAAGTATACAGTGATCTCGGCTGCTTTCAGATCAGTAAATATCTTTATTACGTTGTGAGTTCCCGCGTGAATGTGCGCGCTTTTGGAGTAGACAGCTTAGAAGTGGCTGTTACTTATCGAGATGCAAATGACTTTTTCGGGACCATTGTTTTTGCTGATATTTTTCTTCTCAAGGTACTAGTTGACGCATCAAACTGGTTTACTCAAGAGTTTGAGACAATTACTGAGGACCCGTCGCAGCTCCCTATGGGAATATACGCTAAGTAGGGACACCGATTTCTAAACTCGTCTGCTTCTCTCACCTTGTCACCTCTGCTCCCTTCCAGACACTCGATATGTCTAGGTTTCTCAACAACCCCTGACAAATATCCTGCTGGAAAGTTGAGTAACCCTCGCTTTTTCTTCTTAATGTCTCGAGCTCTAGGACGTGAATGCTGTTACCATGAATGATTAACAACGTAGCCCTCGATCATAGTAGCCCAAAATAGACAGCCTTCTTCTTCACCAGCATTGTTGCATTCGCATCAGTTTTTTATCCCTGGCGTGACTCCAGTGAGCATATAAGGACTAGCGAAGGCGAGTCATCAGCGGCAAGGCAGGTCTCTGAATCCCCACACCCTACACAGGATAGAACGTGACTTGTCCGAGACGAGCGAGCCTTGCCGCGGGTAGTGACAGAACGAGCAAATGGGTGGCCTCATCAGTGACCCGAAGCGAACCTCAGGGCGTTTCGTTCCCTCAGTGCGGGCCGAGAACCCCTTCTTTGGTTTCTTCCTTGCACCTCTCTATTGCATGCCTTTCTGCTCAGGTAACACGAGAACGGCAGTCTCGCTATCCCAGACTCCTTCATCAGGCTCTTGCCCGACAACCTCGTTTGAGACGCCGGACGTGACATTCGGACGGTGTTTCTCCCCGGGCGCTTTTCCACTCTCGTTCCCAACAAAGAACACGGCTTCCTGAGCACTTGCTCTTGCTGAGTGTCTCTTTCTGAAGGTCCTGCAAATTTTTTGTCTCTGCTTTGGGGCTTGGTTTCGCACACTGTTCGCGAAACGTACATCTTGTTGGCATCTTTCGATTTTTTGTACTGTCAGAAGTTTAGCGGTGCTCATTTTCACGTCGTTTTCCAAACGTATGTTCATGATAATATTCACCCTGTTGTTTACCTTTTTCTTGAAATAAAGACGATGGCTGCATAGAATCTGCATCAAACTGATGCATTGGAATTCAGTTGCCCTTAGCTATCACTGTCGTATAGTAACAGCTGTAAGGAATAGTGGAGTCTATCACTTGGAGTGGGGAGTTGCAGTCAATCGTCCATCAGCGTTGCTTAAACATATGCTTCATTCGTAAAACGGGTATTTTGGGGAAAATCAGCGGCATTAAATATTGAAACAATCTCATTGACTTTTTGAACATTGAGGCGTTTTATTACACAAGATTTTGATAGCTTGAAATACATTTACTAGACCACACTGTCTTTGGCTCCGTACGATTTTAAAACCTACTTTTGAAAATGTAGATTGTGGCAAATCATTGGGGCGAAAAGAGGAAGCATCAGTCATATGTTGTTTAGGAGCGTGTTCGTGGTGTGTGGTGCTATGGCTGCCACTAGGGGCTGGTCCGCCTTGAGGCATCTTCTGGAACTGACCTCCTGACCGGCATCAAAGCGCTCCTCGAAGTCTGTACGAATAGTCACCTCAAGATTATATAATAATGCAATAGTGCTGAGCACCGCCAAAACGCACGCACCGCATGACCTCCGCACACAAAATAAAACATAGAGAGAGATACTGGCCTGGAGTACAAACATTCCAAGGGGAGAACGTTTCACAAATTTGTTCTCTACATACAGTGTTCTGCAACTTTATCGAACCCCCGTTTGAAAAATTTTCCCGCCTCGAGCGGAGGCTCATTTGCACTGAAACTGCGCAGAAAGCTTGCGCGTTGTTGTCCCCTTTTTACGAGGTAAGTTTGACCATAGTGCTTACTTGAATTGGCCGCGCATGATGAGAAACCAGAACAGCCTGCGACGATACTGAGGAGCAAATGAAACAAACAAATTTTCCGCCGAAGGGCAGCAGTGGCGCCATCTCGCACCATAACAAGAATGTGACATGCTTGCCTCGGCGCTTTTAAACCGCAGCGTTTTCTTCCAGCCATGCCAGATGACGCCACAGCTGCCTTTTGCTAAATAAAAATAAACTGCGCTACACACACACATACATCATGTGCGCGCGCGCGTGTGTGGTGTGTGTGTCTGTGTGTTTTCCTTAATAATGATTAACGCTTTGGGGCCTTTCTGCATAATCTTCCGTCTTGTCTTTCGTGCCGTTTGTTTTTTTAAATTAATTTTTTATACTTTCTCCTAGCCGGAAGTTTGCACATTGTCTTTTATTTTTAATTGTTTTTTCCTGCGATAATCCATGCATTTCAATACTTCTCCAAATAATGTCGAATACTGGTGGTGATTTTCATTTTTCGCTCCTAGCCTCCGTCTGCTAGTCGCCGCAGTAAACGTGCCGTCTTAGAAACATGGTTTCCCGAAAGATATAATAAAATGAACTGCTAGAAAAAAAAGGCACTCATCCCATCTCAAGAGCAATATATATTCATTACACTTACATTTCGAAACCTCATTTGCCAAATCAAAAATAAATATTTTATCTAACCTAACCTTCTATTAACGGTTCAGATCTACCCACTGCCTTCGCAATAAGATTGTTGCCTATTGTGATTATTTGTTGAACTAGCAACGCCAGTTTCCAGAAATGTCCGTGCTCGGTGCGGCAAGGCTGCAGCCCCGAAAACAGCGAGAGCAAGCTCCAGCTTCTCGACTGAGGCACTATTTCAGCTAGACCTTGTGCAGCATCTATTCTTAATAGTCTATTGTCTGTCGCATGCTTTTGCCGCGCCAAGGAAAGTGCAGCAGCTTCGGGAAGACGGCGCATCAAATTATTTCCGTGAACCACCTCCATTTTTCTGCATTAAGAACGCAGCGGTACACATCGTTTCTCCCGGTCCTTTCCACATGCGAGGGGAGAGGAGGCACAGAGATGGAGCAAGTAATAGTATTTTGCTCAGGTCAGGCATTCCGCACTTTGTTTTCATATGCTGCAGCTATGTGACTTGCCTGTTCTAACAAGTTTTTAAATTTACCTGAATATCTATTATATGTTCATGAGCAAACAAGACACAACAATATAGAAACCGCAGACGCTCAGTTATGGCTGCTGTCCGAGCAACTATGTAAGTTTTACTATATAATCTATACAGTGACTAACTGCTTGTTCAGGCCGTGGTCGGTAAACACCCGTGACGTTCATGTCTCACCATCTTAGCTTTAACAAACGTTGTACGGTACAGAATAAGAAAACATGTGTACAATTTACAAAAACGTAATCAAGGTGTCCGAAAAGAATGTTCGAATTGAATAATGTTGGTATGAAGCTGCACCACACCGTGTTTTCGCCAAGAATAAGTGGTAGTTTGAGAGCAACTTCTTGTGGGAAGATAATCATCGAAGGGGTGTAGTACTCAGGCAAACGAGTAGAGTTTTGTGTTCTTGAAGCAGGTGGTGATAAATGATGTACTTTTGAATCAGAGGTTTTAGCAGGTGGAGGAGGGGCTGAAAAGGCGAAATGTTGTTAAAAGGCGAAAAAAAAAGGCGAGTAGCTCACGGTTTATAGCAACATTTGAAATAAAAGTCATGCGCGTTAATTTCATTATTTCTCGTTGCACAGAACACCATGCTTAACATGCTATAAAGCGTAATTTTATCGAGGCAACTTCACCTTCAGTCGGAGTAGTTGTATTAGTGTTCGTTGGCACAGCCTGGCTTGCTTCCTACTCATTCCATTTCTAAATGTGTCGCTTCCAAAGAACTACGACGTATGAGGTTCAAAGGAAGGTAGTAATGTATTACTTGTTTATTTAAGCAATGGTAGCGCATTAACTCGAACGACAAATATTACTAACGGAACGATTAAAATATGGCAATGGTTTTGCCACAGCTCAGCGCATGTTTTATGTGCGAAAGCCAGAAATGCAGTCCCACTAATTAGGCTAAGTTAGGCCTGTTACGCTTTTGTAAGCCTAATCAAGTCTATTTAAGCTTAGTGAAGGTTAATTCCTGCCAGTGTGCGCTTCAACAGCAGCGCACTGCTGTAATGTGACCTTTACACTAGGCTAAGTCGTATAATGTGCCTGTGTGGCCTAGCGGTAACGTGAGTGCAAGGACCCTGTCGTGCTGATTTTGATATCACCTCCCCAAATTAAAGAAGGGGACCGAGTTGGCAGCTCTTGCCAAACGTAACGTCAGATAACCCTACGACCAATCAGTGCGCGACCATGTCAGACCGTTGGGGCCTTTAACGCTATTACATTAAAATTCATTACGATCGTGGGCGAGCGTCTGTTCACAGACTGGCGTTTCGACATGAGGAGCAGTCTTTGTGGGAAGTTTGTAGACTGCGGTTTACCTTTACTTCAATAGGTCCGTGCAGTACGCAACTCATGTTTTGAGGGGGCCTACTGTAGTGTATCGTATTTTGTTTTTCTAAAAGTGGGACGGCCGTGAACGGAACAGTTAACTACACCTCGCTAGGACCCTCAACAATGAGTGTAAAATACTATATGTGCGCACGTAATCCTCTTATTTTCCTGACTCCCCCGTCATCACGTATATACCTAGGGCTTGAACGCTAAGGCTGAATTCATGCGATACCTATTTATGACCAAAGGCTGTTAACTTTACGATCCCCGGCTGGAGAATCCTCGAGCCAATCTTCCACTCCAGGCACCTTCCCGTCGTCGGTCCCTGTCCGCACTCATAAAAACCGCTAACAGCTGAGACGCAGGATAACACAATCTCAGTGTTCCGAGAGCCTCACTTCGTCATCCTCGGCACTTTATTCTATCCATTCCTTCGTTCTTCCTGTTTCTTTCATTTCTTTGTTTCTTTGCGCCGAACGTCTCAATACTGGGCTCCAGGGAGCTCTCATGGGACGTTCTTTATAGGCTTGCCGCCCTTCGCATTCACCATGTTTGTCCCGATCGTATCTTGATGTACTTGGATTGGATAAACTGGGCTCCTCGTTGTCTGCGCCACTTTCACGCGTAGGCTCTCAGTTTGCGGCTCATAGACAGGCGACAAACCCCTGAGCAACAACCAGTCGGTATTAAAAAGTATGGTAGTTGTAATCTTTTTGGTAACCGAGTGGCGCTATGGCTGCCATGTCTCTGCAAGACACAAAACCTCCCTCCCTCCCCCTCCGTCTCCAGACTGTTTTCTTCTTCTCGTTAGCTTATTTTCGTGTCAGTAGAATTTTTTTTTTTGCTGCTAGCGCGTATGAGGGTGCTTTTTGTGATCACTTTTTTTCCTTACCATATTTGCAATACAGTTTCTAAAATGCTTGAGCCGACATGCAGCTTACAAAAAACTAGTGTAACGCGACTGAACGCAGTCTTGGAAATGTTTTTGGTTGCTTGTTATTATCAGGTATGTTTGGCGTCGATTGTAAATACGACGCAGAATTTACTATCTTTCACACGAGTTTCACGTTAAGCCTTCGTGCAGCAGCCTACAGTAGGCTTTCTTCCGGACGTTAAGACTTCTTTTTCCATCGCTTGAGGAGCGTTGGGCGTGACGTAATAACCGGTACCATAAAGATGTCAACTAAAAGCTTTTGTTATTCATGGTATATGTGGTATCGACGTATCCGGTAGATAGAGAAAATGGAAACATTAGGAAAAGAACGTCCTCGCAGGGGATTTATCTCTGACTATCTAGGACGCGTTTACTAAAGACATTTTATGGCACAGAATACGATAGAATTGATGCGGGCTCGAAGCGCAGCACTCCTCACCTATGGAGAGTCAGTGTTTTGTAAACATCGTAAAATGTACTGAATGGTGTGCTATTGGACTATGTTTTATCTGCTGTTTCCCGTACCTATCGGCCTATAGCTGCTTTCAACCATAGCCCCACGCATGTTTTAGAGTTACATAACAATAAATAACCAGCAAACAGTGAGGCATCGAGGCTTCATAGCCGAGAAGCACCTGATCTCTTGAGGAACTGCGCAAAACACTGCTGCACCTCGCCTGATGCTGACAGTGCGTCTTTCTTCCCGGTACTGCGGCTGCTTGCGCCATACGAGTTTATTGCCTCAAAAATAAAACACCATAAGCTTAAAGTAGAGGTTTCAAATTCACAGTTTTAGGAAAGGTATATTATGTTTTCGCCAATAGACATAACAATTTCATGGCTCGATCATTCACTCGCATTATATTGAATTCGGGATGGGAGCGACTCCCATAGGCGTGAGGGCAAGGGAGACGCAATTACCGCCACAAAGCCGTCATGCAGGCAGCATAATAAAGAAAGCAATATTAAACGGTCGTGGAGCAGACTCATAAAAAAAGTATTGGTAATATATCAAACATTATCATCGTCACCAACACCATCAACACCATCATCACAGAAACTTTATTTTCTCAATGGAGCTCAGGGCTTGCAGGCACCTGGGCCTCCTAACGGCACCGACGACACATGTCCTTGTGGGCCATGACGTCGGCAGCCCGATTAGTTGCGATGGCTGGTTTGGCCGGGAGCGCGGTCCGCAGCAGTGCCTCTCAAGCCTCCCAATTGGAAACAGTGAAGCACAATTAGCGAGGACGGCTGCGGTTAAAGCCTACTTCTTTTCAGCCTAGCGGCGAATACCAGTAGGCCAACGTTTGAGGCGGAATGAAGAATTGCGAGACAAAGAGAGATGTCGTGCCTGCAGGAATGGCTTAGACGTATTTGCGTGAGTTGCTGCCACGTGAGGAGCAATGTTTCTTGCAACGCCGTTAGCGCCTTGGCCCTGTCGCTCGCCCTATTCGCACCCAGTGTGTTTTTCTTTCCGCAATAAAGGCCTGACCCCCGTTCTGTTTTTTTCTTGGCGGTCCATTTTCGCGCACGTCGACAGCATGTTTCAAGCGCAGTGGCACTGGTTGTGGTTTCGTTTTATTGAATGCTTTTATTTTATTCGAAATAAACCGGTGCTTCTAGGAAAGGCTGGATTTCTCACTTATCGGGTGAGACCATGGCTCGCGGACCCCTTTTTTTGAGGGTGAGGAATTTAAAACTTAATGTCTGTCTACACCGAAAATTATTAAAAAAAAACTCAAGAACGTGTTTATCGCATGGGTGTACATGAGAAACGAACTTGACAAGGTAGTCAGAGCAGTTTGTGAGGCCTGGTACCATGCGATGTGCTTAGGCGGGCTACTTCGGAAATCTTTCAAGTTAATTTCTTCTGTCATGATCATGTTGGTCGTCTCTGGTATGCACAGTTTACGAACATCAATATATCGTGACCATCGTGGTCATAATCATCATAAGCCTAACCGCGTCTACTACAAGACAAATGCCTACACTCTTCACCTCCAACTAAGCCACCTATGCGGCAACTGCAGCCACCCCGCAGCCTTTGGGGTCTCCTGTGCCCGTTTGAGTCCCAGCTTTCTGATGCTGCTGCAGATTGTAATCCGCCCAGACATCCTAAGAGATATATTTTTATCTACTACCCTGATTGCATGAAGTGCCTATGTCGATATTCACTCCGGCTGCATTGTGGACTGATTTATCGATAGCAACGAGTCACACGCCCTGAGAAGCCCGCCCATTATTGTTGGTAGAACTATGCTGTGCGATGTTAGTGTACGTTAAAGAATCCCAGGTGGTCGAAATTTCCGGAGTCCTCCACTACGGCGTCTCCATAGCCTGAGTTGCTTTGGGACGTTAAACCCTACAAACCAAACCAAACCAAACCAGAACTGAACAGGCTTTGCTCATCCTCGGCGAGCGGCTAAAGCCCGGACATTGGCATCCATTAGTGTCATGTCTTATTTATCTGCCTACTATGAATTATATTTTCCTTCATTTGATGATCAAATTACATTTTATATTTAGGAGTTTTCGCGCAGCAAATGCGTAGAAGTCGTTTCGTCCTGTAAAGCGTGCCGAATGGTTAGCAGCCGGGCGCACGGCGAAGCCGACCTTACAACATATATTGTCGCGAGTTGCTGGACTATGTGCCAGGTGAAATTCCACTGATATTGATTCAGCGCTCGTAAAGAAAATGAGAAGCGAAAAGGAAGATGAAGTGAAGTTCTCGGAGCACATATATCTGCGTGGCAAAGGCTTGACTTCTGTTGACTGAGTGTGCGATATTTTGAATTTCCCGTGATTTGTATCATTTTACAGTCTCTGTTTTTTACATTTGTACTGGGTCGAGAGCTACACATTTACATGCAAATGAGAACAAAACGATTTTAAGGTTATCAATGCTCGCGCGATTTTGACCTGGTTGAGTAATGTTTATCCAAAGGAGCTTAGTTGCGAAAAAATTTAAATCAAAGAGGACATTTCTGCATTGGCTCATCCGCAAATACCATCCGACGACTTGTCAACATTCTACGCATAATAGCCGACCTTTTTTTTTATAGATCGCTCAGAGAGCGATGAAAGATCCGCAAAGAACAAACGATAAAAAAATTAACCCAGTATATTGGAAGCTGTGCCGTCGAAAACATTCTCCGTACACAGCAAAACGCAAAGCTGCATTAGTGGCGAGCATATATAATGCAGAGGAGTATATTGTGCCTACAAGAACGATTTAAATGCAGATATCTACCTAAATAGTGTGCCACGAGACAATTAAAGAAACACTACCCAAATTTTTGAATTCGTGGAGTTCTGAGGGGTCGGATTTTTAAGGCTTGTAGGCATGCGAAGTTGTTTTGCGCTAGTATTTGTAAGAGGGGCGCGATCAGCGGCTAAAGCCAAGGCAATTTTTAGATTTCTTCAGACTTCTCAGCGGCGGATTGGGGCGCATGATGACGTCATGGACGGTATCGGTAAATTTACCGCATAGAATCGTTTGAGTAGAAGACGTGAAAACAACGCTTCCAAAAGATAAGCCTTAAAATTTCTTTTTGGCGGTACGCTTTATCGCATCTTAGGAGGTGCGCGAAGCCAACGGAAATTGTTAATATTTCCTCCGTTATGCCGTAATTGAGCTTATCTCCAGTTTTTTTGTTGTTTGAGTAATAACTGTCGATTGCGTAGTCAGTTTTAATGCCAGCGCAAGAACACTTTACGTACGTTACCTGCAGTCCACATAAATTTAGGTCCTTGGATATTGAGGGATTGGGCTGAGGTACGACATCTACTCCAGAAACGACCAACACTGTCCAGGTACAACTTGTAAGAGCCGACGCAGAAAGGCGACTATCACTGCTTGCCCGAAACATGGATGTATAGTCATTATCTACCCTTGCAGGCTGGACATTCCATTCGCACCCTTTTGACCGCTTACTTCAACTGCAAGTAGCCTCCGGCCTCCCCCGCTGTGATGCTATCCTGTTGTGGTACCTGTGGCTAGAAGTGGCGTTTACTAACGCGTGTTTTCATCGCACTGCTTATGACCGACTCTCTAACGTCTGATCAGTGTGAGTGTGAGGAAACGACTAGGAGCATACTTTGTGACTGCCCTCCGTTTGAGCGAAAGCATGCCTTCCTAGCTGCTTTATACACATCGCCGTTTAAACGCTCTTCCTTTTACAGAAAACAAATTTTCGGGGGCCTTAGACAAACACTTCATCACAAAGAAAAACAATGAAGGCACTCCTGAATGTCCTAAAGTACTTTGGGTTCAGGTTCATACTATAAGCTTTAAGTGCAAGCTCTCTGTCCTCTTCCCAAAGTGTTGTCTATGGACACATAAAAACTAATATCTTGCAGCTCATTCTTTTCTTTCGAAGCTTCACTGTGCTAGCCGCGGTGCATTTTGCATACGCCGCGGTTTCACCATGAGCCAACCTTCAGCATCGTGCCTAGCGGCGCGGGACCTACTCGCCGCCCTGCCTTATCTTCTTTGCACGTTTGGTGCAGGCTGCTGCTTCGCTTTTTACATCGCACACCTGCTCATTCTTCTTCACACTCTGGCCAATTTGATTCATAAAGAAACATCAGGGCGGCGTGTGAGGTCAACACTTACCTTTGCGCGTCACTCCACATGCGCGATGCTCTTGAGCTGCTGCGCAGCAGCGGGGAATATAAGCCGAATCTACTCATTCTGTCGACATCACTCGCCGTGACGAAGCGGCACGTAGGAAGAACGAAGCCATGAGAGCTAAACGAGTGATAGAAACTCCCAAAGAGCGAGAAGAGAGACTTGCAAAGCCACGACACGAGGGAGCGGAAATGAAGGTGCGACTAGAGCAACCGAGAAACAATTCGATCTCATGCACGGCTCGTATTGCTTTTTCTTTTTATATCCTAGTTTAGCTGAGTTAAGCAACTGCCATTTTTTCTCCTTTTTACCCCTCCCCATGTGTAGGGTAGACTACCGGCCATTGCCAATTTAACCTCCCGGTCTTTCTGCTCCTCTGCTTCTCTCTCTCTCTTTCTCTCTGAAAAAGTGATGCAGTTGCTCTTTAGAGGCTCCCCTCTGCTCATCCCTTTTCGGATACTCATACGTGCGCATTCACTGCTAGTCGCTTAATCATTAAAACCTGAATTTCTGCCTTTATTATCTCCCCTCATAAATACTTTGGAATCCACTCGTAAACTACCATATTATGCGAACTACCACCCCAAATACGTGCAACACTCTATATTTATGGAGCATGAATGTGCCTTCATTACCTAAAGGTAGCGTTTGTGCCTCAAGACTCAAGTGTCCTGTTGCGGAGGTTCTTCCTATTCCACCCTCACGACTTAAAGCATATGTTCGAGTTTTCAGCTTGTGCCAACTAGCCCATGTCATGAGGTCGTGTGACGTCATATAATCCGACAACTAATCAGCGGCTGGCCTTGGCACTTGCAAACTACCCTCTGCTGGAAACCTGCCTGTGGGAAAATACAATACCGACCTCGATGACAGTAATTTAATTGTGCTCGTACTGAGAACGAAGTAATTATTTTGGAATAATTAATTAAATACAGGGCGTATAATAGAGCATGGCGTATAATAGGTCAAAATAAAAATGTAAATATAACTATTTATTTTCTCTTCGTCATCACCAATGTAAGTTCTTCTACTACGAGTACTATGCCATGGCTTTCGGCTGTGAGGGGCACTTTTTTTTTCAGGACGCTAATTAAATGCAGTTTTTCAGCAAAGGTGCACATCCAGCCGTACTTGGCGCTGCATATGAAGTGCCCACGTTACCTTTTCACATATTTCATGTGTTTGTTGCGTAGGTATTGAAACGTTGGTTTTTCGGTACTTTTGCCTGCTGGGCAACACCTTTGGTGCCTTAACCTTAATTGCGTCGTCATTAGTTCGTCCCGTGGACGTTCTTATTGCATCTATCGCCAAACGGAACTATAGGAATATTAAACCGCCCATCAGCAGACGCTTTGTTTCTGCGAAGTGCGAAAGCCAAATTCGATCACAGGACGCCAGAATGTTCGCGGAGATATCTACAGTGAAATCCAAATGGTTAATTTGTAAATAATGAAATTTAACGCGAATCCTGAACAGTGCTCGGCATAAAATATAGCAACGACGAACGCAAAACTTGCAGCAGAATCATCATGCACCATCCTACAGGGACAAACTTACGCTGTATTTTTTGTTGTTGCTCTTTCTTGCTTTTTTGTTTGCCTGATCAGATGATCTCATTATGCTGAGCATATTTTTGGACTCATAAACACGCAACTACTGTGAGGATATTACTAAGTAATATTATTTATTCTCTATCGAATTATAATTTTTTCCGTCTGTATACTTTTTCGTCCATTTTGCTTCATCGAGACAAAAAAAAAAAAAAACTCAATGTACTGTATTTTGCTTTGTATCCGGTAAGTAAGTGGTTTCATTGAAATGGACACAAACCAAAGTAAACTTATGTTTTTCAGCCGCAGTGTCTGCAAACTAATCATTAGAAGCACCTGAACTGGGGCTGTGGAAGTTAAGGAACAGTAAGAAAGATGGAAAATAAATTAAGAGTCGCACACGATCCAAGCACTACAGCTGGGTTCCCCAGCTGGTGGTTCGTTGGCGGCTGAGAGCGAGGTGAGAGTCGCACAGCATAGCAAACCTGGGTGGTGGTGGAGTGAGCTCGAGCAGGAGATCCAGACCTAGGCGAAAGCCCAGCAGCTCCTCCGGGGTGGAGGAACCAAGCTGTAGTTTATCATCTCACAAATGCTGCGCTGCTTAGGTGTACACGGACAAAGGAACTGGACAAACGCTGAGGTTATATTTTATACCCTGCAAGGAAAGTGTGATTTGGACCTAAGTTGTTCCGTTGAATTAAATTTTCAAGTTTTGTCTCGAAGTTTTTCGACCAAGACTTTGAAGCAGGCTCACAACTTCGCTGAGGAACCTGGAAGAATGTAACGTCTATGCTGTTCTATTTACTCATCATTAATACTTTAGAACCTCCCGTCACTTCTTTGCCTATGTTTTGCAATTTTTGTGTGTGTACTGTTTTCGCGTTTTCCTAATTGATATTTACGCACAGAGAATAGAAGAATAACTGTTCCGATGAAACGATTGTCGGTGCTGAGATATTCATTACACGCACTAATTTTCTGATCACTGAAGCTCCGCTATTTCGATTTCCGGGCTTTGTGGATCCCCGCCCCAGTTAAGGTGCTTCAGCTCATTTGGAAAGCAGATTCCGGGGCAGGCAAAACATCTTTTCATTCCTTTATTATTTTTATTTTATACTATAATAAAACCAGTGACTACTACTAGTACTTGTGGATCCCGTTTCTTGCTACTACTTCACTGAGCAGCAAAATAAAGCTTTTGCAACTTACGCTATACAGATTTCGCGTAATTGCTTCCGTCATTACCCAGCAAAATATATTTTGAAAGCAAGCTTTGTGCTGGTGGCGCAAAGAACGCGTTGCAACTGCAACAAATGGTCTTAGTTCTGTTAGATCAATTCTTGAAAGTTACTTCTTTCCGAATTTTTTCAATGCCAGATGTTGTCACATACGGAAAGGAAAAAAAATCCTATCTGACATTCAAACGTAATCGTGCCAATTTTTTAAAACAGGTAGGGCCTTATCGTTTGCTAAGCTCGGTGACTGTTAGTTTCACTTTTTGTTAATGATTGTCTTAGTTTTCTTCGGAGTGTGAATGATACACTTGCAAGTTTGCAAGTTAGCAGTGATTAAGCAACGCGTAGAATCTCTGCTAGAAAATTACGATACTAATAATGTGCTTTTGTCTCCCGAGTGGAAGGCTTCAGTAATGTATGCCCTACATCAAATGTACACCCTTTGACATCACTGGCTTTCCTAATTCATTTCTCGAACCAGAACAAAGGCATTAAGACAGTAATAAAAATTGCAGTGGTGAGTAAGCTTTGAAGATACAACAAACCTTTGTAGCCAAGCAGAGACCTATGCGTAGTGGAACACATACTTCCTGTTACAAAAATATATTGGTGAAACGCAGGTTAGAAAGAATTTAGAAAGATGTTGAAAAACACGGCTGGAAAATGATAACAAAACTTACTGAGATCTGCTTCTAGATGCGCACAGAAAAATCACTGATTTTTTCGTTTACTGAGCAAGTATTTTAAAGTTGTTAAAACAAGAATGTCATCTATTTGATTGAAAGGCGCAGAAATTCGTTGCAAACAAAGTAGTTTTCAAGAAGAACCATAAACATGGCCATCTATACATCTTCCAAACGTTTTGAAATTGGTACAAGGAGAAGAAAAGGAGGCAAGCAGTGATTATTTCGAGCGCCTTTATTCAGCGAAGCAGCATTCTTTTAGTTTTTAAGCCCGGTTGTTGATTCATACGTTAAACATATACGGCTTTTCGTGTTAATTCGTCAGCAATTTCTTTCCCTCAGTGCGCAACATAACATATACTGCTTTTCGTGTTAATTCGTCAGCAATTTTTTTTTCTCAGTGCGCATCATCCGATAGTTTAGAAACACAATCTAAACGACTCCAAAAGCTACAAATACGTGCGGCTGGAGGAAACTAACAGCATCAGAGCCATGTAAAAAGATGCAATAAAGTTTGCTACCGGGAATATATGCATCAACGTTAAAACTAATAGTAACTGCCCACCAAACAGCGGTACTTGAAATAGCCATACTGACCATGCTTATATTAAAAAGAGGTAGGCGCAGACTGTCCAAAAAATAGCCTTCAATGAGAGAGTAACACAGCAAGAAAAAAAATTAAAAAATCGAAGCCTGGAGGCCGGCAGAGTTTAAAAGAGCAGCATACTGTTCAACGTGACGTTGACAAATGACCATCGCTTAAGGGCAGCGAGGCGTAAGAGTGTGGCATGACGGGAGCCAGAAAGCCTAACCACGGATCTAGGACAGATTTGCATGCGCTGGCTCTCTGTGCCCAACACAGCGTGCAATAGAGGAAGCAAAACAAAATTGTGACAAAAATATAAAATATAACTGTGCTAATCACTACTCGTGCCGTGATAGTGAGAGAAGGGGTTGCACTCAGCCTAAAATGACTGCGGAAGTTAGAGGCCTTATAATTTGACAAGACGAGATCAGAGGCCTTACTATATACTGCGCTGAAGTAATTAAAAAAACAACCTCATAACGGTCACAATATCCCATTCCTATCGCTCGCCCTGTCCACCAGATAAGGCCGACCAATGGGCGCGCGGTTTTGTGAGGTCTTTGAAACTGCTTTTTTTTTTTTTTAAAGTGGTACATAATCTTGTCAAGAATGCAGGCGCCTCACATTCCTGCTTGCACATATAAATACATTTTAAAATGCCTTGTAAATAACTTTTATCCTCCCTGGTATTCCCAGTGTAAAATCCACAAGAAAATAATAGCATGGCTTAACAAATGCTGTTCAGAATTGAATACTATATTACAAAATAGTCACTTCCGAAAGAAAACGCGAGTATATTTATTAAACTTTAATTTATATGCAGAGAAAGAAAAAAAAAAGGAGAGTAAGACAAAATCATATATTCTCCCTTGGCGTCATATCTACATTATTCGGCACTCCCTGGTAATTTTGTAAGAGCCAAATGTTTATGTTACCTTCTCTCCTAAATCACACACTACCGTAATTATAAGATACCAAAACGAGAACACTGGCAAGGGAATCTTAGCCTAGAGCTCGCGATGTACACCTCGATTCAGATAGAAACGAGCTGTGATTGCAACATCGTGCTGGTAAAAACCGTCTCAAAGTTTGAAGCGAGTGACGCTTGCTGTTGATTTATTGAGCAGTCTGAGTAGTAGTCCATGCTAGCCTTCATAGGGAAATGTTTCGTGAGCACCTTTTAATCTGCTTCCTAGCGCCCCGAGAAGGGGGGTATGAACGAACGTCACTGTGCCTTTAGTTGACGAGACAAAGGGAGTACTTCTGCACCGGTTCTTGGCTCGTTTTCGACTCTGACATTTGTGACATCTGATAATTTAGCTCCGCAGGCACAACCTCATATAGTATTGCACTTCGTGGATGCTCACGACAGACGGACTTCTCTCTGTAGTGTATACACTGACGGTCTGAGACGCAATATATTCCTCATTTCTTACGTACTTGTCGATTCTTTAACTAGAGCATGATTGCTGCGCGTCGTTTCTGGTTTCCAGGCCTCACACCAGGTATTCTAGAGCCCACAGCTTTCCCGATGCAGAGAGCGATGATGCATTTTTAGGAAAAAAAAACGTTTTCTTAGCTACTGCATGTGCAAATCTCAAGGAATTTAATTACATTACTTGATAATTATCGCGATAAAAAATTTCATCCACATTAAAAATTTATTTCGAAGGTAATTAGGTTACTTTAA
This sequence comes from Amblyomma maculatum, assembly GCF_055883805.1. NCBI lineage: Eukaryota > Metazoa > Arthropoda > Arachnida > Ixodida > Ixodidae > Amblyomma > Amblyomma maculatum. The sequence continues at coordinate 47,881,189 of NC_139353.1, read as the reverse complement.
TTTATGCTAGTAATGTATTTAGTCCCTAGTCTGTACGACATCATGCTTTGCTAGCGCGACTTTATTTTTCCGGTTGTTTAGGACAGGTGGTATTCTCCGGATAAGACTGGAGTCTTGTGTGCAGTTGAAAAGTAAAGCTGTACGGGACGTTGTGGATATTATTTCCTTGTCATGGTCGCCTTTTTGAGCATTCTGATCACAGAACTACTATCTCAGCTTTTGATTCATTGCATGAAATTGGGCTGAAATTATTTAACATATATTAAAGAACATCATATTTGCGACTTCACAATGATACCTGAAAATATTCTCTACATCACGGACGTCGCGCACACTCTTTCTTCGCCAGCAATACCGCTGAAATACAGACGTTCTCGAAGTCTCGTTACTAAGAGTTGTATACAAAACGCGCGCAGCTGTACGAGATGTTCGAAACCACATTGAAGTTCTTTAGTCGTTCATATAACGTTAACTTCCTTTAAGAAATTTTTGTTGCTAGAAAACTGCGCCTAGAGCGGACATGATAAAGGTTTCCTTATTTCTTCAGTATGCGTTCTCAGTGGTTATATATAATTTACAGCCAGTCCATGCGGAAGCAGATGCAGTAATCCCAGTCATTAAAAGAAAGGGTACGGCGATAACTAATTCACAGTAGCACTATCGTCACCACTGCCACGAGTGCTCTTTCCTCGTGGGGAAGAGGAAAAAATTGCTAGTGGCTTAGCTCGGCCAGGATATGCGTAGCTAGAGATAGTTTTTTCTGACTGAACTTATGGTGGTCGCTGTACAATTAGCAATAAGAGACATTTTATTAAGATCACTAGACAGAAATGAAGACTGCAAAATAATCTGTTCAGTAGCATGCAGCGATCTCAATTTTGTCTCTCCAGTATTTCGATTTGGTAGAGTCTCTAGTATACAAGATCTATAGTAAGTAGTTCTCCACTGTGTAGCCAAGTGCCATGTGATAACCTCAGGTATCGAGTTAATATCCTCTTCCGTATACCACCGTTTAGGAGCGGCTCTCTGCAGCCATGTCGCACGTTGTGATACAGCAGAATATTTCATCTCCGCCTTTTCTACGCAACGCTGTGCATGCGACGCGCGGTTCGGGTGATGGAGCGGCATGCGGCGAGGCCGCGACGAAGCGCGCGATGGGCCTGTAGTGTCCTCTGGTTACCATGGTACCGGCGCATACGCCCAACTACTCATCCGCCTCGGCGACAGTCAAGCGCACGCCGCACCTGCTGCTTCTTTGTGGTTGCCATGGTAACGGCGCATGCGCACAAATGGCCTCTCCCGGCTACCACGAAATGCTCAGCTAGAAGCCTAGTGCAGCTCTCACTATAAAAGAAAAGTTCCACTACATATCCTGTACAGAAGTGTTCTTCGGGCGTGCCTATTTCATCAAAAACTCAAGGTGGGAGACATCTACAGCTTACTACACGAGGACTGACGCTGTATGACCTAAAAGCAAGTACCCCTCCCTGTTTCCTCGGCGATACAGTACGTCCTTTGTGGTGAAAGCGGAACGATGACCATAATTATTATTACAGATACGATTTGGTTTTCCCGACAAGCCTCAGTTCAGAATAACTAATTCCTCTGTGGGCCGATACAGCAACTTTTACTAGAAATGTGGTCCCACCGGCGAAATTGCCATCGTTTCCTCTTCTTTATATTGCGGTAATATGGTTCTCCCGGAACTTCCGCGCCAGTGACAGAACATTCGCAAAGAATTCGCCTCTTTGTACAGTGTAAAAACCAGTGCAATTTGTGAATATAGAAAAAGCGATAGAAAGCGAACAAGTATAAGCTGTACAACTTCTTCCGGCACAAAAGTTTCCAGTCGCCAACTCTTGCTGCTTCGAGGATAAGAACAAAGAAAGGAAAAACATCCATCTAGCGGAGCGTAAAGAACACGGTCTCGAATGATTGATCTCCATCCTTCGCATGAGCGGGCACCGACTGCGAGCGATGGCCTGAGCAAACTATCAAGACGGATCGTGCGGTAGTTTCATGAGATCGAGGAAGTGGGGGTCTGCCTTTCACGTTCTTCCAGATATAACAGATGTATCTCGAGCAAATCTTTTGCCATTGATACATACTGTCAACTTGAAGCTCTGCCCCACCGAAGCTTTCCTTCACTGACACGGTACACACTTTCTGTCAGGCTGCACTTGATACAGAAAGTCGCTAAAAACTATGTGTGCTTTGTTAGTAATTTGTTTATTATCAGATTTCACTCCCTACAACAACGGCACTTGGGAGGTGGAGAATATGTTGAGATGGAAATTTTAAGAGTGGACGTCCGGCTTGCCCTACCATGCAAAAATCATTATTGTGTCTACACGAGAAATTGATTTATTTTTCTATCATAAACATGCAATTGTTTCTTTCTTTTGCTGTAAAAAATGCCGCGAATAGCTCAAATCTGAGCGATGAGAAGCAAGGACGAATAGAAACGTTCTCTGCGCAAAAAGGGAGTGGGATAGGAGGCTGAAAACAAAACTGCCCAAAAATGAAGAGAACTTGTGCTGGTAAAGAGCATTGGTTGCGACACCGAAGAGGCCACGTATCGGTGACATTTCGGGTCCTTGAGCCAGATATGTTACCAGAAAATGCTCGAAGTCGGCACCTGCAAGCGGAAACGACTGGGCGCTGATTTATTGGCACTGAAATCTGAATATATTTTTTCTTCGAAACCTTTCCCGATTTCGCACTAATTTAAACGAAACAGTTCTAACGAGGGCGAGAGTAGAAAATCAAGATGAAAACATTTTGAGAGCACTGCAGAATCTCCAGTAGAGAATGCGAAAGCCCTAATGTTGCTGCTGCACACTGTACATCGCGCTCCTCTTGTTCAACACAACCAGCATTTTGTTGAACGGATCAAAGTTTACAGGCGTTTTATAATTGGTTTACAGCAAAGGAAAGCCGCAATGTCTGTCACTCGTGGAAAACCGCTGCTATGATCTTCTCGGTAGACAAGGAGAATTATGATGTCGTTTCATAACCCCGGGTGTGGCACAGCCGGCTAAAGTTCTCGGCTGGGGATCATAGGGATGGAGGTTCGGTTCTAGGTGGAGGCAGTGAGTTTTTTCTTCTTTTTTGATAGCGTTGTCACAATGATTGACAAATAAAATTCCGCGGAATCTTGTGAAGAAGTGAGACACTTCTCGCTGACGCACGGGTGGACATGTCGGCGAGTCATGAGCCATAAAAAGCTTTCGCCTTAATATCCACAGCACAAGAGACCAAAGTGTGGAGCCACTGGAGTGTTATACATGCAGAACATGAACATGGAACGCCCCTATTATTTACTTGGTATAATTCTTCCAAGGAACACCCCGGAAGACTTTTCTTTTATTAAATAAAGTTGTTTCCCTCCATCCTTCCAAGGAACACATGCCTGCTGCTCACTGTACAGCCTGATTATGACGAGAGAGATCACGGACCCATTTGACCTCGCTACCGAAATGTTCTGACCATTTAAGCAGCTCGAGCTGTATTTTCGTTTGCTGTTTTTGGCGCTTTAAATTTTAATAGTTCATCTGATTTTCTGGAAGCTGTTACGGCTAATGCTTGTCTTTAGCTATTGCTACGTTCAGCCAGAAAAAATGCCGCAAGGGATGTTAGCGCACGGTAAAGATCCCCAGGTGGTCGAAATTACTCCGTAGCCCTCCACCACGGCTCCCGTTTCTCTCTTTCGACTTTCACTCCCACCTTCCTCTCTTCCCTTACGGCGCTGTTCAGGTGTCCACAGAGCAAGTGTAACAGATACTGCGTTTTTCCCTTCCTGTGAACCAATAGCAACAACAAGGTTTCTCCTAAGAAAAATCATTTGGTGTCCGTGTGCTGTGCGATGTCAGCGCACGTTAATGATCCCCAGGTGGTCGAAATTTCTCCGTAGCCCTCCACTACAGCTCCTCTTTTTCTCTTTCCACTTTCACTCCCACCTTCCTCCCTTTCCTTACGGCGCGGTTGAGATGTCCACAGAAAAGTGAGACATTTACCACGCCTTTCTCTTCTTATAAATCAATCAATCAATCTTGGAAACGCTATGCTTAGCCTTGATCTCCAACAGGACGGAAAAACTGACGAATGACTAGAATTTTACATACCCGGACCGGTTAACAAAAAATCCAGTTTCTCAGTGCTGCTTTTGAGTGCATTTCTTCAAGGCGCCCGTGTGCTGTGCGATGTCAGTGCTCGTTAAAGAACCCCAGGTGGTCGAAATTTCTGGAGTCCTCCACTACGGCGTCTTTCATAGCCTCAGTCGCTTTGGGACGTCCAACCCCAACCCTCATATTTTTCTTGTCGCTCAGATACGCCCATTTGAAGCGTACAAGTGAGTGAGGCAAATTGACAGGCTCGATCGCCGAGTTGGACGGAAAGACGGTCTGCGCCGGAACGTCCTATACTTGCCTTTAGTGTAAGTAGGTTTTTTGTCCTATTACTAGTTCCTATTTTCACGGACTGCATTCCACTGAATTTAGGTAACTGTATTTTTTTATAACTTCCGAATATATTTACTGAAATATTTATGGGTGGTGCCGCTTGGCGTTATGCTGATTTGTGTAGAGTTTCAGGGTCGGGCGATTTTATGGTTTGGTTTGGTTTGTGGGGTTTAGCGTCCCAAAGCGACTCAGGCTATGAGAGACGCCGTAGTGGAGCGCTCCGGAAAGTTCGACCACCTGAGGTTCTTTAACGTGCACTGACATCGCACAGCACATGGGCGCCTTGCTTTTCGCCTGCATCGAAAAGCGGCAGCCGAGGTCGGGATTCGATCCCACATCCTCGGGAACAGTAGTCGAGCGCCGTAACTACTGCGCCACCCCGGCGGGGTGGCGATTTTATGCTTCGTCAAGAAAGAATTTTAATTTCCTGCCTCTGGCGATTTCTGGTTTGGTTTGGTATTTGGGGTTCTGTCATCCAAACGCGACTCAGGCTATAGGAAGCACCGGAGGAAGGACTCCAGAAATTTTGGCAACTTGGGCTTTTTAACGTGCACTGACATCGCACAGCACACACAGACGCCTTAATTTTTGCGCCTCCACCGAAAACCGGTCGTCGCGGCCGCGATTCGATCCTGCGTCCTTAGGTTCGCCAGTCGGGCGCACCAACCACTAAGCCACCGCTGCGTGGCCAGGCCGATTTATGCATACTACAGACACTCCTGCGCTTGTGGCTTTGCTCGCTGCATTTCCTTCGATATTTCCGCGAACCGTTGCAATCTTTATTTCTTGCTGGTATTGTCACCCCCGAGATGCGCGTTTTTTTTTTTTTTTCTTTTTGAGATTCTTGACCGTTTCCAACTCTGGCGGAATTAGCGTTGTAGTTGTTGTGGCTGTAGGAAGAAGGAAAAGAAAATGCACGGGCCTGCTACTGGCTCTGTAGCTGAGCCACTGGGTATGTGCCATATATCAAGGCAGAAGAAGAAAAAGAAGCTGAGCCACCTCCGCTGCCTTATGCGGCCAGAAGAGAAAACAAAAAGAAAAAGAAGAGGGAGAGAAAGACGCGCGCAGCAACCACAGCCACCGTCCACAACCGAAGCGGTGGCGGGTGTAATGACGGCCTACAACAGGTAAAAACTCGGTGGCTGACTAGCCGCCGTCACAAGCGGCGCTGACGGCCCCGGAGTTCACGGTCACGAACTGGCACAGTTTTTTGCTTTGTGTCAAACTATCATTCTGACACCAAGACGTCTATATAGTTGGCCGGGTTTTCAGGATGGCATTGATGTGGCTTATATAGGCCTTTGAGTTTCTACTGGTAATTTTTGCGGGCGCATTCGTTTCTTTTCTTAAAATGGCTGCGAGGATATCGCATGATGATGCTAGAACGTTCATTTTAAAGACGTGGGCAGCCTTGAGTAGACGAAAGGAATCAGATAAGAAGGAAATAAATGGAACAAAGAACAAACAAATGAAAAGAAGGCGAACAGAACATTTGAAGTCGAGGTAATAGTAAAGGCAAAACGAGAATATTCAAAGCAGCCATTATGAACAGAAACTTAGCTTGTATTTCGCGACAAGAAAGACTCCGAATTCTCAAAGCGCGCATTACAATGAATGTTCCCAAGGGCGTCTTTTCCAAGCTCAAGACGTTTGCTCGCACTCCTCTCCGGCTTTAATTCTTCCTTTTCTGATACTCTTACTCTCTCCAATTTACATCGATCCCTTGATCGCATCGTAAGAAATTCAAAGTCGTGTAGCACTCAGAGCAGTGCTTAATTGTGAAATATTTTTAGGCTCCAGAGTAAAACTGGTCGAAGCACGATGCCAAGGAAACTAAGTTATGAGGCCTACCGAAAGTACCAATGACAACAAATCGGCAAAGTGTGAAAAGAAAAAAACGTTTTATAATGCAATCCTTTTTCATTTTACCATAATTGCTCTCACTGTTTCTGTCTTTTTTTTCAGTTTGATGTTTTCATAAAGGTAAGTTTTGTTTTCTTCTCATACCGATCTTCCCAGAAGAAAAGAGTATGGCGCCGTACACTCGAGCAGCAATGAGTCGGCCTTGAACAAGTTTTCTTGTCTTCTTTGTGTAAAATAAGGTACGGTGTGCGCTGACAGCAACAGAAAATTATTACGGTAATTTTGGATTTGTGCTTACTTTTATATAGTTTTCACAGAGGATGCATGCAGGATTAGTTACATAAAAAAATTTGCCGACGATTAAGTTACTTCCTAATGCGAAATCTGAGCGCAGCTCATCAGCTGTTTTACCTTTTCGATATATTGAGGCAAAGATTTTGAAATTAGTGATTTTGATCGGAATATTGGTTTTGACATCCAAATTAATTTGTTGAGTCAGGATGCGCAGTCAAGTGAAGGTTGCGACTTCAACTGTGCAAAATGTGCCAGTTTTAAAGTTATGGACTACGGAAGCTTAATTTCAAAGAGAAGAACGTCTTGCCAAGCGTGGAAGCCAAGATGCAGGGCAGCCTAGACGCCCGAACAAAGAACGCCTTGCCAAGCTTAGACGCCAGATGCAGTGCGCAATAATAATAATAATAATAATAATAATAATAATAATAATAATAATAATAATAATAATAATAATAATAATAATAATAATAATAATAATAATAATAATAATAATAATAATAATAATAATAATAATAATAATAATAATAATAATTAGTTCACTGGAAAGGAAAGGCGATGTATCTGTAACACTTGCTCTGTGGACACCTGAACCGCTCCGTAAGGGAAGGAAGATGAGATTGAAAGCGGAAAGAGAGAAAGAGCACCCGGCCACCCCTTCTGACGCTCTGCGAAACGAGAAAAATGTTACGGACATTTCTATGGGTCACCCTCCGAACTCGCACCCCACTTGCGTTTCGCGGTGTTTAAAAATACCTCGCCTAGGTAATGAGATTTCGTAGAACACGGAATGGGCAATGAAACGTACGTAGGTAATGCATACTTGTAGCACAGTAAAAAATTTAAATGGTGAATTGAAAAAAAAAAAAACCTTCAAGAACAAACAAATCCAGCGACGTCATTTTGTCAAGACCAATTCGCAGAAGGCCGAAGCGTCCATTAATTATGCAACGGATGCGTCTCTAACACATTCAAGTGTGTGCGCTATCAAACACTTCATGTATCTAGTAAAAGCAATCCCAAGCGGTGGCCCCTTCACAAGGCTTCCGGAAAATGCTTGAGAAATTATATTGAAAAAAAAAAATACAAGCCGTCAGAAAACAAATTTTTGTCCGAATTAAAAGTAAACTTGGCTGGGAACGGTGAAAAAGTGTGTATTCTTTCAGTCAAGCTCCCTGTTATGCCTTCCACAGGAGCTTGTAACCAGATCAAAGTTTATTTGTTTCTCTGCGTCACCTTTCCGCTGTTTTGCAAGCCGCTATTTCTAATCGACTATCGGGATTAAAAACAATGAAAGGAGGGAAAATTATTGACAAGCCAAGATACCGCGGTCGTCGATGAAGATAAAAAAGTACATTTACTCAGTACTGGAAACAAAGGGTGGCGAAAGAGTGATTATATACGTATATCAGTCACCCTTAAAAGCGGTTCCGGCATAGTGATATAGCAGCGTCGTTCGGTCCAGTCACGCGGGGCAGGCTAATGAAGATTAATGATTGCAACGTTCGTGGGGCGCCGCACCGATTCTTGCGTTGCTGCTGAACAGTTGCCACTGCGTCTCTGTAGCAGCGAGACAGCTGTCTAGATCTGGTGAGGTTTGTAGCGAGAGCTACATTGGCCACAGTCTCGGCATTCCCGTGCTTGTCCGAAGAGCGTAGAAAGAAGAATAAAAAGAAGACAAAGCACAAAAGAAGAACAAGAAGAGAAGTAGTAGAAAAGAAGAAGAAAGAGAAGCAGAAGAAGAAGACGAAGCAGAAAAGAAGGAGGAAAAAAAGAGGAAGAGGAGAAAAAGAGAAGAAAAAGCAGACAGATAACCCGGTAGTTAGCAGAGGCGAACGAAAACAGCGAGTTGCTAGGACGGAAGGTTCGTTCGAACGTTGTCATGGCGGTGTGTCCCGGAGTTCGACGTAGCGACGATGTCATACCACTAAACGTCTTCTACACCCAAATGAGGATGGTAAACGACGACAGGCATGGGGTGCTTATACGTGATTCCCCAATGGCATAAATAAAGCTGAAACCATAAAGTAGACAACTATGCGCAAAAAACATGTCTTTACTTTCTAGCCGAATCTAAGCACAGCCAAGAAGATTGCTCTCGCGTAACTATAGGTTTAACAAAAAGCTAAACCACAGCTAATTGTTCCTCGGCGGACGTTCGTTTGAGCGAGAACTTTTTCATCTCATTTCGTGAGTATCAACTGCGACACTCATAGGCAGCTGCATTACGTACTGCGCTTATTGTTACATTGTACATTGAAGCGTTTTAAGCGAGTCCAATGGCTGTTAACGAGTTATAAAACATTCCTTTTCTCTGTTTATTCACTAAAGCTCACTGATGGCAGCAAATAATGTTTGCACGCGCCAAAGTGGCGCAGCACTTAAATGCAGAGCATTCTACCTAATAAGAATAAAGCTCGTCTTCGCATCTGGTTGACCAGATGAAGTGAGGCGCACCGTACCCCTGAGCGGAATATATATTTTCAGGACAAGGTTCAAAGGCCGTGCGTTTTAATAAAGAAGCATCGGAGAGCATCGCCTAGCCCGATTTCTGAGACTCCCAAGTCAGAGAACAGCAAAAAAAAAGAAGAGAAAAAAGTGCCGACGATTACGCGGCTTCTTAATGCGAAATTTGAGCGCAGCTCATCAGCTGTTTCACCTTTTCCATAGATTGAGGCAAATATTTCGAGCAAGACACGTATGTACAATTACAGACTTTTTTTTTTAACTTTTCACACGTATTCCTTCAAGAAACACTCCACTAACAGTTCTTGGCTGTCATGAAAGAAACTTTGGGGTAGGAGAAATGAAGAGAGCAATTAAGTTATCGGGAAATTGCGTGAGGCAGCGCGTGGGCCCATAGGAACGTTGCGTGACGAACAGATAGCAGCGACCAACTGATGCCGCTGACGCCGCTTGCGAGTGAAGCGAGTGAGAAATTACCCCGTAGCCCTCCACTACGGCTCCTCTTTCTCTCTATCCACCTTCACTCCCACCTTCCTCCCTTCCCTTACGGCGCGATTCAGGTGTCCACAGAAATAAAGTGTGACAGGTACTGCGCCTTTCCCTTCCTGTGAACCAGTTATTATTTTATTATTATTAACGGGATGCACGCACCGTGATCAGCTGGCGTTTCGGTAACCGGAGACTACCCTCGCCGCCAAGCAGAAAATGGGGGGGGGGGGAACCCCTCCTCCTCTTTCTGCATGGCGGCGATGGTGTTCTACGCAGTCGCAGTCGTGCCCCGCCGGGGTGGTGCAACTGCGTAGAACACCATCGCCGCCATCGTGCCTCGCCGGGGTGGTGCAGTGGTAAGACGCCCGACCACTGTGCCGGAGTACCCGGGTTCGAACCCGACCTCGGCGGCTGCGTTTCGATGGAGGCGAAACGAAGAGGCGTCGTGTGCTGTGCGATGTCAGCGCACGTTAAAGATCCCCAAGTGGTCGAAATTACTCCGTAGCCCTCCACTACGGCTCCTCTTTCTCTCTTTCCACTTTCACTCCCATCTTCCTCCCTTCCCCTACGGCGCGGTTGCGGTGTCCACACAAAAACAAGTGAGACAGTTACCGCGCCTTTCCCTTCCTATAAATAAATCAGTTTTTACGCAGTCGCGGTACCTTGACTCGCTAGCAGCGTCGGCGGCATCAGTCAGTTGCTGCTAGCGCTGCCTCCGCCACAGTAATTTCGCACAGTAATGACATTTAGATATTTCGAATTACCAAACTTGTTTGGGGTACTCACCTGATTCGATCGAAAGTAATGGAATGTTTGCATCGTCTGTGGCGGTAACTACGCAAAAGAAACCGCTGCCATAGCTATGGCACCGGTGGCGCTACCACGTTGCGTTTCGGGCTCGAAAGGATTTATTGCGATGCACAAACAAAACTACAACTTTAGTGCAGTTCTCGTCAAAGTAAGGTTCGCTGGTTATTATTGACAAATAAGTTTATAAAGCTCTTCAAACTTTCCGCAAAACAACTCTGCCCGCCTACGTTCCGTCGCTATTCTATACGCACTTGTTCCCGTAAGCAGCAAGAGATGGCGCCATAGGTGCCCTCTCAAGCTCAGAGCTCCTTTATATTCAGCAGAAGAGATGCGGTTTTGTAACAGCGCACATAGTGTCTTGTCAATGTCATAGCTGTCAGTGCCCTGTAAATCAGTGTCCTGCCATGACACCTGTTAACTGCCGCTTGTGAGAAGCATAAGGATGACCACACAGACATGCCACCTCATAGCCTGTAATGCATGTCATCGGCCAAACGCCACCTGAAAGAGTCATGCTGCGCCATTTTTCTGAAGGACGAGGGAGTTTCTCGTAATGGAGCTAGCGAGGATTTCACATTAAAATTGGTTTTCTGTCAACGCGATAGCGTTAGATGCCACGTCCTGCAAAAAATCCGGCTTCAGCTTTGTCACTTTCTGAGGAAATATCAGCAGCACGCCTCATGTAGGTGGTTGTAATAGGCGAATGAGCTGGACGACTAATTCCTATTGCCATTAATATATATATATCTCTCTCTGGTACTAATTGGTAGACAGGTTGCGTAACTTCACGAGATAGCTTGACATTACTGATCTGAAAGGAGCTGTCGTCTTGGGTAGCTTCTGTTTGGGATAGGTGAATAAAACGGGAATCGAACCTGCTACCTTTGGACACCTATATACATATAGTAAGAGAAGCTACCACTAATTTAGGATATCACGCTTGTGGAGCGTGCCTAAAACGGTTCTTTATATCTATTTCGGGAGGTAAGTCACATGAAACGGTATCATACGAATGTATGGTATCGAGTGTGCGTGAAATGGGGAAATAAAATATTGCTGATTTAAATAAAGGAGGGATGAAGTATATCAAATTGAACACGAATCAGCATAAGAAGGAGCATAAGGAATACACTTAACCCTGCTTCATTATACCGTAGAGGCGGCGCTCAAGTGTCACCCACCTTTTCAGAGCGAGATTCTTTGCACCGATCCTTCATTCTTCTTTTTTTTTTTTTTTTTTGTCGACCATGTGGAATTCACCCTATAACGCTAGCACAGAACGGGTTTTTTTAAGCTCGACTGCACTTGAATAAAAAGCAAACTTTGTTTTCTGGCCCGACGCTCTCGTGACGTCCATTCCGTGCACCTTTTAATTTGTAACAAAAGAGACAAACTTGGGTTTAGCTGTTTCCGTCTCTTTCTGTCCGCTTGGGCGGCGCAGGAGCAGAGGCCTGTAAGAATGAAAACACTGCCGCGGTACCTGGTGGACAGTCGCGCTTAGAGCCGCGCGCCTTAGCGAACAATGAGCGCTTAATTGCTGCGGGGGCTCTTCTTGTATTTGCCTGCCCGAAACTTGAGAGGCGCACCATCGCTAGACGCTAATGACTTTCCGCGCTCTTGTTTTTCTGCGAGCCTCTTTGACGTCACGGTCCAAAGATCTGTGCGTAAGGGACAAAGCTCGTAATTTCTTTTCTCCGCTTCAGTTGAGCGCAAGGCGCTATGCCGCCACATCGATTGATGTAGCTGCGCTGAAGCCGCCTGCAAAAACAACCCGTTATAGACCGTGTTAGAAAAGTCGCGTCTCTTGAGGCACAGAGACGCAAGTTCAGTTTTTCCCTTAAACTGGAACACTGTATCTGGTTCTTCGTGTTTTCTTGCAGCCTTGTATCTATATGGTTGTTCGTTGGAGTGAAGGAACGCGCTGCAAAAAGAATGGGTCGGTGGTCGCTAGTGCAGTGTGGCTGGGCAAGACCACCTTGTGTGACTGGCGGCGTTACTGTTAACGTAGTCTCTTTTAGAAGCTTTATCTTACTACTTGCTAATGGATACTTCCTTGCAGCTTGTAACCTTTGCAAAAACTGAATTTTGGCTTACATTAGAAAGCGAGGCTGTCAATCTGAAAATACTTGAAATGTACACATTGTACACATCAGTGTCTAATAATGTAATCGATGAGATTCAGAGCTAGTAAGTTTTGTTTGATTAAAGAAATTAGGCTTAGAGCTCCTTAACTAGACTAGCCGGTAAGCATTACCGAACTGGGGCTTCAGGGCAGAATACATGCCGCTGTCGCCTGTTCTTTTTTTTTTTTTTTTATATAGCGCGAATATGCAGCCTGGATCCTTGCAAAGCTAATGCGTGCCTCTGTCTATTCATATTGGCATAAATACACCGCAAGCGATATCATTACATTACTTCGACACATGTCACTTTGAAGGATCGGGCAGCTAATCAGCAAATGAATAAATTATCGTTAAGATCGTTTTCAGTGCCATTTTGTAACCAACTTTGCAATTCTCTATGGCACCGAGACAAAGGTATCGCACAGACCTTTCTTCTCCACCATTTCACAGTAGAAACGACACCGTGTTTCAACGGGTTTATGGTTGGTTATTGCTGGCAAATATAGGCACCATGCACCTACCAGGCGCCGCCACTATCGGTTGTCAAGACGTGCCACCATGTAGCCACTTCTTCGTTCTCAGAGGAAAGGGGGGGGGGGGGGGGGATTGCGTAGCAGACAATGCGTCACATGCTAGGCAGTGGGAATACAGCCCACCAAAACTATTTCATTCCTAGTCTGAAGTCCTGAAACCACGAAAAAATTCGATGGGGCACATTGTACCCCTAAGTGCAATGGATGGATGGATGGATGGATGGAATATAGGAGCATCCCCTTTGAAACGGGGTGGTAGCAGTAGCTATCATGGTCATTTTTCTCCCTATATCTTAATTATTGTTGTAGATTGGTTAACTATACCATCATTCTATTTATTGAATTTTTGTTTCTGCATTACTAACATTGTGTCACTTTTCGGCTTTTAAGCCACCAATCTTCCAGTCGCTTTTTGCTAGTTTCCACCGCCGGTTTATTCACCCGGCCACTGGTATCTCTAAACCCCAGAGCTCAGGAAGAGTGACTGCGCCTGCATTGACTTCCGGATGTATACCATTACATTCGAGTATAATATGGTCAATTGTTTCACTGGACTTACCCACATACAGCACATGCGTCTTCTTCATTGTTAAATTTCTTTCAGGCGCCTTTATAGCGCCGCCTGCTGCGCCCTAGTGGTACTACCCATTGAGGTCACGGGATTAACTTTGACGACGTCACGTGGTTAACGAACTGGTTGGGATTGGTAAATTATTTATTCATTTATTTAAACCATAAAAAAATTGAACTTGATTTGAAATAAACTTTCCCAAAGTTTTAATTATAAACTAATTTCTATAATTCATTTATCTGTATTGTTATTCGATTGGTTACGATAATTTTTTTGTTTATGATGACGTGACTTGTTGGGTGGTGCTGACGTCATTTAATTGACAGGTTGAGTGTGACACTTTCTTCTGAAGGATGGACACACGCACGGACGCACAGTGATGGCCCTATAAAGGCTTTCGCCGTAAAACTGAGCGCATGTGTCCTGGAGATGCTATTTGGCAGCTCACATGGCCTTGTACTGACTGGTCGATGGTGCGTTGCCGCTCCGTTCTCTTTCGGGTAAGGAAGACTCGCGCACCACAATAAATGATTCAAGAACGTGGATACTTGCTCTGTCATATATTACGTAGCATGGTGTAAAAATGTAACGCTCCGGCTACGAGAAGTGTTTCTGAGAAACTGGGCAATATTCTTTTTTTTAATTCTGAGGTATGAATGCGGATGCTGCAGAAGCATGGTACAATTCATGAAAAAGCACACCTGCATGAGGACGCAGGAAGAACAGTGTGCACACAGCCTTCCGCTAACCTCCGTCTTCGTCTAGGTAAGCGCTAACGTTTTCATATCATGTACTATCAACAAGCCCAAACTTCCACGTTAGTATGTATGACACAAGTGTTGCAAACATTATGACGATTTTAATGATAACTAGTAAGCTATTTAACTAAGTTCCATTACCACGTTTTAGCGAATTATCAATGTTTATTTTGTTATCAAAATGCTACCAACTACATAAAAAAACATCCAACATTTTTTCTAAGGTGAGAACACACTCGAACTTAGTTCTTGCAGAACCGTCGTTCTATAAATAAAAGCTCATAATTGTTCGGGCTTACATATGAGTTTAAGCCTTCAAATATAGGTGCAAATAGCGGACAGATGGAACAGAATAATACTAACAAGCATTTCTTTGAATGCGTTGCTGATTTACCCCTTCTGCAAAGATTTGATTTCATTCTTTATTGGATAGAAATATAGTTGAAAATAACCTCAGAAGCCGCAATATCAGAAAAAAAAAACGAAATACATTATAAGCATTAAAATGGGGAAGGTAAATACGACAGTATTCATACTCGATCGACGCGATTCTTTAAAGTGTAAAAAAATATTCTGTCAAGAAATGGAAGCTGTACACTCCAAAACGCACAGACGTATACAGACGAGTTTTGGCCTTTCCTTAGGAAGCATGATCGCCTAATTTTTTTTTATCACTTTGCGGACAAACCAAAGCCGTGCTCGCACACTAAGCTGCCAGGCTAACGACCCCCTAACTCAAGATCCTAGAGCGGCAATTGGAGCGTGAACGCGATTAACAAAGTACTCAGTAAAGAAACGCTTCAACGCTCAAGCGAGAGAACGGCCACATAAATAAAAATTGCTCAAGAAGCTGGAGCGCCGTAGGATGGTCCTAACTTAAAAGAACTTAAACGCAGAGAGGCACTTGATCCTGTTTTTCTGATTACACTGCTGACCTCGCAAGAAGGGTCACATGTTAGCACTGAAGACTTGTAAGTATCGAGCGAAATCCTCGATGCGTCATAAGACGTCACATCAATATTGGAGCATGATCGGCGTTTTTATTTGTAACACGGGCTCAGCTCGCAGCGATGAAGTACAGGGGATTTTAATGGTGCCCGACAAGAAAGAATAAAAAAAAAAGGTCTGTTGGCGTTAAAAATGTACGAAGTTGCTTTCGGCTATACTCTTCCCCTTCTCGCAACTGCTTTCTCCAACGTCCCGGGCAGCATCTACTAGAAAGCAATAGATCGGGGCTCGTAGGAACGGGCACTCTCTTTAAAGCTGTATATAGAAAAATAGGTGACACCTTGGGGCCCATGCGGTTAGCGATAAACTGAAGTAGGTCTTGGGCAACTAATAAAGGTCAAATGAAATTTCACCTCTTAAATGGTCCTGTGAGAAGGTATTAGAAACTAAAATACAATCGCAGAGCAATGTAAAAGCAGCCCTAGACCCTTGAATGCTTATAATTTATGACGAGCTCTCTTTAGCAACCGAAATACAAGTGACACAGTCTTAGACTAACTATTAAATGTCAGTATTTACACTGACCACCAGCTATAAAGAATATTTTTAAATTTTGGGGGTTGACTTCTAGAAGCGCCACATATATCGTGAAGACGTTTATGGGGGTGGGCATAGGGGAGGGCTCTTTGATAATTCTAGGAGGCACCTTGGGATTTATTTAGTGCCATCTCACAAGAGCATGCACGATGATGCGGATATCTAAAGGCACTAAGCCACCATGGGCGGGTCCTGGAGCGAAAGCAAACGCGATAGTAGCCTTTGTGCACTGCCCATTTAGTTGACAATGCAAATTTACGCTGTGTGATTTCCCTAATCAACTGCAAAACAATCCTTCAAGCAATGCGATCTTGTTATTTAGATGGGAGGCACACCCTTGATGTTCCTCAACCTATCATAGAGGTGCCATATATTTTACACAGGCTGCCAGCGCGATTCCTAGTACTTAAGAGTACGCTTTAACTGTATCCACGTAGATGTAGGGCACAGCTACAACTCATTTTTTTCCTGCACCATAGCTCAGGTTTTACGGTGATAAATTGAATTAGAAGAATTGTTCATGCGCTATCGAATTTATATAGTTCAATCGATCAGCTCACTTTTCCAAAGCTGAACATAAACTTTGTTGCGTGATTAGCTTCTATGTGCTCGAAACGTCGAGAAGGGGAAGGTTGACGCCGGGCAATAAATATCAACCTATGTCGTTTAGTTAGCGCATATGGGTGCTACTTTGCTTTAAGCAGATGCATCCCGGGTATTTCGCTATCACTAATCCTACAAGCGCCCTCGCGTTAGTTGGACACCAAGTTCGAAGTCCAAGAAGCGCTTCTGAATCCAAATGAATCGCAATAGTAATGCAGTACTAGGCAAGGGACTGTTACTCTAAACAGCAGCTGTTTAGAGTAATTGAACACACTGCCTATTTAGAATTCGTATACTCTGCTGAAAAATGTGGTACCAAGTGGCAGAGTTACAGCAGCCTCTCACTCGGAGATAGAGCGCGGTAAACGCCTGCATAGATTACCGCATTTTAATCTCGTTATTAGATAAAGATATGTCTGCTGAAATAACCTGTAACCACCAAAATATTTTGATGGTAATTGACCCAAATGATTGCGAATTGGCAGACCTGGCAGTTAGGTTCGAATGCTACCCATTTTTATGTATTGTGACGACTCAACTTGGTCCGTCTGCTGATCTGCAAAATGAAGGAGGCAAGATATTCGGATTAAAGTTAGCAACAAAGCAGCATGCAGCGTATAGGTGACAGCCGCCTAAACAGATATCCGAGGTTTTCACTACAGATGTGCTGAAGCTTTGGAGCAAGTTTGGACAAGTCGTAGGAAACAATGGAGAGTGTGTGTATTTCTGCTAATACAATTGAATAATCCCCTCATGAGGTCGCAACTTCCTAAGCAAAGCATACTTTACCCTACTCCTTATCGTATAGGGCGAAGCAATCTTTGCAGGACCAGCAAGGCATCACATTAAACGTTTCACTGGCTTCTCTTACGAGTAGCCTACCGGGCTCACCTTGCTTCGAGAGGAGTTTTGAAGGAGGAGTCAAATTCTTTCCAGAGCAAGCAATTCAGTGGCGCCGCCATGCGACGTGGTGGCCACCAGAAATAAAGACGTGATGCGCCGATAACAGGATATCGGGAAACATTATACCCATTAAAAGCGCTCGGTGGGTGCCCAACGGCAATGTGTACTGAATACAGCAACCCCCGAGTGCTAGATCGATCCTCTGTCACAATGTCACCACTCCTCAGCCGCGGCTTCCTTTCTTTCATTTCGTCGTCTATTTGAGTCTCATTTCTGAGGCATCTGCTTAACGAGCTCTAATGTCTCAAATGAGCACCAATAATTATTTAAGCTCTTTAGCACTGCGTACCTAATTCCGCTTTGCCTGTCAGCATCACAAGTGCAGGCTTATTTCATTCTGTGCTCACTGCCCTGATTGAACTGGAAGCATGCACTACGAAACGTGATGCGTCAGCTTACGAAGCATTGCGAGCATGATATGCCGGAAACTTCCGTCTACCTGTGATTACTGGCTCTTTGCCCCGCCTGCCGGCCGGAAATCGTTGCCAGGTTTTATGGAAGAAGAGGAGCAGTCCAGCTGGTATGAGAAAATTTCGTGACCTCAGTGTCCCTGTGCTTCATTCCGCCTCATCCCGCAAAGCAAACCTCAATCTTGTGCAACGGCCCGGAGGGATAGAGCAAGAAAAGTAAAAAAAATCTGAAAAAAAAAAAGAGAGAAAGCACAATTTTTCTTGCGAGGCTTCTGCTTGAACGACGAGGTCGATTTTTAGTGAGCGAAGTTATTCGTTCGCGTATGGAAGAGAAGAAGATTTGGAAGGATACGCAGGCTTAACTCAACGAAGGTAAGAAAAAAAGAAAACAAAGAGGAAATGCTCGAAAAAGAAGGAAGCCTAATGCAGCGTGCGTTCTCGAAGCCCTGGACTAAATTTTCTTGAAATACCCAAGTCCCATGGTAGCAAGAGCTGCCCCTCACTCGAAGCATTTAACGTTTGCGCTGTCTACTCACCAGAGACCGCTTCCATCGAGCAGGAGTGTGGCTAGGTCGTTGGGGCGTGGGACATCCGATCAATATTTTGAGTCTCTTATGTTCAGCGGTGTAGTGCTGAACATCGCTGCACCACTGAACACAAGAGACTGAAAAAAAATGGTGGAATTTCAGCGGTGGCGTAGAGGTAGCACATCCGTCTCGCATGCAAGAGGACCGTGGTTCTAATCCCGGTGTCATGCAATTCTCTTGATGACTATTCTATTTGCTATATTAATAATAATGCGTCTATGTCTGCAGATATGACGTTTACGCTTTAAGCCCAACCAGCCTTTTTTTAGCACGCAAGACCGCGGCACACAGAAAGATCCTCACTGGTGTAAAACATTTGTTGCGTATAGAGCATTACCTGGCAACGTTGTGGAGTTAAAGGCACCCGTTTTAACTTTCGTTGATCGTCATATTCCTTAGCGATGAAGATGCAGCGCGCTCTTTAGTTGCACACGAAGGTTTTGACTTCGGCGGTAACAGGAAGCGCCTTAGTGCCGACTGACATAAAATAGTAGTGTTGGGCCGCGCATGCTCCGTGCGCAAGCGAGGCTCGAGCACTTCGGTTCTAAAATCATGCCATGCTGGTTGCTTGTTCTGGGCTCTGCTGTGATTCAGGACAGTGGTGACGCCTGCCTATAGCAATGACCGACCTCAGCAACCAAATACCTTCTAGCCATTTTCTGCCTGACGCTACCGCAAGCACATAAGAGAGCTTGCAGCAATACAGCTCCGTATGCCGTAGTTCTGGTAGCTGCTGTTCGCCCAGGGGAAAGCCATCTTCCATCTTCAACGCATCAAGTTCTTTGTAGCCTCTCTTCCGACATTCCTCAAGACGCAGTAGACGTCATCACTGTTCCTTTGAACGACTCTCTGTACTAGCGTCTCAAGGTGAAAATTTTAGATTGCACTGCGCCGTCCGAGAGCACCCGCCTTCGGCAGCCACTCACCAGCGAAGAGCTTCACGATTGGCGTCCTTTCCAACCGCTGACCAGGGTAGATGCAACGTCGACCTCAATGGTTCGCTGTTGGGGGAACTCTTCATGTAGCGCTTGCCGCAGTCAACAGGCCTCAATTTGGCAGCTTCAAGAGAATTAACAGTCGATCCCCTCGGTGTGATCGCTGATCATGTTCACAAAGCAGTGTCGCCTGCACCTTATGGTGGCACGATGGCTGCCCTGTGTCCCAACTAAGAGTTTGGCTGGACCAGGTCACCGCCCCGGCTCAAGCCTTCTTTCAGGCCATGTAACGTGGCCATCGCGACCCCTCCCCACACATAAACAGCCGTTCATATGTCCCTATGTCCCCCCCTCCCCTTGCGATACCTCGGTTTCAGTTGTGAATAATGAAAGGTTATCAGCATTGTCTATCTCTCCGAATTTGAATCAAGCACACGCATTCACGCCTGTGTGCGCATGTTTGTGCGTGATTGAAGTAAAGACCGACAACAATTAGGCCACTTTCGTTACCCTGCGTCAATACAATCAGGTAAGTGATCGGTGAATCGTGTGTGATTCTACGGCTCGCACCAGGTTGCTGTCGCTCGACCTAGCATTGACTTCATAAAATGAGATAGGATCTGCTGCCTTTTCGCCCATAGAGGGGGAAAACTTGGCCCAGGACCATTGGCATTCGCGTTGTTGGGGAAGGCGAGCAGCAATCATCTCAATTATCTCGGGAAGTAGAAAGTGAGACAAGACAGTAGAAATGTGTGTCCTAACTGGTGTGGTCTATCCATTTCCGCCACGTGTGTGTTACCTGCGATAGTCACGTGCGCACAAGTTCGCTATTACTGTTCCCTGGGGCATTGTGCGGATACTTTAACAAGGAGAAACATGGACGATGAGCAATAAGCTTTATCGCATGAGGGGAGCGGGAGCAGAACCGGAGACCTTCTCCGGCTCTTTAAAAGGGGAAACAGAACGGTGGAAGGGTATTGAATGTAACCAGAATGGTGTACCAGTTTGGACTCTGCTTTGCAGAAGAGCGAAGGGACAGTATAAAAAAAAAAAAAAACCTGCCAAAAGCGCGAGTTACAAATGCCCCGCGAATAATTGATCCAAAAACGCTACACCGTCCTTTACGTATAACGAAGAATATAACGAATATATCAGAATTTATTCTCAAATTATAATTTTCACACATCGTCTGTAACAAAGTAATTTATTTATTTACGCTTTTCGCGTAGCGTTCCCATTTTCATGTTACAAATAATCAATATGTTCAAGCCACTGTTGAGTTCCGTGTCCTAACTCCGGCTGTTTGCGTTCCCTATTTCTCTTTCGTACTGATAGGAGGAGGTCTGAATATTATTTTTGTCCGAGGAATGTAGCGTGGATACTAACCGCGAGTCCGAACTGCACTTTCAGGAGTCTGTAATACCTGTTTTGGGCAAATGTTTGCACAAAATGTGGACATATGCCTTGGGCCGCACCATGCACTTACAGTTTTGTTTGCGATCCTTTTCTTCCAAAGTAGCCGTGACGTAGCAGACAAGAGTCGGAGGTGTTTGCTACAGAATCTGCAACTAAAACAATTACAACTGATTTGTTGGCAGCAAAAATAAATGCGCTCAACACTGGAAGGAAATGAAATACAAATTTGCATGATGCAAATTAGGAACCACAGAAAGAAATGCATGGTAAAGAGGGTAACGCAAATGAGCAGCGAAAGTTGCGAAACAGCTACGAAAATGAACAGAAAAAAAAAATCGAATATTCTCCAGTATATCGAAGGCTGCACGCAGGAGTGCTTGAAACCTGAGCTAAGAAGCCATCTTTAGGTATCAGCATGAGAAACAATTCAAGAGCAATAGAAACACATCTCAAGTAAAAAGGTAGACAGAGTACTACTTGTGCGCTTGAGTCCCTCAATCGTTACTTGTTGCCCTGAAAGACATCCGTTTGCCTGGCTTCTATAAATGTGAACCTAGAGCGACAAACTCAAAATAGAGGTTTATATCGGCGTCTAGATATATAAGGCTGGGCGGTATTCCATTTCAGTCTGCGGTTTACGTCTGCGCGAACCCCGGTACGCCTTGCATCGACTTTTATGTGGGTATCCCTCTGCCAGTTGTGTCCAGATCTGGGAGCACGCAAACTACAGGTTCTACATCAATAGACATAACAATGGGACAATGTCTGGTGCGCGAAATGGCTCAGATAAAGAAATGGCAATGCAGCTTGTTTTTATTACAGAAGAGGGGGGAAAACTGCTCTTTTCCAGGCGCCGGACCTGTACGGTCTGCAGCGGCCCACGCAACAGCTATAACAGGGTGTTGCTCTCTCTGGATGATGCAGCCTATATCGATGCAGAGGAGGGAAGCTATAAACGGAGAGCAAAATCTGTGAAGGATGCCAGGAAACCCCTCTTCCCGTCTCGTTCTTTTTTGTGTCGTTCTGTTTAATCCCTGTATGTCTTGCGCTGCACCATGCACTTTCGTCTAGTGTTTGATCCAGATAAACATGCTTCCCTTTTCATGTTATCAGCAGGTTTCTGGCGACATTTTTGTTCTCACTAGTTGGTATGTGCTCTGGCCAGGACGTGTTTTTATGCTCTTTATAGGTCGTGGTCCTACTTCTGCCGGGCAGGAGCGGATGGAACTGTTAGAGCATTTCATGCTGTACTCAACAGTAGCTGGGAAGTGGGCGTGTGGTTACCGTAGTAGACTACTATGAGCAAAGGGCGTCGGAGCAAGTGGAATGTACAATATTGCCGCGAAACCTTCAAAACAGTATTTGTTGTTTTTTTAACAGCCGCCGGTATACAGGCTTATCACTCTGATTCTGGACCGCGTATCAGTTCCGTAATCTTTGTTTGTTAATGCTCGATGTCGCGAGTCACACCTTTATCAGTTTTGTTGTAGCGCAAGATGCACCGAGATCTGTCTCGAAGGTTCCGGCCACTTGGGTGTCTTTCCACAATGTTCCAGCCCGTGCTGGTAGCTGTTTGCGACGTTATCTAGATTGTTCTGTGCAGCCTTTAAATTGAGCGTTGCCGAGTGTGACGGGCATTCTTTGCTCGACGACCGACGAGCACGTTTGTTGCTATCGCCACCGCCGAGTTGCTTAGTTATTTTGCGGGCGCAAGTCAGACCAAATAAACAGTTTCTTTAGTGCAATCATCGACCCTTCAATTGTGTCGTCGACCTCGTCACCACTGCGTGACAATATTGGAGAGGCCTTTCATCAGTTGAGTTTTGCATATATGATGAGCCCCGAAATTCTGTGTTTTCTACGGGGAATGTAAGCACAGCATTTGGAACATATATATTAAATAAGGGCTTCATGTACTGCGCTAACGAAAATACATAAACACATGATCACATGAAAATTAGATGGAAACTATATGGAAACCCTGTTGAAACAATGTGAAGATGTGGAAAACATGAATTTTCCATTTGTATTTTATATCATATGGGCTTCATATTTCCATACCACAAATACTCCATGCCAGATGCTGCATAGCGATGGCAGAAATATTCAAACACAGCTGTTGACGCTAAGAAAGACAGGCAGCCACACGCGAGGAAGTCACAAATGACGAGACAATGGTCAAAGCGGGTCGAATAGAGCTTCTGGTTGCTAATTTTGTAAAAAGCGAACATATGTACCTAAAACATTGATGTGTCTCATCTTAGGATGCAGCTACAAAGAGTTTTAAAGGGCATATAATCTTCCAAACTGAATCACCGTGACATCTTCTTCAGTGCTAAAATGCACAAGGTGGACGTTCCTTTCATGGCGATTGTCTATGAGAGTGACACGTGAAAAAAGTCTATTGCTCTTTTCCTTCAAATAAAGCTCAGCCTGTTGCAAGTCGAGGACGCTTCCTAGTCAAGGACTCAAACCAAGATACTTTGTTGGGCGAGTTGGTCAATATTCATTATTAATTTAAATAGCGCGAAAGCGAAGACAAAGGACAAGATAAAAGAAAGCCACAGTACAGCGCTTGTAATGTGGCTTTCTTTTATCTTGTCCTTTGTCCTCGTGTTCGTGCTGTTAAAATTAATAATGAAGAACTCAAAGGCTGTCATAACTTACGTAAAGTCTCCACCGCTGAAGGGTTAGGAGCGTTCTCTATTGATTAAATATTAAGGATTTGCTTTATTCACTGTCGCAAGCTAGTTTGCTTCCTTGTGTTAATCTGTACTGACAAATTTGGATTCATCCCCTTGCAGGACGCATCGGGTACGTCTAAAGTGGCTTTTAAGAACATTTATGTCTTTATCTCGCGTCCACTTATATTCACTGTGAGGGGTTGCCATTTCTGCTAAAAAGGGGACATGTATTGGGCCTTACACTTCCCCGTGCTTAACGTTTATACTTGGCTAAACTTAGCTGAGCTCTTTGTCGCCATTTGCTGACTTGAAAGTAACAAAAGTTCTTAGATGCGTTGACTATTTAATCTTCCTCGACTGTGATGGTGGTTCCTTCGAATCACTTGCCACTAACACACTTAATTTCGTACGCACAGGATTATCGCCTCTAGGCATTACTTTTGAGTTGCCATCGGAGGACAGTAACCGGTTCCTTGATATCAAACATTTATTTCAGGAAAACCAGATTTACTAGAAATATGAGCCACGCGCCAACAAACCACTGCACCCGTATGATTCTGCCCATTGCAAACGTTTCAAAAGGGGAGTTGTAAAGTTATCCCTCTCTAGTGCCTTAAAAAAGCCCTGCCTTCAGCTAATGGCGGCAAGTTTTGATGAAAAAGTACAGAGGCTAACTGACGCCCGGTTCTCTATCCATGTCCTTAGAAGCATTGCCGAAATACTTCTCAAGCAGATCTGTTCTCCTCAAGATGTCCCACCTCCTTTTTCTAAAATATACAAAAAAATGCTGTGATTCCATACACTCACGGCTAGTCCCATCGCTTGAAAAGGTTGGAAAACGAGCCAATGTAAGTCTTTCTTTAGCTCCCAAAAAGATGCAGAAACTCTGCAAGCTGACAATGCCTGGCACTTCAAAACGGGTGGGTGTTCCATGAAGCATGAAACCCAGATTATTGAATGTATGAATTGATTGAGTACAGTATACCATTGACGTGCGCAACAGAAATGTGTAGGACAGAGTAGAATGTGCAATAATGAACGCCTTCGCGAGCATCGATGCAATTTATAAGAAAAGAAACGTGGTTTTAATGATGTACAATGCAGAAATGTGAAGATTGTGTACCTATCGATGAAGCATGCAATGTCATAACTAAGAATAACCCTTACAATTTTATCCGAGAAATCATTGAAGCAGTAGCCAAAGACTGCTTAGGTGACATGTGCATCGCAAAACCGTCTGTTGGACTATTTCGAAATCAAGTAGATTATCTAAGAAGTGATTGACATTGTTTGCCTCCTGCGCCTGCGCAATGTATCGCCACATCGTACACTTACCGCCCATGGTTTCTAATAAGCTGTTGGAAGTTAGAGCTCGTGTGTGTCTTTTCCCATCCCTGTCTTGCAGTTGTGCCATTTTTGTTTGACATGTGTTACCAAGAAGCCCAAATTGCCACCTTAATAGCTCTGAGCGAAATATGTGCCACCAAAAAAGAAGGAATAACTACAATATTTGATTTGATTTTGTGGGTACGTATCATATTAGTGAAGTGATCAGGCTACATGTCTTGCTTCTTATTCGTGTAATGAAGGATTTATTTCAACCCGCCAAGCCCTAAACGTTGTTAAGCAAAGAAAACCATTTCCCCCACCTTTCAATACCTTTTTTGATATTAAGGGGTACTGAAAAGTGGGTACGCCAAAACTAAAATAAAATTGGCTGGGGCTTAGCTTTGGTTAAGCCTGATAGGTTGCGAAAGCAGCGAGGCGGCGCGTCTTCTCTTGCGGAGGCATGGCGACTGACTTGGCAGTCGGTGAATGCTAGTATACCCCCGGCTCCGCCACTTACCTCTCTATTGTGACGTCAAAGCGAGCGCAGCGCCTCCAACAGAAGAAACGAAATGCGCTGCGTCTTGACGCATGGCTACAGGCCGCCGCTACGCGACGACTCCACTTGGTAGCCCTACGTAGCCCGTCTCTCGTTCCTGGTATGACGTCATAGGTCTAGCACGCAGCGCTTCTAGCGGGAGGAGTGCGGCGCGCAGTGGCTACCGGCCGCCGCTACGCGACGACTCGACTTGATAGCCCGTCTCTCACTCTGGTATGACGTCAGAGGTCATTCTAAATGTCAAACGTGGCTACTGGCCGCCGCTACGCGAAAGGCCGTTCATAAGCGTAGTATTGCTTTCGCAATAAAAATATTTTAAGGGGCAAGCCTTACAAGAGGTATTCAAATGACATCATAGGCGCCATATTGTGGTGCACTTTCAGCTTCTTAGAACAGGTAACGATAAGACGATTAGATATGCCTACAGCCTTTCGCTGTGCTTCATTCACCACAAAATTAATTGGTAGATCGATTGAATGATTGATAGAAAACTTTAATATTCCACCAACGTAGGAGGCCGCTTACTCCTCGTCCCTGGCATGCAGGCTCGATATGGGTGCCGCCCACCACAAAATTGCCGCCCCCTTGGCGTAGGTGCATACTGCCAATAGACCAACACTGTGTTTACGAACAAAAGGGGCGCTTGCGACGCCTCAGAAGCCTGGGGGTGCAAAATAAGCTTAGCGATCATAGGAATGCATGGAAACGAACGTTTTCAAAGCTGCTACCACGAGACTTAATAATAATAATAATAATAATTGGTTCACTGGAAGGGAAAGGCGCGGTAACTGTCTCACTCGTTTTCTGTGGACACTTGAAATGCGCCGTGAAGGAAGGGAGGAAGGTGGGAGTTAAAGCGGAAAGAGAGAAAGAGGAGCCGTAGTGGAGGGCTACGGAGTAATTTCGACCACCTGGGGATCTTTAACGTGCGCTGACATCGAACAGCACACGGACGCCTCTTCGTTTCGCCTCCACGAGACTTCCATGATGTCGTTTTTCGGTACAGAGCGACCAAGAACACCCTAGAACAGACTGCGAAAATATGAAACGTCATTTCAAAGGCGCAGTGTTTTTAAAACACCACGAAATGTATGGGAGTGAAATGTGCGAGGGCAACCCATAGAAACAAATGTAAACACAACTAACGTTTCAAAGGTCTGGAATTTTGTTTTCAAACGCTTTAAGATTATTGAACAATAACTGAACTTGACTACGCAATAAATAAATAGCCTCACCTAGGTAATGCTAAATTATGACCAAAGACATTTCTTTCGTGAAGACAGAAGGCGGCAATGTTTGATGTTTCTTTTTTTTTGCAATTTTTTCTAACATTTTGTTCCTTTTTGTTTGATAAATCGATTTGGATGTATTAAATTTGAAATAATTTTAAATGTCATTAACATAGGGCGAAATGCTTATTAGCTATATGGAGTTTTATCTCACATAATAAACTATAGATGTCATGCGCCGAACACAAGATAATGCAAAATGTAGGGCGGCCTCAGATGGGGAGAGACGAGTCTGCCCTCGTATATAGGAAATTTCTCTGAATACTGAACTCCGTTCTTCTTTTTTTTTTTCATCTTAACTCTCAAGAACACGATAAATCATTGGACCGCCTCATTCCACTCTCTGCTTTGCTTTTTTTTTGGTAGTTCTTCTTGAAGCTTTCACCCAAATTGAGCATTATTACACCACCGCTCACCTTCATCAGTGTTTGGCTTCTAACAGAACAGACGCATTTTGTGTTTGTTTGATGAACGGTTTTGCCTCTCATCGAGACCCCTTTCAGCTGGTCTGGAACTTCGCTCCAAAGTTGCGATGTCGTTTGGGCAATGGGCTGATTAGCATAAACAAGCGAATAAAATCAACCCTGGGTGATGGATGAAAACAGACTTTATTACCTCGCCTTGTTTCTCAGTTCACTGTTGTGTCAGAATTGCGCGAGTAATTACAAAAAAAAAAAGATAAAATACCATTGCAAGTATGCTATCAGCGGCTGGCTCAAAGAAGGCTGCCTTGAACGGAAAATTATATTGTTGCCTATCCAACTTAGTTTCCAAGCCCGCGTTGCAGTGACACGCCTTTTTTTTTTCTCCGCCCCTAACTTTTTCTGCGTGGAGGGGGGCGCAGTTTTTGATGGATGACGCCAAGAACGAACCCGCCACCTCTGTTTGCTCGATGATTTGTCGCGCTCCGTCCTTGCATTGTCCGCCTCACCTGATTTGCCTTTCACATCCGTTTTCTTTCAGTTTTGGAAAAAAAAAAGTTTGTATGTTCCGTCTTTATGAACTAAAATATTGAGCCGGGCGGTAGAGGGTACCATAAAGGTTTGTGGTATTAGTTGATTTTAGGAGCCCTTGAATTCCCTTATAGGGAAGCTGAATTTTCCATTCTGTGTGCGCTTAAAAGCACCGGTGAAACAGTTTCTGCGTCATTACCTGCACTCTTGCTCAATGTCTGCGGTTAGCGATATGACCGACGCAGGACGAACAGATCTCGCTGATAACCGGTTTGCCTAGGATAGAACAGCTTATGCAACATTACTTTGTTGTGAGAGGGGATAGATTATTTCTATTTGCAAAATCGAAATGCTAAATAAGTACATGCTACATGCTAACTACGTACATAATAAGGGCGCTGTAGCACGCGAATCAGCAATGATTATTCGAGGTTCTTGTAAAACCTAGGAAACGGCGTCAAGAAATTGTGTGCACTTTTGAATACGACGCCTACGCAATATAAATATCCCTCTTGGCTCCTACGCTACGTCGGGCGGTTTTTGCGAGCTAGATGGACAAGTTGCTAAATGGTTGGCGAATTCTCCCACTGAGCGAATTCAATCTGATAGAAATTATCTGGCTAGCTATTCTTGGATGGCACTGAACAGTTGAGCAACCCAACCTCAATTCTATCTGCTTGCTTTCAGAAGATAAGAACCTTTGTTGATTTCGGGCTGCATGAGTTGGGCCAAAATGGTTGTAACAACGTATCTTTCGGTTCAGAATTCTTTTTTTCTCCCTGATTTATATTTCAAAGTTTTGTGATAATCCAGCTCAAAGCACTCAAGCAAAAAATAAAAACAAGAACAGCAAGTGCTGGACGAACCAATTTCACGGCTTTCACTTTATATTGAAAGTATTGAAAGGCGATGGTCATTTGAGAGATTCTCTCGTTTCGGCCTATGTGCCCCACTGTTAACGGTAGGAAATTTAATGTCTCGTCTGCAGTCGCTATATTGGCGCTCACGCAGTCACTAAAGCTGTCACCAAAAAAATTTTTTTTCCTTACGTACTTTGGCGTCCAGCCTAATCATGGTCATGGAGCCTCGGAGCTGTCATAGCTGTTCAGTGGAATTCAAGCCTCTTCATTTGGCACACCTGACACCACCCAGTCAAAAAAAAAGAACTTCATTTCTGTAAAAAAATATACTTATTGGCAATGACATTGTCTTGTATACCTTGCTTTTGTACCTGGCTCGATTGTTGTTACAGTAGACAAACTAATTCCAGCAGGTGTCCTCCTCGATTGAACTATATATATCATCTCCACTGGCAAGCAATTTAATTGAAGCTTAGCCGATGCCCATGGTAGGCTAGTCTAGCTTGCAGAAGTTACCGTCATAGGTATGGATGAACAACAGGTAAGCAAGAACGCCCCGTCACTACCCCCCCCCCCCCCTACTTCTGTGGCAATTTGTGTATGCTAATAAACTTTCATCGACTTGCTCCGCAGTCTTCTCCTCTCCGGCATTCCCCAAGGCACTGCACTTGCACCCTTGCTCTTCCTAATCTACATTAATGATCAACCTAGTAACATTATTGCTAACATTCACCTATTTGTAGACGACTGCGTCATCTATCATCCCATCCATAACCGTTCTGATTCTCGCATACTTCAAGATGACAATAAACGCGTTGAAGCCTGGTGCGACAAATGGTTAATGTCCTTAAACACTAATAAAACGTCATTACTCACTTTTAATCGACACCAGCACTATCAACCCTCTAGGTATGTCATCTTAAGCTCCGAAACTTCATCTGTACAATCATATAAATACCTTGGCATCACAATATTTACCACACCTAATTGGCTAATTGGTATGCACATGTAACGAACATTGCTTACGAAGCTAATCGCACTTTTGGTTACCTGCGTCGAAACTTGCGCCTCGTCCTTGCCTCCATTAAAGCACTAAAGTACCTCAGGTTCGTTCGATCTAGGCTAGAATACGCGTGCTCAATCTGGGACCCTCATCAAACTAACCTTTGTGTCATCCTCGAATCAATGCAAAATCGCACAGACAGATTTATGTTTTCAGACTACTCTGATCACTCCAGCCTAACTGCTTTTAAATCTCAGGCTCACCTTACTAATCTCGAATTGAGACATTGCATCTTTAGGCTTTGCCTCTTTCGTAAATTTTATCACAAACCACTTGATGTTTCAGTGATGCTACCAGCTCATCACTTCTCAAGCCGCACCAGCCATCTCAAAGCTGTCTACTCTAACAAAGCGTAGACTACAGCTCATCTTCGCTCATTCTTCGTGAAAACTGCTCGGGACAGGAACAATCTGCCAGTCTACTTCGTGCACCACTCCAATTCATTTCAATTCAAGGCAGCCACCGAATCTATTTTCAAATAAAATATCAGCCCATCCCTCATGTAATACCTCATTCCTTAGGCGTCTGAGGTATTTATAATAAATAAAATCAAAGGCTTCAGAGGCATTTGTTAAGCACAACCAACGTTGTAAGGTTGTCGAAGTGGCAGAGATGATAAGTTGAAGGTGCCATGATTAAATTGTATGCTGCGCTTGATGAGACGAGCGCAATTTCTAAGGCTTTCATTCCAGCGACAGGCTTAAGAAAATGGACGCGTATATCGAAGGTGCGTGCTGATGCAGGTACGCAGGATCCTCCTTTAGGGCTTTCGCCCTAAATGAGGAACCTGCATCTCGGCAATGCCCTGTCCTTCTTGCCACGAGAAGTGTCACGCTTCTTTGTGAGATTCACACATCATAAATCTCCCTTCTACCATAAGGATGATAGTAGCGGTGACAGTGACGCTGCCATTAGTGATAATGACAATGATGCGTTTAATAGATAATGATAATGAGAACAAACGTGGTGCCCCGCTTGCACCAGTTATTTTTGCAAGGATTATTTACCAGGATTATTTATTACAAAGACCACCACGAAATAAAATTGAAAAAGATACGAAAGCACTGTAAAATCTACTCTGTCGAAATGCGAAAGCCTATGCGTTACTGCTACAGTGCACCATGTCTGTTCTCATTATCATTATCAAATAAACGCACCGTCATTAGCATTGCTAATGTCGTCATTGTCATTATCACTAATGGCGCGTCCTTGTCATCGCTACTGTCATCCTCACGGTAGAAAAAGATAATTATGTTTTGCGTTTCACGATGTACATACGACATTGTTTCAATGTAATGAATACCTTGTTGAAAAAAAAAAGCGTGAGTGACTCAGTTGGTTAAAGCACTCGGCTGGGGATCCAAGGGATATGGACGTTCGATTACCGGTGGGGACATGATTTATTTATTTATTTAGTTTTAACTATCTTCCTTTAGGTAGACTAGGCGATGATGGCACCAGCTGATGATGTCACAATCTCGCCGTATGCCGCTGATCTCGCGAATAAGTGTGACAATTGTCGTGGCCGGACGGACAGGGTCATGGCCGCGAGTATGAGTCATTAAAGGCTTTCGCTTTAAAAGCCACGTGTGTCAGCGTCTGATCTGTAGCACTTCAGTAGAACTTTCGTTCCTGAATTCTTCGTATCGCGGCTTTTGCTGTAGGCAGCATTTAAATCGATAAACTATTTTGTGCTTTGCGTGGCACGACATCTCGCTTGCCTTTTTACTGATGAGACTTCGTGTGGTGCACGTTCATTCTTTTCGTCCAGTGTGGCACTTGAATCAAATCTCCACTTCCCACTTACGGTTCTTACTGACCTTCACACTCCTTGCCATCTGCTATTGCGCCACACCCGGTTATCAATACATACATGGAGTTTTAGTTTTTCTTTTTTTTTCTTTTTTCATGAGATGGTTGTTACTTGCCATCTGATTATGAGGCAGCGCTCTTGTCGAATTGTCTCACGGCTGCATTTTGCATGAGTCGAGCTATGAGGCACTTTCTGCACGCACGAGGCTGATTATCGTTTCTTTTGCCTACTTCCATGCGAAACAAGGCGCTACATGAATACCTGTAATCTGTTGTGACCATATCACATTCGGACATCTATTTATTCTGTTTTGTTTCTATCGCCCGTTTCCCTTATTGGATAGACACTACTTTATTCACTGTTAGCGGCGACAAGCGGAAGAAGCAAACGCAGGCTTAAGAATGAAATAATGCAGGTAATGGCAACTTTCTTGCGATCTTTCTATTGCCACCTAGCAAAGAATAAAAACACTGAAGCATGAGTTAACCATTATCAAGAGGCTCCACATGCATCAAGGGTAGAAAGAAATTATGCAACCTTATTCGACGCATCTTGAGCGTGGTTGAAACTATGGCCACCTTTTATTTTGTTTTTCATGGCAGCGGACATCTTTGATAGATGAGGGCTCCAACGGTTAGGTTGTGTTTAGCGTCGTTTTCTCTGCAACGAGCGGGGTATGTGGTCGTTTGTTTATATGTTTTAGATAATGTGGTACTTATAGTATTTATTTCTACGGTAAACTTCGTTCCTCCATTCTTCATTGTTAGTTTGTAATGCAATACGTGGGCGGCCTCCGAACTTCTTTCAAGATGCATGTACATTTTATGTGCTTATTGTTAAAGGCGGGTACCATACTTTACGACTTGGCAGGCCAGAAGGTATGAGCATCAACAGAGGCACTTTATAATCAGTCTTTGTCGGTTAGAGTGAACGGAAAACCGAGAAGTTTGGCATAGTTGGTCCAATTACCTTCGCCTTTAACCTTCAGCGATCAGTCAAGCTGTCTTGAATCGCCTGCTGCGACGTAATAGGAACGGACTTTTAAGGGAGGGGGGATGGGGCGAGGACGGAGGAGTCCTGCTGGTTAAATCCAGCAACTTTCGGTTGTAAAAAAAAGAGACAGTTTTGGTGGTAGGGGTAATGCAATTATGCCCCGGTCGACTCATATTTTACTCAGTTTGCACCACACTGGTAAAGAAGGGATCTTCTTGTGGAAGAGTAATATTGAGCCACATAGTAATCAGCACAGAGCAGCGACTTTTACAGCATCTCCATCAATAAAAAGTAGGTTATACCAACAATCGCAATGCAGGTAGTTTCACACTCCCTGGGCAAGGCTTGCGTTAACAAAAATGACTTTTTCTCTTGCTCCAAGTTACCTAGTAACGTGTTGGCCGCAATAACGTATTACATTTTGTTAATGCAGCCTTTTATTTGATTATCGCCTTTCCTTCATTTTCTAAAAGGTGATTCGTTCAGCGATGCAAAACAAATTTCCCCAATCATTCTCAATATATACGCATTTTTTGCTTCAAGAACATGAATAGCGAAACACCCCGACCATTCTGAACATATACGCATCTTTTGATTCGAGAACAATGAATAGCGAAACATTAATATTTTCGAGTACCGAGACCCAACGTGAATATAGTTTTTGAGTTTTTGAGTTCATGCGACAGCAAAAAAAAAAAA
The DNA here is from genome assembly GCF_055883805.1 of Amblyomma maculatum. NCBI lineage: Eukaryota > Metazoa > Arthropoda > Arachnida > Ixodida > Ixodidae > Amblyomma > Amblyomma maculatum. The sequence continues at coordinate 47,848,127 of NC_139353.1, read as the reverse complement.
AAAAAAAGATGCTTCTCGCTGAACATAGTGTTTGCGGGGTGGTTTGGTTTGGTTTGTGGGGCGTAGCGTCCCAAAGCGACTCAAGCTATGAGATACGCCGTGTTAGTGGGTGTGTATGAGAGATAGGGGTTGAGGGTAGTGGGTTTTAATGAGTAAGCTTGATAAATTACCAGGCTGATATGAATAAATAATTGCATTTCGATTCTTCTCTATTCGTATTCTTTAAGAGAATAGTTATAACTTCGAACAGTACCTTGCTGGTCGTAATCAGCTCTACACACCACGTCAGTGGGTGCATATTTTTTGTGGAAATAAATGTGTCTTACATGACAGCTGCACGCAAGTGGCTTTGTTCCAAACTCTTCGCGCTCCTTGGTAGTCTTCATCGGTTCATCGTTCGCGCCACTGCGTGTCACACTTCAGCGTGAGTTAAGCGAGGAAGAAGAAAGGTGACGCTGGTTTAAGGTGGGCATATAAATTAGGGCGGAAAAGGCTGCTATGATTTACAGGACAGGGGAGAAGAGACAGATTTAGTATACTTTTTGATAGCCACACAAAAGCCTAAAGGGACAACTGGCATCAAGCAATCCATAGTTCATGGTAGTCATATGCCATGAGTGGTGAATTAACTGCTAATGCAGCCTCTCAACCAAACTGTTGGCTTGCGATGGATGATGCTCAGTAGGGGAGTGGTGTGTTTGTGTGACATTAAATGAGGGATCAAACGCTCGAAGTGCACTGACTCTTATATCACAGATGACCCCTTCTGGTACAGCAGAATGGGCGATCCATGCTTAAATGAGAGCGGAGATTGCAGGTTTTGTACTTATTCAAGTCGGCGCGTAAGATATTCAAGTACTCTGAAGGAATATCGTTAGCCGCATCAATGAAAATCGCGATTGGGCAAGATCTACGCGAATAACAGCAAGACTGGAACACGGTGATTCAAAGAGGCCAGCTGAAATCTTCGACAAGAAGCTGAGCACACATGTCAGAAAAAGGTGTGTGTGGTCGTGATTACTGAAGACTAGGGGCAGAAACGTGCTCGTACGCATTTGTGTCATCCTATGGCATCGATCTCATAGAAAATGTGAACATGGACTAATGTCAGTGGCTAGTGTTAAAAGGCTTTCTGCTACATTTAGGAAGGCAAAAGAAATCTGAATGGAATCAATTTTACCAGACTATTTAATTATGACCACTCTCTCGATTACTTCCGGAGCAACGAGACTCGGGCGCTGTGCGCTTGATTGTAAAGCTTTCGAAAATTTGACAAAACAACATTGGCTGCTGATTGCGCAGAATTGTCGGCACGAAGTAGCAAGGAATCGGAGTAGCCAAGTTTCAAAATACGTTTATCGTAGCAGCGCCTCCAGTCACATATCTTAGGTGTCACGTGCTGAGGTGCCAACAAATATGACTGGAGGATGGGCGAGCGATGACATATACACTTGAACACTTCCAGATCGATGCGGAGCTTCTACGAACGGGTTGGTGATCTATGGCGCGTCTTCCCTGACTACAGATGACTGCAAAGACAAATACCTAAGCTCCGCCTTCAAAGGCATGATATTAAAGAGTCAATTGGCTTCATTCTTCGGCTCCCCTTCGAGATCCTTGTTAGCCTACACGTCATTGCTTCTAAACCACTCACCTGTATGCCTCTATTATGTCACATATACTTATCAGCATATAACTGTCAACTACCGCATTATGGGAAAGATATAAAATCCAAGTTGTACAAATGTACCTACGAGAACAGTGTCTGAATCTGAAGTCAAGGTTCCAGGCTTCAATTCAAAAATTACGATTTAATCTTGCAAGAGATACCTGAGCTAAGAGCGCCTGCCAACCTGGCCATGTCATGTGATGTGACGTCACAGAATCTTCAAGGAGGAGGAAGAAGATGAGGAAGATGAGGAGGAAAGGCAGGGAGGTTAACCGCTAAAAAAACGGTTTGCTACCCTGCACTGGGGGAAGGGGGTGAGTGAATATACAAGTTGAGGGTATGAGAGGGGTGGGTGAAGTCAGTACAGCCACATCACACACAAGCCACAACACATCACGTCACAGTCATCTAACGTACCATAACAGCAAAATCATAGCCTTTCGATCAGGCCTGCTCCTGATATTTCGCTCACAACGCCGGCAACGCGGACTCCGAATATTAAACACAATTGGGTCTTATAATGCTGTGCACTACAGCTTACCTCTCAGGCTTCATAGAGTGGGACCTGGCAATCACAAAGAAAAACTCACGAAGCAGGTTCCCATCTGGCGACCGCATAGAATGTCTTCCCATGAAGGCGAAATATTAAAATTCGTTGGAGGCACTTATAGATACTACTTATGTGCGGAAATCTAAAGCAATTGTACAACTCTTCGTAGTTATTTGCCGCATTTGAATTCATTTTCCGCGCTTAACCTCATTTATTTTTTTTTTTTCATTCATTTGATCCCTTTCTGTTTCTGTTGTTTTCATTTGTGCCCGTTTTCTTTGCTCGTTTTACTCATGCTTGCGAGACGTCACACAGCTTTCCCGTCTTTTTGTACGATATGACGTCGCCATCCAAATTTCTACTAATTGACCCTAACTGTAGGTCCTTCGGTGATCTTAAGTGTTCATTACGCTTAAATAGATGTTTTTTTATCTAATTCAGACAAATCCAGTTTTTTATACATTTTTTGAGATCTCACATTGCATCGATGCCTCTCCACTGTATGTGACGTCATCATTTAAGTGTCTTCGTTTTTTAGTTAAACTATAGATCTTTTGGTGATCTTGAATAATAATGACTCTTAATTTCACGTTATTAACTTACTCGTCACAAATCCGCGTTTTTAACCGAATTTTGAAGTTCTGATACTATTTCGATGTTCGAGCTGTTCTCCCGTCCCCTGACTATATCGACGTCCGGCCCTATTTCTAAGCAAACTTGGCATTTGTAGCTCTAATTCATTAAATAATTCCTCTTCTCTGATAAAACTTGCCTTCTGCACTTTTTCCTTCTCTATCTCAGACAACATTGTTTTTCTCCTATATTTATTTGTTCAAGAGCTAGCGATGTAGCCACCTCGCGCGGGTGCACACTGTCTGCGCACACCTAGCCTTCGCCATAATAACACTGAAATGCTACCTGCTACAGAAAGTCTAGTAGTCGAAGCACACTATTTTTGCAGTGCAATGTTGGCCAGGAAATGGCAAAGGCAGTCCACACCTAGCAGGGTTTGGCTGTGAAACGACTGATGAAAGCTGAGCTCCACAAGCACCGACCTTTCCAATGAATATGGATCTGCGAACTGTTCGCGGTTTGTAAAAAAGCAGACGTCTTTACCTTGCGCTCAGGAAGGTGGTAAATGAATACCGCAGGTGTAAATGGCGGGTGTATGAGACTTCAAAGTTTGCAAAGTCGTTGGAAGCGTTGTGTTCTATGTTTCAGGTCCCCGATGAGGATGATGCATCTGCCCCGACAGTAACAAGCATGCGGCGTCACCAACTTCAGTGCTGCAGTGCGCAAGCTTTGTCTCCACGCAGCACTTTGTCCAGCAGTTCTGTTTATTTATTCATACTGCCATTACAGGCCAAGAACGCAACTAATAACAATGCACACATGGGCATGAAATAAAACAATTGCAGGTAGCAATTATATCTCAATAAAGTAAAAACCCGTCACAATGGTACCCCGTCAAATCACATGGAATTAATGTAAACACACACACTGAAGGCGAAGATTAGCCACAGCTCATAACCCTAGAAATAAGAATGTAACAACTTTTAAAGTGGCTGCAATACTTTATTCTTTTAGTTTTCTGCAATACCCCCCCCCCCCCTCCCCCTTGTCAATGACATTATTCAACAAAACTGCTGTTGCCTCTGTAAAAGAAGGCAGTTTCTATTTTATGACATTGGTTTTTAGCACAACCAGCGAAACTTTAATATGAGGCTTGCAGAACTCAACTTTCAATTCGAATAATATAATTATAACACACTTTTCGACGTCCCGTGCTTCTAGGAAACGAAAATTGAGACACTCGGTGTTGTCTGGAATAGGGTTTCTGACTCGCCCATAAAACTGCATTTTGATGAGTAGGTAAATTATTTATCTGACAAGTACCTCCAACCTTATGCAAGGTCTTTGGCAGGGGTGGGTGGACAAAGAATACCAAAGATACACAAAAATGTAAAAATATGCACAGAAAGATACTACACGTGTAAAAAAAAAAAAGAGTGCAGCATTAGGTTTGTCGCATTATAGGTCATATTTAATAAAACAACAAACAAAAAAGTGCGACTCTTATGTGGTAGTAGTAAACGCGATGCATAACGGTTCTCATATCTCATTGCCTCGGGATACACAACTTAAAGATATGAGTTATTTTTCTAGGAAGCAAATCCTAACGGTACCACATAAGAAATCACTTTTATTCAGCAATGAAAAAACATTCGCAAAAAAAAAAAAAAAAAAAAAGAGAGAAGACAAAAATATTACGCAGAGAAACACTAACCTACGGTGGAAGCCTGTGCAGCTGCCGACTCAATTTGAGTGAGGCTAATAAAGATTAATGAATGATTCGGTGACGCTGCCGGGGATTGTATAGAATGTGGCGCTCCCCCCTCTGGAGTCTTCCTTAATTCCACCAATCTACCCTCGACCAGTATATCCCCTCCTTCCCGGCTTCTCTTCGATGCAAGCCTTCGCCTTTCTGCAGGCAAGGCTCCATCTGGCTTACTCGCGCTCCCTAATGATCTTGGAAGAAAAAGAGAGAGAATCAGCCATTTATTATTTCTCGTTTTCTATTTATATCTTTTTAATTGAAGACCTTGAAAAATATCTCGAAAACCGATTCATGACCCCGTAAGCTTCGCATAGTGTGTAGGTCCAAAGAAAATGACAAGGGTAGGAAAAGGGAAAGGTCACGGGAATGTGTGGGGATGTTGTGCTACGGTGTATTCACTGCCCTTCGCTATTTAATGGCCTTGGGGCACGCGGCCTTGCTGCTCGCGTGAACGTTTTCGGTAAACACAAACGAAAGTACGGAAGCGGAGACGCGAGGCCGGGAAATAAAGTCCCTCGGCATTAATACCAGGGAGTGGAGGGTGTAGTTTAGAGTTTCAAGGTGACCGGGTTCATTTTTCATAGGAATAAAAGCCGTTTCAGAAGCCGGGAATTTCACGCTAGCCGCATTTTTTTACGATATTTTCGATTCTTCCTTCTAGAAAAAGTGGCAGCTGAATCCGGGTTATTGCAAGCGTGCATTCTCCGTTCAGATGGCATAACTTAAACCTAGCGCCAATACCTTAGCTGCTTGGAGCTTTTTACATTGTTTTACTATTACGTCACTGGCTAGAAGTTAAAAAGAAACAGGGGAAAAAGCGTGTGCTGAGTTTATGCTAAAGGGGATTTAAGTAAGACTTTACAGACTGACTTAAGAGAAAGTACATGAATGGCGAAGAGATAAGGCAAGCATAAAAAAAAAGGAAATAGAAGAGAAAACTCCACGCTGTCCAAAACTATAGGGCAAGTGCGATTTCAAACATGACCAACGCGCAGATCATTACTTCCAAAAACCTAGAAGCCTGAATAGCGTGCATATTACGTTTGTAAAGCGATCCGCACGTGCTCAAAAAGCTCGTTCTTATAGTTGAGCGTCTTAAAATGTTTTCACCGTGAGACGCGTTCTTTCTGATGTATGCCCCTATGCTCTATATTTTCCCTCTCTAGTTGGGCCTTTGTATTTACTCGCCGAGCGAGTGGTATAATATTTAACCGAACTTCACGTCGACCATAGTGGAGAAGGAGGGTGCTGCCAATCGCAGCTCTTATTCTAGTGGCGTCTCACTGAATCTGTTATCCAGAACGGTCGTCGAATTGTACAAGCTGAAAAAAAAAAAAAAATGCGGCGTTTTTTTGTCGCCAGTTATGTTGGTACGATAACAACCTTGCAGGTTACAAATATAGGCTGTTCTCCAGGTACGAAATCGTTAGGTCGTCGTCTTCTTTTTTTATCGCATTTGCCAGCTCTTTATCTGTGTATTTCCGGAACGCATTCCTGCCAGCTGTCATGCCTTGAACATTTTTATACATTTTTAGGATTGCCCTTTGCCATTAAGACTTTGCGTGAGAAGTCAAACTTCAATATAGGCTGCCATTCGCATTTAACACTGGAAAGTAATGGGCCTTACTAATGCATGCGAAAGGGTGTGCGCAGGCATGCCGGGCCTAATTGTCTTGAGAAAAGAACTCTGTTTGGGGTATGACCTGGAGAAGATTGGTTTGCAAAGCCAAATATTGTAGAGGTTCAAGTAGCCTTAAAGCAAATTTCACGAGCGTCAGCTGTCGGTCGCAGTTGCAGTCGCTGCAGCAGCTTCAGTCTTGGCTGGCTTCCGCGCTTGGTATGCTTCTCGACAACTGGCTTCTCTGACTTATTTGAAGATCGCGAATATGTATGGTGTAATTACCTAGGCTAAGTGAGGAAGCGACACAGATGGAACTTCGTGCAAACGACGATGTTCGCTGCAAAACTCGGAAAGTATTTTGCCATTAAAAATTGATGAAAACAATCAGAATATTGTCCAGAACGTAAATGAAAAAAAAAACTTGTTTCTATTAAATAACTTGCTGACCTGGAATCGCGTCCTGGATGGGAGTAGAGGCAGCAGAGAAAATTTAGAGCATCAACCGATGGAGGTCATTACCAGGCTGCCAACTTACCACACGCAAGCGCACTATGTGGACAACACGACACATTATTTTTAGTGGCACTGTTGCCCACCACTCCTTACGGATTAAATGTTTTTACTGACCTGCTCCCATTTGGTCCAGCCTTTGCAATATTTTACAATGCAAGGTTCTTTTATATACATTCCCTGTGGGTTGAGCCTTAAAAACTAGATATCAAATGAAAGGGAAGGTAAATATATGCAAGTGAAAACAAAAGACAATTTTTGATTGCTGTCTTCAAACACCCGATCCTTTTCGTGCAAAGTAATGCACTTTTTAGTTTTTATAAGTTTTTCAGAGGCTGTCCAGATGCATTGAGGGCCTAGGAGTAGTTGATTGCCAGCGGTCAATCCCTACAATCTGACCAAGGGTACAGCCCAGAGAAGAAATCAATTAAGAACTAATTACATGCAAGACCTTCTGTAGTTAAGTACTCAAGAATAGTATTGCGAGTAAAGGTAACATCTTCAAGAACAAATATTGTGAGTCAAGAAAATATTGGCGGTCAAGCAGTCCGGAATCAAGCATTGGCTTATACTTTCTATCCTAAATACTATAGAATTGTTAGTTGAATATTTATTTTCACTTTAAAACTAGTTTTGCTCAGCAATTCGAAACTAACTTCAAGAGCCACCCTGCTGGGTTCTTCCTCACTCAGGTTGCGCATGCGCCCCCTTGCGTCGGAACTTCCACCGCCCACACTGGTCGCCCTCCACGTTCTTCACAAGCCAACACCTTCCTACCTCTCCCTCTCCTCCAGTAAACTTTACTAAGGAGATTGCCGTGTGACATCGTCGCTGCTGGCCAACTTTGGAAGGCGCCTTAGCCAGACAGCTATCAGCAAAATCAGTAAGGTTCTAAGTACTGGAGCACTTCAAAAAGCAACGAATGAAGTAAGAATGAGTTGTAGGATATGTGTGAACATAATAGTTTTTCTAGTTGCTTGCTGAGGACAAATAATTAAAATATTGAGCGCAAAGAGCTCGAAGACTAGGTGAGATGCATTGTCATGTTGTGCGTTGAGAGACAGTGAAAGGACGACTTTATTCACGGTAGTGCCAGAAAAGGGAGGAGGATAAAATGACATCATTTTTTATTAGAACGGAAGTGTATTTTCTGACATGCGCTTGCGAGGAAGTACCGCGAACATTACGTACACTTCTAATAAAGGGAGATTAATTATTAACCCATCGCTGATATTTCGCAACAACCGCCTTGCTCGTCGATATACTACATTTTTGCTGTTCACGTGTCAACCGCCCGAAACGCGCCCGCAGAGAAGAGGTTTCTGGTGAGTTGGAGGAAGCATTCATTTCACTGTGCCGCTCCGAAGTCTATTGCAGCTTACTTTTCCGGGCATCCGCAGTGGTTTTCAAGAGATATAAGAAGTGTAACAGTGGCGCACTACTAAGAATTAAAAGAATACCTTATTATGTAAGAAGAGCAATAGTCTCCGTGCCCTCTTCTATGCCAAGTGGTTAAAAACTGTTTTGGAAAGGCGAAGTAAAAGTTCAAGGATAGTCTTTTGCTTCCCGTGTGCATGACCATAGTCGTCGATTGATAAGTTTATAACCAGCCCCTGATCTGGACCAGAACACGAGCGATGGCACGATAAATGTACGAGCTCAAGATCGATAGCGATGGCGCTTTCATGAGACGCACGAAGATGCTCCGCGCCCATACCGCCTCCACTTCCAGTTAAAGGCGCTCTTACTTGCGCTGCCATAGTTCCGTACAGCTTGAAAGAAGTTGGCGGCTTTACCCCTACCAGTATTTATATTTGCCATGCACAGTTTCATTTTTTCTTCTCCTACGTTTCGTGCAGGACCGTTGCCAGCCTGCTCACCACACGATGACAGCCTAGCTCAATGACTTCCTTTGTTCCCCCCCTCCCCCAAGAAAGGCTTCCTTTTTTTCTTGCATATTGGGCTATTTGAACACTGCACTATTGTACTTGAAGCGTGTTGGAAAGATTTCCCGTCAGTTTTACTGATTCAGCTTCGGCGTGGGTTTGCTTTTCATACTTCAGGGACAAGAACACCGTTGTATGTTCATAGATGGATTGATCTTTAACAAAATTATGTAGCCCGCAGTGGTGCAGTAGTTAGGACGGTCGGCTACTGTGCCAAAGATTGCGAGATTGAATCCTGCCGCGGTGGCCGCTTTTTGTTGGAGGAGAAAAGGAAGGAGCCCGTTAGCATTGCGATGTCAGTGCACGTTAAAGAACCTCAGGTGGTCGAAATTTCCGGAGTCCGCTACTACGACGTCTCTCGTAGCCCGAACCGCTTCGGGACGTTAAACCCCACAAGACAAATCAAACTAAACAACTTAGTGGCTTGCGACTTTGCACTATTGAGTACGTGGCGTTATAATAAACACACAAACTGAAGGATTAAGTCAGCAGCGAAGTGCATGTACTCGAACTAAGATCCCCAAAGGGAGCTGAAGAGTGGAGCCACTTACGCTAAAATATACTCCTAAAGGCGGGGCTTAAGGGTCCCATATCTATCTCGCTTTCACGTGCTGCATTTTCTGCATTCAGTACCTTAATATTTTTCTTCACCCTTTATATCTTGCGTTTTTTTGCAGGACTTCGTTCCTCAATCATGCCATGCGTTCAGCACCACTCATCCCAACAAAAAGAAAAAGATGCCCATGAAACACGCAGCATCCGCGCTAGCTCACCATAATGTTCTTCTTGCTCTGGGCAGTAATGTGGTTTTTAGCTATCACTAAAATCTTTTTAGGAGAACGCTCGTTGCAACTTCAAAACCCTTCCTTACCGGTTGGAAACAGGGTATATAGATGTAACAGCCTTTTCAATTTCATCCGCCATCATATCTAATTTATTACCCTTTCTTTGTTATTTCTCTTTTCCTGACATCCTGCTCCAAAGCTGTCTCATTCGTATGCATAAAATGTGCAGTTTACGGAAGATTGGTTCCCGCTCAACACGCATCTGACAGCGCATCCCGCCATACTCGGCAGCCCAACGGGTTGTGACCTCATTAAGTCAGGCCGCAAAAGCCACCTCTCTGGCTCGATAATGGAAGCTGAGAAGTCTTGGCTGTTAAACGGATGAGTGCAGAGGGTGGAAAGGGCGTGCAAGGGAACACCAACGACAGAGGAAGTGCCAGTAAAACAGCCTAATGAATGTGCCGAATCTTTAATGTAATTACCTCGGGTGTCTCTGTAAAGCCGCGTTTTGCGGGACTATTAATCTTCCGCGACTGTCAGCGGGAGGGAAAATTGAGCCTGCTCTGCCCCTCTGGGCTTCCCCATTCAGTGGTCGCCTGTTGTGATCACGGCTGGTGGGAACAGAAAGAGAGGAGGCGAGTAGGCTAAACGACCTCTCCTTAGCTTCGAGCTGCTTTATTTCCTGTTGTAACCATTTTAGGGGCAGAGGACGAACATTTCTGGACAAACTGGGCAATCAATTTCAGTGCTGAATCAGAACTTTTCTTGCAACCAGTATTTATTTTATGAGGAGACATGCGCTGTGGTGGTGATGTGCGGATGAACGCATGACGCGAGCTCGGTTGGAAGTCGAGAACAAAATATATTTCGTTGGATACGTGCGCATTTGTGAGCCTGTCTGACTGCTCGTTCCTTCGTCTTGTTTGTCCCTCTGGGTGTGTCAGCTTCGCAGGCTTTATTTCGTCTATTCTTACTAACGTTGGTTCTAGGCGAGCTTTGGTCTAGCCACGAAATATCAGCAGAGAATAACGCACTGGAACGGCAGTAGTAAGCCCGTTACTCATAGTGGGCATTCATGCAGTTACTGAACGTGACCCCGTGTGTAGGAAATGATGACTGCTTCTTGTGAAGAACTGCGCAATCAAAGACAAACACACTACGCAAGAACAGCGACGAATACAGTGGTGAATTACATTTTAATGTCCTTAATTTTTTTCTTCATCTCTTATTTCTCTTCTCTTTTTTTGGAGGAGGAGGACAAAAAAATCTTTATTTATTTAGACAGCGGGGGACTCTCAGTCCAGGGTCCCGTTGGCCGTGGCTGCAGTAATAGCGCGGCGAGCCAGCCATTGCTGGCGCTCCGGGCGTGTGTGTTTATTAATATTCTTCTTCTGATTCAACAAGAAGAAAACAAACTTCATTTATTAGTCCGCGCTGTGATCTTTGCTCTTCTTGTATAGTGTATTTGTCTGTGTTTGCGCTGTTCATCACAAGATGCGTCACCAACTAGGGTGCCAATACGTTTTGAGGGATAACTGCGGCACACATTCTTACCAGAGCTTCGAAAAAGTGTCATAATTACGCACGATTTAGTGTGCCAAACCTAAATGCCAATCAGGTGCGATAGTACGTCGGATTTCACTATGGCTTCGGTTCGCGCCTCGGTATTCAAGGCCAAAGAGGCTTCAGACAAGCCCCGAAAAATTGGTGTGGTACTGCACTGTAGTATTTAGGGGCTGCTTAATATACCCGAAGAGGGCAATGTAATAACAGTGTGTGACAGAATTTCTTCGCCGCTCCACGCGTGCTTTAATTTCACCGTGTGGATCAAACCCTCCCAGCGGTTTAACTCGCCGTGAGGAGGTGGCGGTGAGAAGAACCCGCGTGGGTGCTGCGTTAACGCCTGCTGTATAATCTTCCCGGACCACCCAGACTGCTCCCATGAACTGCCTTTTCTGCCCAGCCCCTGCTATGGAGGCCACACTATACCACTTCCTAACAACTTGTCCTGGTCTTCGCGTGGCCCTCAAAACACACCTTAGAAGCACTCTTACCACCCTACCAGACCGCCCGACACAGGGGTGTGGACACATGGCCCACACCACCGAGAGCTCTTGGCATTCATTGCTGCCACAGGCCTGTATCAATATATTTAAACCCTTATGCCGAAGGGCGAACTTGCGCAATAAACGAAAAGATAATAGTGTGTTCTGGATACATTCCTCATAGACAGAAGTTAATGAGGAATATGACATGGAAAGCACAAGTGCGACCTGCATTTAAACACGGTGGTTATTCAGATGCAGAAGTGATTGCGGTGAGAGTACAAGCATAGATGGTGCATGCCTTCTTGTAAAGGCACGAAAATATGTTTTACAATGTCCGCCACGGTACGGATAGGTGAGTCACGAAGCTCACGATACGTAATAAACTGAAATAATGTGCACACCTTGGCCGGGCTGCACTCTTGCCTTTATTATTCGCTTTATACCTTGAGCCCCCGTGTCTTACTATTATACAAAATATAGCAGTTTGTGGTTTCTTGATATAGCAATATTGATTGATTGATTTATTTATTTACCATGCCCATGAACATAAAATGCCTTGGTTATGGTACACAACACAACACATACTCATAACTGGGAAGAGAATATAGAATTCAACTAGAGTGGTTGCCAAAATATCAACAATATCAGCAGTTTGGTTAGCTTAACTGTTGTGCACTAATTGTACTCATATCAGCGGATCGGTCCACAAACTCTTTCGACAGAAAAAGCATTTTGGTAGCGAAGCCTTTTTGTTGGTGCAATGCACTTTTGTTGGCGAAAACAAGAATTTTGCATTTACTGGTGACGTTGCCATTTTATGTTGCTGATAAAACGTTTGTCAAAGGATTTAGATTCAACGGAGCAGCTTTGTTCGGCGTTCAGGTGCAGTTGCGGTATGGCGCTGCGCTTCAAACTCGGACACTTTAGAGGGACAAGGTAAGACTCCTAATGCTTGTCTTATAGGGGGGGGGGGGGGGGGAGGAAAGGAGAGAAGGCCTTCTCTCAGCATCCCAATTATGAATCTCAATAAAATATCACACCTCGTCTGACAGGCTGGAAAATGTAAGGTGCTGTCTGCATTGGTATCAGCTCAGTTTGCAATCTCTTCTCGGTTTTGAAGCCAGCGTACATAATACAAATGTTGCATTCTGCAAGTAAGAAAGTACAGGCGATGCACACAATTTATGCGACTTTTGTGTCCCGCGCCCAGTGGGAGTCCAAGCGAAGAGACACTTTGTTTCTCCCGGCGAAGTCTAGGGAAGAGGATCTACAGCGATCATTTGCAAACCACGTTGTTTAAAACTTATTTTCTTTTTAACGTGACAGTGTTAGTACCCTCACATGGGAAAGCACTTCTCCATTGATGGTGTCGGCGTTTTGCCGGCGTGGATTGTTTTCAGCCTCGGAGCCTTGAAAATAATGAGCACACCCCTGGAAACGGTACTTGGCTGTTGGCAAGGCGTGGAACTGGCTGGTTGGAGGCAGATTTACACGCCGGCGCTCTTTCTCCTTCGCTCATGGAAGTTGCCCTGTGACGTCACGAGACTAGAAGGCATGAAGAGTTGCAAGGTGCCGCTGCCAATTCCGGCAGCTCTTTTCAAGATGGTAAGCATGCAAACTAAGATGAGAAGTAAATAGCACACCAAACAAAATAAAAATGACTGAACTAGGTAAAATCTTAGTCAGCATATGGTAACGCAATCGGCTGGAGTCCCTGCTGAGTACAGGTGGTAGCTGCCTCACACTTTCGTTCTCACGTCCTTTTCCTAGCCGTCACTTCCGCCAAGTTCAAAGTTCAGGCAGATGAAGGTCTGGTCCCTGGAAACTGTCACCGTCGCAGCTCTCGTTGCTGCGAGTTCAACGGCGCCCACCGCATCATTAGTTTTGCTAAAAGCCCCGATCATCTCCTGGCTCGGCGGTGAGCGAACCTTGGTCTTGTCTACTCCTGTGCCGAGCTTCGCTAGCGCGACAAGCGTCCTCTGCGTCACTAGTAAACGGTGTCATGGCATCGAATGCGCCCTCCGTCGGCTGGTTTTTCGCACTGGCTTGGCTTGTAGCGTTTAACGGCCTAATTATAAAAGAGGGTTTTGGAGCGAACAGAGGGGGGGGGGGGGGGAGGAAGGAATGGATGGATGGGGGGATGGGGTGGGGGACTTAGTTTGCAGGCCAGCGTTTTGACGAGGGAACTTGTCGTCTGGGCAGCACGACTATCAATAGTAGGGTTTATATACGCTTTTTCTTCCGAAGAAACAAAGCGGTGGAGAAAAGGGGGGTGGGAGCAGTGCAACAAGTGATATAATTGCTTGGGGATGTATTACAATGAACGTGGAACCAGATGTGCCGAGACCTTTGTTTTCTTTCTTTTTAAGCTTACAGCATCACCGGTTTCAGCTCACAGCATCACCGGTTCCCAATTCAGGAAAATCCGCTCTATGGAAACATTATTTTATTTTTTCCCAGTTGCTCCCCCCCCCCCCCCTCAAATCAGTCAGTATAGTTTCAAGATTACCACGAGGCCCAGTCATTGGACCTATTGTTCCTTTTTCTTCATGTTAACAATTTCTCGATCAGTTTAATACTTCAAAGCTTTAATGCACGCAGATGATAAGGCACTAATCTTTGTTGGTGAAAGATTGAATAATATTGAAAATAAAATCAATAAGGAACTAAAGAGAGTCATATTATGGCTTAAAATGAACTGTTTAAATGTTAATACAGATAAAACTAAATACATGGACTTCTACTACAGAATGAATGAGCTTAATTTTGATGCGTGCGATGTATTCGTATGGACTGCACAATTACAGCGGGTACCCTTGTTAAAATATTTTGGGTTCATGTTTGATTCAGGCATTAACTGGCAATGACATATGAGTAAGGTATCTTCCAAAATGGCTTATCGTTGCCACATATGTTACTAAAAGTGCCCGTGAATGGTTTGACACAGCGGTCTTGCGTATTATATTTTTCCATTTTTTGCATTGTCACCTGAGCTAACGCGTAGCATCATGAGGCAGCATTTAATAAATATATCTGCAATCTGATAGCCGCCTACAAAAGAGGAAAACAAGAATGATTGCATTTTCAAGCACGATGGATGCCGCTAAAAATATTTCACCAGAGGCGTGTACTTCCGCTTGACTCCGTTTAGGTGGTATGTTGCTGACATGGAGTATAGAATTATAACAAATGATGACCCACTCCCACTAAGCACATTTACGTTACCTGCGAGCTGTACAAGAGCTGAAGCGAATGGCTGCTTTAATTTGCCGGTTGCCAGAAATGCCTACTGTCAGATACAAATCTAGTTTCTCGATGCATTCATTTGAAATTCGACCCTCAGACCTGAAAGACGCACGTCATTTTTCATGACTACGAAGCACGTTTTCCTACGTGGATAAGCAGTTTATTTCAACAAATAGGCATTTTTTACTTGACATCATCTTCTGGAGAGTTGGTACAACTTACTATTCCAAGAACTTAAGGTTTTGAAATTCTGTACGTAATCAATTGAAAACGGTTGTTTTGATACCTGTATTGGTATTTGTCTTTCTTTTGCCACTGTGTTGTAACCACTTGCCAAATTGTTTAGGGTGCGCGAAACACGTGACCCTGCTACTAGCCTACCAGGTAATAAGACCAAAGAGTTTTGTTGAGATTTCGTTATGTGAAGATGAATAGTGCTAGTTAAAAAGATTGTAATGAGTGCAACCGCGAGCACATTGACTCGCTGCTTAGGGGCGAACAGTTGCGTTAACACCAGTACTAGCAGAGCTGCTATTTTGGTTTAGTTTGGTTGGTACAGTTTAACGTCCCAAAGCGAATAAAAGAGCCTGTGAATAGGCGTACTCTGTTATCCGAACCACCCATACACGCACATGCATAGAGCCTCTTTGAAGAGGTGGTCCGCGAGGCGAAAAGCCGTCGTCGTACTTAGTATTGAGATTTCGCTTAAAACAACAGTAGGATAACGTTTCGGCAACACTGTGTCCGTGATTGTGTCAAATTTGAGACAAAAGCGTTGTTTGGACAGTGTTAAGGTTGGTGTTATACCATTTCTCTTCCCATTTAGAAATCCGTCCGCTACACAAATTAGAGGCTGATTAGCTTTTGATTTGGTTAGATTTGATTTGATGACATATTGCATGCCGTTAGTTTTAAGTGTAGATGTCCATCGATACTTTAGACAGCTACTACGCATTTTTTACCCACAAAGACTCACACAAATACTTATGAAAAATTGACCGTATGGAAATTGGCACAGCCTGCACTTAGGGCAAAGCTTGAGCGCCCTGATAAATGTTCTTATATGTGTTTGTGTGTTAGAAGTGCAAGCATAAGCAAAGTTTTTCCACGCACATAGTTTTGCTATTCGAGGATGTAGCTTTGTAACTACAACGGCTTGCTAAGCTCATGATTCACTGAAAACGGTAAGTTGGTGCACTGAGGAGCCGAAAAGTATGAAACATTAGCGAGCGGTGCGAGCAGGAATGCCCCAATGACACAAACACTTTTTACATCGAATTGCATGGTTCTTTAGAAGTAAATAAATAAAGCTGGCACAATAGTTACAACTGCAGAGCGGAATTGCGAAACAGGAGGGAGGTGCAGGAGGAAGAATAGAAAGCGGCGAAAGGCGTGGCTTGATGACCAGTTGACAACACCACTTACCTCGTGGCTGCAAGGGAGTGGCTATATTCAACTGACTGAGGGAAACTATTCGCTACATCAGTACCCTTTCATAAGTCCGGAGAGCTTATGGACAGCAATATCAAGTGAAGGTGTCCTGTTTATGCTTGCGATAAAAAACGCGCCATAGTATGAGCATAGTGTGAGCCTCGGCCATTATGCGCGTCACCAAGTTCTTCGATCGGGGCGAAGCGAAGGTGATGACGGAAGCAGGCGACGCTTCTGCGTCAAAGCCAGCAAAAAGGCGATGGGCGTCTCCTTTGTCCGCTCTCCGGCACCCAGCCTCGAACGCTAGTCGTATAGAGCGCCTGCTCCATCATTCTTATTAGGGCGGGCTTCCCTTTCAGGTTTGGACCTTCGAAATGTCTGACTCAGCTGGGCACAAAAACTTTGTTGGCAGGAGATAAAAAGAGCTAAGCGGGCCGAACGTCCGGTGCTGATGAGAAGAATGTTTTGAGATAGCTGGACATGTAGCTGCGGATGGCAAAGCTATATCGATCGCGGCAATCTCTCTTCTGAAGTGCCTACAGTCCGGATGATGGATGTGACTATGGTGGTCGCCCTCGCGTGATCGGCGCTGTGGAAGAGAACTAGTCGCCTAGATTTTAAGTTGCTCTTTCCAGATAAGCGCATTGTGACCAAGAACTGTAATTTATGCAAAGTACAGTTCTGCGGCCGTCGTACGACAATGGGATTTTTGTTTTCCCGTCCTCTCTGCCGGTCGCTCTGAAAGGTCGGTGATGTTCGTCCGCGGAGAAAATAACCGCGCTTTGCCATCGACAAGGTTGCACTTCGATGAGTCTTTCCGTTGGGCATGCATCCTATTATGGAGATTAAAACGGGTTTTCCAGGGAAATATTCAATCTTGTCTAATGGAAGGTTTTCATTTTCTTAACTCTAAACAAGTTCGGGTCAGTACGAACTTCGAGTGTGACTGCGTGATGGCCCCGCGTTTGCTAATCTGGCCTTCTTTTCCTCTTCTTCCTGAACTGTACCGACATTACCGTGTGCAGATGCTATCGAAATTTGTTTTTATGTATATGCAGGTTACAGGCTGAATATATTCGGTGAGTTTCTTAACACTACACAAATACTCTTGCTGAAATAGTGCAGTGTGTGTCTCTGGCTTCGATTTATTTTAGAATTTGCCTCTTTGATTGCGCTCGCGGTGCATAATAGAATACGTTATTCGTGCATCGACACCTATATTTACTTCGCGTCATATAGCAAGGTAACCGCATATCCCACATGTGGATGAAATGAACGCAGGGATTCACTACTCATCACATTCGTGCTGAGGGAAGTTCTCTTTCGGTAGCAAAGCGCTCGCTCGTACTTGAACATTTCGAAGCGTAATATCCACGCCATCTTCGCTCTTTTGACTGGTGGTTCTGAGGACAAGGCCAGAATAGCTAACGGAACGTCCAAATTTAAATGATTCCAGTCTCTATGCTCTATTGGAGTCATCTCCTCTGCAATTGCAGAGCGTGCTGCCACTTACGTGGCTTTATGGACGTTGGAGTCTTTTCCAGCTAAAGTTGTTGCTATCCTGACGGATTCGACATCTACCCTTGAAAGGTTAGTGAGCTGGTTCCCTATACATGCTTTTAGATTTCAATGTTTAGTGCATGCTCTACATAGCCCAGGCTTCTCTATAAGCTCGCGACAAGCGTCCTCGCGCGTGTGTATCGTAGCCATCGAGGTGACGCACAGCCTCTCTCCTAAAGCGTGTCCGGAAGTCCATTAAATAATTTCCATCATTATCTTGCAAAACCCTCAACGTCAACTCTTAGGAATAGGCACTTCGGTAGGCTACACGGACCGGTTTCGCATAAGATTGCACGAGTGAATAATGCATTAGTCGATTACCCCGCTGTTTCAATGAACACTTGAAAATGTTTCTAAATATATATACCAAACTCTAACTCTCGAAGGGTAATATTTACTGCAAATGTCTTCTATTTGTACAAGTAAGTTACTAAAACTTCCTAAATAACCTTTTTATTAACACAGTGCAGTAGGAGAGTTCCAACGGTGAATCTGGCATCGCGGACAATGTCATGTCAGTTTTTCAAGCGAAGAAAAGAAAGCTCATTTTTCAAAGTTGTGAACAAAAAAGAAATTTGGCTCTGTTATCAGCAGGAAACCAAAACAAATCAAATGAGATACCCAGGAGACTTGATGCCGGTGACACTACCTCTGGTGACGTGTTGCAGCAGCTACGTTCGGCGCCAAACTCTAAATGCCTGCTCTACTCTGTCGCACCCTGCCCTTTATTTTGTTCCGACGCTGTAAAAATATCGTACACGCAGTTGGCAGTGACTGTGGCTAACCTCATAGCAAGCTGTGAGGAGAAAAATTTTACATGACGTGGCACAATACTATTTGTAGTTAGAAAAAAGTGGAGCATTCACTACAACGCGCCATCTGTAGACAACACGTGCACTAAGCGTCTTGCGCACCTAATTTCCTTAGTTTTGGATTAACGCAGAAAAAGACTGAAACTCATCGCGTATCAGCGCTAAAGAAAACTAACAATTTCTCTGTTTCAAAGATTTACTTGGTCGCGTTGTCCACAGCTTCAAAATTCATATTCTCACTGACATCCTGCTTGCGTGAATTAAAAAAAATTAACTACCGAATTTTAGGTATTTGTCTATTCAATTAGTTGAGTTTTACAGTAAATTATGTCTGCTGAGGCGAAAAGTTTGCTACCACAAATATTTTTGTGTGTATTTTTAACACCCTAGTTTCAAGACTTTTTGAAATTATTCGCTGAAACACCCCGTACATCTGCTTTTAGCAGAATGGAGACGGTATTAAGAATCGAGTAGACAAGAAATCAATTTTTCTTACAGCCCTTACGGATTGTAAAAAGTGCCAGTGACCCAGAAAACGACCCGTAAATGCCACTACGTAAACCACTCTCCTCGAAATGTCACAAGGCGCGCACACAAAAATCCTTGTCCCATTTGTATTTTGGTTTGCCTGAAATTCGCATTTCTTACGAGTACAGGCTGTAATGCAGAGTTGAGTCCGCGTCACATTTGTCTTGCAATAGGGCAGTACAAAAAGTTTCAAGGGTTCAAAGTTGCTAAACCAAACATTGAGCGAAAGCATTAGCTCCGGGTGACCGAGCGTTCTTCTTCATCTCTTTCTCTTCTTCCTCAGTCCACATATAAACCCCCCTTTAACCAAGCCGTATGAACGTGCCTTAGTGGCCTATAGTGGCAACGTGAATGCCAGGGTTCTAGCAGGCTGATTCTGACATAACCGTCCCATGTGAAACGAGAGACCCAAGTTGGCAGCTACTGCCGACCGCTTCAGTTGGTAGCCCAGCTCTTATCCTATAGTGTCACGTGGGGTGT
Source organism: Amblyomma maculatum (assembly GCF_055883805.1). Lineage (NCBI taxonomy): Eukaryota > Metazoa > Arthropoda > Arachnida > Ixodida > Ixodidae > Amblyomma > Amblyomma maculatum. The sequence continues at coordinate 47,828,603 of NC_139353.1, read as the reverse complement.
GACGTCACAGCATCACGCGGGTAAGACGTGGCTACCGGCCGCGCTACGCTGAAGGCTCGAAACCTAGAGTAGTATTGTTTTCGGATTAAATACAGTGTCACAGCACAGATTAATAACAAAAAGGGATTAGACACTAAAAGCTGTTAACGTGTGAGGATATGGCAGCGCCGCTCTTTGTGGCTGTAATTGTGGGGCAAATTCAATACTAACCAAAAGACCTCAATAAAGTTTTTTCACTCACTCACTCAATACTGTTTTTTTTTTAAATATGTTTTCGTGTGTGTTGCACACCATACCGGCGATATTCTGACCTTATCCGTAGAAAGTAATGAGAGGTTCTCACATTGCCCGGCCTGGCAGCAAAACGTAGCTGAAGAGCAGTCGAGGTACGTCTGCGTAAATTACACAGAATGTTTTAATGTGCCGCCATCTGCCAGCATCACTCACTGCGTAGGATGTCGTGGCTATGTCCCACCGCATTTGACGATAATTATTACTTTAACGCCTGTATCGGCTCCAAGCCCAGGTTAGTAAGTGATGCATATCACAGCACGTTGGCTAGCTGCTCCTCAAACACACTTTAACCAACTGTCGTTCGTGGCGTATGCTTTGCGTGCCTGCCTGGCTCGTAAAGGCCCAGGGTTCAAACACCAATGCCGTTCAATTTACTTTATCCGATTACTTCTGTTTTCCGGCACTCCCACTCGCCGCTGTCTTTATGGGTACCGTCAAGCGTGGCCAACGACTACTGCAACAATGCGAGAAGGATTTTAAGGCAAAAGCCTTTAATGGCTCATCGTTGTCGTCAGCTAAAGTGTCACGCTTTTGCGGCGCTCTGATTGGCTGAAGTGGGAATGACGTCATAGAGGTCTCGACCAATCACAGGGCACTATCGTTTGTTGGAAGGCGCTGCCAAGTCGGGACTCTCCTTTAAAGGGGGATGATGATATCAGAATCAGCCTGCCAAGACCCTTGCAATAACGTTATCCCTAGGCCACGCAGACGAGCTCATACAGCTTGATTAATGCCGGGCTTTATATGTTGGCTGGTAGCTTACGCTATCGCGTCATACCGATTCAGGCGTCCGTGCGGCTCCTTTCATTTGGCACTTCCTCGAACGCTACACCAAACAGCCTCAGAAGCAGATGCAGTAAAACAAGGAATGAGCAAAGTTTCAAACAAAGGCTTTCGCCTTATCGCACTTTAGTGGTCCAAAGTGCCACACAAGTTTTTTTCGCGTAGTAGGGATAGTAATGGTTTTGAACTATTAACTCACATCAACACAGCGGCTGTGATTAAACAGGTAAGAAGGCGAAAAAAGACTTGCAAGTGACGGCAGCAGAGAACTTTTTCTTGACCTTTCACAATCACTTGGAAAACGCAGAACATTTATAGTCAGCTTCCTGCTCCAAAACCACTGCAGCATATCTCTTCATTGCACCTCAAGGCTTGCACACATTGCACCGGGAACGATATATGCTATATAATCGAACGCTCACGATATACAGGTGACCAACTACTGCACTTCTTCCGCTGCATTGTGATGAGAACCATAAGGTAGTGAATGGAATAGCTCAAGACGCATTTTGAACCGAAAGCTTCTCTGCGCTAGATAGAGCCAGTCTTTGCATGGGCTTCAATTTGCCCCTCTTTGGCCTTCAAGGAGCAGGAGGATGAACTGTTGCTATGAACCCGCCGGAGTGGCGCAGTGGTTACGGCGCTCGACTACTGTTCCCAAGGACGCGGGATCGAATCCCGGCCTCGATGGCCGCTTTTCGGCGGAGGCAAAAAGCAAGGCGCCCGTGTGCTGTGCGAAGTGAGTGCACGTTAAAGAACCCCAGGTGGTTCAAATTTCCGGAGTCCTCCACTACGGTGTTTCTTATAGCCTAAGTAGCTTTGGGACGTTAAACTCCATAAACCAACCAACCAAACTGTTGCTATGCTGGTCAGGTGTCCGCAGAAAAATGTGGCAGATGCTGTGCCGTTCATTTCTATAAATCAACACAATTTCAGCGTGGGCAAGCCACAGGACAAAGCGTGGCTATAAATGTCACCTTCCAGAGGTTTGAGCACTTCCGCTCACAACGCCAACGCTGACTGAAGCCGGATATTCTGTAGGATGGGCCTTTAACACTGTCAGGTTAGACGTCGCCATCGCATACTTTTTTGTACATGTACCATAGCCTGCTATAGGGAATTAAGGTGACAAAATTGTGGGAGGTAAATCCTCCTCCCCACGTGTGAGGGAGAGGAACAATTATTTTGAAGGTTGACTGCCGCGTGAAGAATTTTGGTTTGTTTTATAGGTTCAACGTTCTAATGTGAGTCAGGCTATAAGAGAAGCCTTATAGTATAGACGGCGCCGGGTAGCTAGGATAAATTGGGATTCTAGGTGGTTTCGATTATCCGGAGTTCCACACACGCCGTGCAGCAAAGAGATGTTTTGCGTTGGGCCCCAGGTTTAAATGACAACCGCCGTCAAAGAACCTTTAAAAATTATCAATATAAAGATGATTTTGTAAAATAGTAATGAATATAAATAGCTAAAAAAATTGGGGGGAAATAGAAATAATAATACCGCCCCGCCGTGGCGGCGCACTGGTAGGGGCGCTCGACTACTGCGCCCGAGAGTGCAGGAGCGAATACCTGCGACTGTGGTCCCTTTTCGATGGAGGCGAAAAGCTAGGCACTCGTGTGCTGTGCGATGTCAGTACTCGTTAAAAATTCCAATTTGGTCGAAATTTCCGAACTCCTCCACTATAGCGTACCTCATAGCTTGAGTCAATGTGGTATATTAAACTACAAAAAGCAAATACAAAACACAAGTAATCAACTGTTGAAAGTCAAATTATCAGATGTTTTGCGAATATTGATATTTTATGTCCCCGTACTATTTTATTTCCTTGGCTGCTGCGCTCGTGATTGTCCTGCGCCCCTTTCCTTTCCCGGTTTCAATTTTTCTTCAAAGCGGTTAAAAATTTACCGGAAATTTGTGGACTAGAAAAAAGAATACTGAAGACAATTTGCGCAATTATCGTCGGCTTTTAGGATGTCATCGGGTTTTGCGCCAAAAAAAAGAGCATAGGGCGAAGAGAGGAAAGGGTAGATACAATACTCTCGCTGAAAACTCGCAAATTTCCCATAAGCATGCTATCAAAATAGGTCAATATGACAGAAGTGGATGAAGTACAGGGTCTTGAATATTTGGGGGCTGGGATTTAAAAAATTCCTATGCCCCATTCGAGCTGAAATAACGTTCACAAAGTAGCAAAATATCGTCTACGTTATCTGATAAGTGATTCAACATTGGTACTTGCCTAGATTTTCCGAAATCGAGAAAAAACTGCTCTCGGCGGCGCGCACAATTTTCGCAAAAGAGAGTCGAAAAGCTATTTTGACATGATGCGTCATATTTTGACATGATGCGTCGGGCAGCGAGGCAAGCGCGCCAACGGCCGGGATGGAGCTTGTCTCACTGCTCGACAGATGAGCAGCAGCAGCAGCAGCAGCAGCGGCAGCGGCAGCGGCAGCGGCAGCGGCAGCGGCAGCGGCAGCAGCAGCAGCAGCAGCAGCAGCAGCAGCAGCAGCAGCAGCAGCAGCAGCAGCAGCAGCAGCAGCAGCAGCAGCAGCAGCAGCAGCAGCAGCAGCAGCAGCAGCAGCAGCAGCAGCAGCAGCAGCAGCAGCAGCAGCAGCAGCAGCGGCAGCGGCAGCGGCAGCGGCAGCGGCAGCGGCAGCGGCAGCGGCAGCGGCAGCGGCGGCGGCGGCGGCGGCGGCGGCGGCGGCGGCGGCGGCGGCGGCAGCGGCAGCGGCAGCGGCAGCGGCAGCGGCAGCGGCAGCGGCAGCGGCAGCGGCAGCGGCAGCGGCAGCGGCAGCAGGCTATGTTATAACAGAGCAAATCGCTCTCCCATATCTCTCAAATGCGCTCCTCTGCAACAGCGACCAATTTTTAGCTGCAAGCATGATAATCTCCTTCATCCACCTAACTTCCTGTCACCCGCTCGTAAGCAATTGGCATTCCTTAGAATGCATTCTAACATTCTTCCGGTCGTTGTTTTTTAAGACGAAAGCCTTTTGTTGCGAAAGCAACACTACGCCAGCCGCGTAGTCGTGGCGCCGACTCCACGAATGACCTTGAGCCAAGAAAGAGTTTGGTTTGGTTTGGTTTGTGGGGTTTAACGTGCCAAAGCAACTCAGGCTATGAGAGACGCCGTAGTGGAGGACTCCGGAAATTTCGACCACCTGGGGTTCTTTAACGTGGAGAAAGAGTGGAAGAGGAGGATGAGGTAGAGGATTGGGTTGCTGGTCCCGGTTTTGTCTTTCCCCTGTGTTTCTTTTGTTCTCTGTTGACTAACGCACGCGGTGACATTGTCAATTTAAGGTAGTGTCGACGCAGTCCCCCGGCCAAGGGCGCTCCCCTTGGTCGGCTTCCCTCCTGACCGATGATCTGCCCTTGGAAGCTTTTCAGAGCTCCGGTGTCCACAACATCCCTGTGGCACTCGTACCTAAGGATGGGGGCACCATTAAAATGAACAACCCAGGAGCTGTTCGAGCTGCCCTTCAGGAAATCACTTCCTTCTACGAAGGAATAGCCGAGGTGCGCCAATTTGGTCACGGCGGGATTCTTTGCCGTTCGCCAGAACTATCATGCATAATGGACCTGCTAAAATGCCTCACTTTCACCTCTCATCAGGTAAGTAGTTTTATCCCTTCACACCTGGCTTGCACAAGAGGTCTAGTCCGAGGTGTAGATTCCTCATTAAGTCCACAAGAAACCCTTGACCTTCTTTCCGCGGCAGGCGTTGTTGCGGTCTATCGCTGTAGCCGGGAGGTAAATAATGTTCGTGTGCCGACAGAATCGGTTATCGCCACATTTGCAGGCACAGTCTGTCCATCGGAGATTAAAGCGTGGCCTTTAATATTCAGAGTAGATCACCTACCATCAAAGCCTCTGCAGTGCAACAACTGCTGGCGTTATGGCCATACTGCAGGCGATTGCAAATCCACTTTGCGGTGTTGCAAATGCGGTGAAGCACATAAAACACACTTATGCTCTGATGAAATTGTCAGATGTTGTCTTTTCGGCAGACTTCACTCAGCAAATTCTTTGGAATGTCCCTCTAGAGCGCATGAAATGAAAATTCTGGAGATTATTGACCGCAAACGTTGCTCGAGGCGTGAGGCAATTCAGGAAATTAAAGACAGAGCTCATGGGTATGCAGGTGTGTCGGCCCGTTCAGGAGCACCATTAGATTCCACGATGTCTAAAACCATAATAACTGCTATGGAAGCAACCATGACCAAAATGAAGGATAGGATTGTGACAATAGTCACAGAATGCATATCCAATGTTCTAGCAGCTCAAAATTCTCAGACTGTGCAAACTGATATGGTTTCTCCTACGGCACCTGGACATTCACTATCAGTGCAGCACTCATTAGCTGCAATGTCGTGTTCGCAAAATGAGTCTCTTTCCGCATCACCTATGCAAAATTCCAACAAGTCAGACGAGGCTCATGATGCAGATATGGAAGAGACAGATACGCGAATTCTAAAACGCAGTGGATCCCCGTTGTCAAACCCGTCATCACCTCGCCCACACGCAAAATCAAAAAAGCAACAGGTAGGCTCTAAACCAAAGGAAAACATTTTGGGGCAGGCTGTTGCTGCTGCCCGGATTACATAACCACAGGAAAGTTAAAAGTTCTTCAGTGGAACTGTAGATCTCTTCTTTCAGCTACTACAGATTTAGTTTTTATCTTTCTTTAAAACATAATCCAGTAATAATCGTTGTACAAGAAACTTGGTTTACAACTGAAAAACATTTTCACTTACAAAATTATCGATCATTCCGACAAGATCGCCAGTCAAGAGGTGGTGGGTTACTAATTCTAGTTTCTTCAAAATTTTGTCATAGGGCTAAGATTTCTTTTCAATATTCTAGTTTAGATTCAGAAATATTGGCTCTAGATTTTGAAATTCCAGGGTTCAGTCCGTTTACATTAGCGAATGTTTATTTCCCTCATGGTGTTCAGGACACCAGATCTCTAGACCACCTACTAGTTAATCGTCAAAATTCGGTTATTTTGGCTAGAGATTTTAATTCGCACCATGTATCGTGGGGTTACAAGACGGATCCCTGCGGCAAGCGTCTGTGGGATTGGCTTTCAGACAATAACCTTCACTGCATGAATTCTGGCTTACCAACTTTTGTACGTGCTCACAGTCAATCTGTGATAGATTTAACTTTTTCCAGCACTAGTGTTTCTATACTAAATTGGTCGACAATTGATGGTGGCACCTCTAGAGACCATATACCTATTGTTTTTGAGGTTAACTGCCGCTTAACTCTGCCGACATCTCAGTTGAGATCATACGTAAATTATAACCAGTTTCACTCATTTTTGATTTCGTCTCTTGAGTCAGTGGTTGAGTCTACGGAAGAGTTAAAATCGCAAACATTATGCCAGGCTTTTGCATCCTGTCGTAAGAAGTCTGAATTCTTAGCACGTGCATCTAAAGGCAATGCATCAACAAAATGGTGGAGTGCAGATTGTTCGCGCGATTATAGAAGAAGAAAGGCTGCATGGAAGAAGCTCCTTCACAACCAGTGCCCCAAAAATTGGCATGATTATAAATTTTTTGCAGCTGCATTTAAACGCACAGTCGCACAAGCGAAAGATAATTATGATAATGAGTATTTCAATTACCTTTCACAATCTAATAACCGACGTGCACTTTTCAGGTTTTTAAAATCGCGGAAAAAGATTTCTGTCTCAGAAAATTTACCCTCATGTGTTTCGACTCCTAAAGGAGCTCTTAGAACAGTACAAAACATCGCTAAAGGTTTAGAAAAGCGTTTTTTGTCAGCACTTCCCAAATACCCTATGTTTGTAGGCCCAGTATATACGGTTAAGGATGTCCCTAAAATTACTTTTTCTCAGCTTTCTTCGATTGTAATGACGTTGCCAACTGCTGCGCCTAGCCCTGACGGAGTAACGTCAAAAAAGTTAAAAATCCTTCTTGAAGTGTCTCCAAATTCCTTGTTAGAATTGGTAAATTACTCAATTATTCATTCTTGGATACCTGGTGACTGGAAACTAGCCAAAGTGATTCCTTTACGGAAACACAATGGTGGTGGCTATACTTTGGAAAATATCAGACCAATATCTTTAACATCAAACTTGGTAAAATTAATTGAAAGGGTCGTACTCAAACGGGTTACCGAGTTTATCGAACAAAAACATATTCTTAGTCCCTGTCAAATCGGATTTCGAGCAAAATTTTCAATATGGAATGCACATACCGACCTTGAGAGTCTAATTCTTCTTGCGCGGCGCAAAAAAAATGCATGCTGCATTGGTGACTCTAGATATAGAGAAGGCTTATGATAGTGTAGAGCCCCGAATTTTATTGCACAGATTAGAATCGCTATGTTTTTCACAATACTTAATTGATTGGATATCTACATTCCTACAAAACAGACAATTTTACTGTTCGTTGAATGGAGTGCATTCTGGCAAATATCAACAAACCAGAGGTGTCCCTCAAGGGACAGTTCTCTCGCCCGTGCTCTTTAACATTTTAATGAGTTCAATTCCCACTCATCAGGAGGTTCGCACGTATGTCTATGCAGATGACATCGCATTCTTTACGGCTGCACCTGACATTCAATCCCTCAACAGGCGCCTGCAATCGTACCTAAGCTCCCTTCAAAATTGGTTAGGTGACTTAAGATTTAAATTTAATGTTAAAAAGTGCGCGTTCCTTGTTTTCCAAATTCAGGATCCGGTAACTCTTGCTCTAACATTTAAGCAGGAAATGATTCCTCAAGTTAAGTCTTTGAAATATCTAGGGGTGATTTACGATGACCATCTGGCATGGAGGGATCACATTGAACATGTTGCAGCGAAGGGGGCACGTGCTGTGGGTATGTTGCGCAGGTTAAGCAATCCAAGGTCTGGGATGCGGCGAGACGCACTTTTAATGATTTATGTTATGTATGTCCGCCTAATTATAGAATTTGGATCTGTGTTATTTTCTGGTTCACCTGCTTACAAAATTCGTCCGCTTGTTCTTTTAGAGCGGGAAGCGCTTAGATTATGCCTTGGGCTCCCCAAATTCGTGGCTAATAATGTATTATACCTTGAAGCCCGAATACCCCCGTTGTTAACTAGATTACAATTCTTGACTGTCCTGACGTATCTGAAAATATATGAATCACAATTCCACCGCTCCATATCAATTTTTTGTTGCGAGCCAGACTCCTTTTTTGGAGTCGGATGGCCTCGGTTTCATACCCCGCATATAATTCTAGTGCAAAATCTGTTACAACCTTTGCACGTAGTCCTTTCTAACATCCTTCTAACAAAAGTAAGTGCATCGTCGGTTGAAATTGTCTATGATGACATTTTCCCAAATAATGCAAAACACTTAGCACCTCACATTTTAAATGGATTACTAGAAGATCATTTACAAAGTCTTCCCGTTAGCATAACGATAGCAACGGATGCTTCTCAATTTAATGAAAAAGCTGGCGTTGGAATATACTGTCCGCTTTTAGACTGGGCTTTTTCAGTCCGTCTTCCGGATTTTGCTCCAATTTTCCAGGCGGAGTTGCTAGCGGTGGTGCTTGCTCTGCGCAAACTAGACCCAACATACTCAACAGTGGCTGTAATTACAGACTCTTATTCTTTGTGCTTGTCGCTTTCTTCGAATATGGACTCGCCAATTTTAAACACCTTTCTTTCATTGCTCCCCTCACATTTGAGCCTCATACATATAGTGTGGGTACCAGGACACAGCAATGTGACAGCCAATGAGGTTGCAGACAGACTAGCCAAAGATTCTCTGAACGGCCCTGTATTGCCCATCCTCCCGGCAACAGCGCACATAACAGCAGCACGATTTCGGCGGCGTGCCTTATTAAGCACGCAGTCTGGATCTATTTTATCCTCAGATAACTACCTGCACCTCAAGTATTCCTGGAATAGGAAATCATGTCAATCAAGGCGGACTGAGGTCTCTCTAACCAGGCTACGCTGTCGTATTCCGCCCCTAAATTTCTATATGCACAGGTCTGGTTTGGCGCTTTCTCCTGTCTGCGCATTCTGCGGGGAACCGGAAACAATAGACCATTTCTTGATATTTTGCCGCCGTTTTACCATGATGAAAAAACGGTACTTAGAGAAGCCGTTACAACAGCTGGGTCTTAATTTGAGCAGTCAAATTTTATTATCGTTCGGTGCCACCATGCTTGGGTACAGCCACAGGTATGTTTTCAACGCCATTCAAAACTTCTTAATAGAAACAAAACGTCTACCTGGCTAATATGCTTTGAAGTTTTAATCTGTACATATAAATCTTACTATTCTCCTACTGCGTGCGTTAGTATTTACTCTTATATATTTTGGTTTATCATATTTACATTTCCTTTTCTATTTTCTAGCATTTATTTATTTATTTTTTCCGATGTAGTTTTACATCTCAAAATCTAATATCTCTGCGCCCCAATTCTTGGCCGATCCCCCTGTGTGTGTATGTGCCATCACATTAGAGGAGAACAACAACAACAACAGCTGCCACACTGGTAGAGACGAACGGCAACAGCAAGAGCTTCGTACCGCCAATTGAAAGTTCTTGGGTACGATTGGAGCTTCAATTAATCGATTGCAGACTTGTTGTCCCGGCTCCGTCCAAGTTAATGCTAGTTCTATAAGGCTCACACACACGGTAAGCATTCGGGTATGAGTTGACGTTGCGTGCAGCGCCCATTTCGGGAGACTATTACAGAACACACGCTTGATGATTGCATGATTCAGATATATCAATTGCCGGACGATAGGAGTGGTGGCATGAACTTGCGCCCATGGTTGCGTGCCTTCCAAGGGTGCATTTAGATCCGCTGATGTAAAAGTGGTCTGATGTCGATTTATTATAGAGGCGAAAGTGCATGTGTGGACGTTTTCCAGCACACTAACTACGAAGATGTTAAGAAAATATCTCGCAAGACTAGCGGGTGGTATATGCTGCTAGCAAATAAATATGGTTAGTACGAACATCAAATTTTAACACATAGCATTCCTCAATGCCTAATAAAAAAATATACAGAGCAAATCTAAGCGCAATGCTATGGCGTCAGTGTTTTGTGGTGTTATGAACCATGTTTTGTTTTCCTCCCCTTTTTGTTCCTTAATCCTTTTTTTTCCCCTATGCATTTCGAAAGCGTGGTGTTTTATTACATTGATTATCAATTCACGTTGTCAACTATTGCTGTGATGAATGTGATGTACGTAAAATTTTATTCTGCATAAAACATAACTGACTTTTACTTCTTGTTGCTATTCATTCTTCACGCCCGGGATGCACACTGTTGTAATAATTTATCTTCATAACTATTTTTTCGTTTCCACCTTCTGAACGCTGACATAGAACGGTATCCTGGGTACCGCCAAACTGTTTATTTTGTTTATAAGCCAGGAGGCCGTCAAGGTTATTTTTTTTTTTATTTGCAAAATCAAAGCACGAATGAATGAAAAGATTAGGGCGATGTGAGAGCACTCGATGGGAAGAAAGAGCAGGGTACAGGGGTGGAGTAATTGCGGCAGGAACCGCAGCAAAAGACTCATAGAAGCAGAAACACTGTCGTCAGATGCGGGGCAGCTAGGGCAAAAAAATACATAAAAGTGAGCGCACGATGGGAGTTGAGGTATTCCGGGTAACGCATGACTAGTCGCCTCGCATCGCATGTTCTCCAATAAGTTTGCGGCAAATGTCCTCTGATAGTGCCGCAACCGCGGTGGTCGACGAAGCGAAGATTATGTTGCGCAAAGTGGGAGCCGCCGAGAGAAAGGGAACTGCGAGGAATTGCGAAAGCGATGGCTCTGCAGTCGCTTGGGAATCACCCGGAAGACGAGCAGCAGAAAGGCGAGACCGCTCGGTCCGGTACACGGCACTTTGTGCTCCACTCAAAATGACCACCTCACCGCAACCGGAAACGTTCTTCTGGAACCGGAAATGGGACATCGTCCGTCCTACATGAAAGGACCCAAGGGCCGTTTGGCTGCTCAGCCTGTCCGTAGTCCCGGCAACCATGAGCCGTGGCCGCTGTTCCTATGTGCGTTTTATTTCCTCTCGTCTTTCCTCCCTGTACCGCTGCAAAGGTTTTAGCAAGTGCCGCAGCAGCCTGCAGGCAGACGCAACCTGCTTCTGAGTGGCTACACCGGCGCTTTCGTGTGTCCTTCCGTGTAAAGAAAAAAGTGTTTCTGTGCGTTTAGTTTCCAGTGCACAGCCGTAATCCATTCAGTACTGACACTCATGTTGGTGTTGAGTTTTGTTTCCTCTTGTGAGATTTTGTTCTCTTTTTCTCCAGCTATATCAAATTTAGTGCTTTTCGTTTTTGCCGGCATGGTTTACCACGGTTCCTGACTCCAGCTACCCGCAAGAATAGCTGAACTGATTTTACTTTCAAACTTTTTCTTTAGCTTAACAAAACTTGAAGTTGGGCTAGATGGTGCATTGTAATTTGACTGAAGATGAAGCGCACGGGAAGACGCACACAAGAGAAGAAGACACAGGACACGCGCTATTTTCTTATTGGCTTCATTTACGTAGTCCTTATTTATGATTTTCTGGTTGTTGGAGTGCTTTTATCGATATAGACCTGTAATCAAATAAGACGAGGCAGTTCTGCTTTAGAATATTTTTGGCGCTTACGCAACGTGACCCACTTCGCTAAAACTCGGAGCGAGTTTTAGCGAATTTGCCGCGGTTCGTTTCGCGATCGAGCGCCTGCAGAAGGAGTGAGATTTCCGCTGCTAGTCATAGATGGCGCTAGGTGCTCCATGATTCCGGCTGCCGTCCTACCATAATATTACGGAACGTAATATGGCGTTCAAACTATTGGCACGCCTTAATTAGACAAACTTTTAAAATAGTTTATGCATATTTTAGCATATGCTGTTGGTCCGCTAGCACGTGAACTAAAGAAACAATCACGTGTTTCTTGTAATACACGTGAGAAATTTTCAAACTCCGAAGCGGGCGATGCATTTTTTTGGCACATATGGACTCGTGCAAGCTATTCTATTTACTTCGGTTTATTCTTCATTATTCTCCTTTTTATTCCCCTATTTTAAACTCAGCACATGACCCGTTCAAGGCGAGAGCTCTGCTTCTTCCCGGTGGCCACAGATGTTTCCTTGGAAAACTAATTCTGACCGCGGTTCGGAGAACAAAGCTGGAGATCAGCGTTCTTATGTAACCTTGTGCATCATGTATACAGCTCATTGCTTGATGAAACCATCCACTATATCAGATAGAATGAGGGGAAGAAGATGGCTTACACGGTAGGAAGGAGAACTGAACAAGGGTAACGGGGAGATGCCTCAGTTCGCAGGTCGTACCAACGTTTCGACTAGTGGACTTGTCTTCGTCTGAGCAAAACGGTCATCTCTGGCAGGGATTTAAATACGCTTTTCTTTCCGTAGAGGAAAAGCTGCGGAGGGGGAAAAGTGGGTGAGAAGAAAGTAGGTCAAGGAGTGTGGAGGGGGAGGATGGGTGAGAAGAAAGTAAGTCATGGTGTGAAAAAAAAAAGTTTCTTCAGTATGTATTTCTCAGCCTGGAACCAGAGATCCTTTGGCCTGCAAAAGAAATAAAAGCTACAGTACCAGGAAAAATTACAATACCGGGTGGATGATTAGTCACCACTTAGGTAGGTTTGGTGGAGATACACCTTCTTACAAAGGGACAGCTTTTGCAAAGGGCCATGATAAGGAATATATCTGAGGGGAACAATTCTTAAAACTTTCCGCAAAGGGGGGAGGGGGAGGAAGAATGACATAGGAACAGAATAACAACCGCACAGTGAACCACAACTGACATGCAAAAAAAAAGAAGAAGTTTGAGGGCGAAGTGAAGTATCAAATGATAAGGAGGAAATGTGCTTGGGGAAACATGGACAGCTTATGCTGTTGTGGGAAGGAATAAATTGTAGTATCAGTGACAAAGGTCTCTGGACCACACGTCTGGTGGATTTGAGCAGAAATGCAATGTACATAAATTATCCCCTTATTTCTCTAACACACATGTAAGAATTATGCAATTTTCACACAAACAAATGTCCGAGACTACTGGCCGATAGGAAGTTATGTGCTTGGGTTACAGTCTGCGTGGTCCACAGTCGTTTGTCCCCAATAGTACATCTGCTGTGAATAAACTATACAATTAACACTATGTGGGGTTGTTTTCCGGAATAGTTATGGTGCAGAGGGATTATATTTAGGGGATTCTAACGTTCCTTTAGAGATATTTATTCCTGCTGATTCCAATGTTTTACATGTATGAATTAGATATGCCTCTCTATTATTTGTCCCTTGCAGATTTAAAGCCTGGCTGGAGAATATATAATTTAATTTCTTCGAACTTATAGTATTTCTGATTGAAATGCTGGGAAACTGCTTTCGGGAGGTTTTTGCCCGTGTCTGCCCGATGACCATTAAGCCTTATGTTCATTGGTTGCCCTGTCTCTCTGATGTACTGTTTATGACAAAAGGAGCATTTTAGAAGGTAGACAACGTTTGAAGATGTGCAGTTAAAGCCTGATTTTATGTGAAAAGTGAAATCGCTTGCATTGCTTTTAACCGTGGTCTTTTTTGTATATGACTGCACGTCTTACATCTAGATCGAGAGCAAGTATGTGGTTGTTTTGGATGCTTGTTGTCTAGTTTAGAATGTACTAGAATATGTCTGACGTTTGCGTTACGTTTGTATGTTACCCTTAGTGCCTCCGTTAATTTTTTCTTCAAGCGTTCATTACACACTAGCATGAAATGGTATTTCCACAGAATATTGTTTATGTTTGTATTGTGCATATCATATATATCATGTTATGTTATGCTATGTTATATATAATGTTATGCTTATTTCATATCACATAAGCAATATATTGTTCATGTTTATATCAGTGTTATTTCGTTTCTTCATATTTTTAGATCCCGCCGGGCGCTGCGGACGTCTATATTTCCACATATTTCACTGCCTTCCCCAATCGCTGCAGTCGACTTGCGATCTAACATGTCCTTATCTGTCTCGTCTTGTCTCTTTCACTCTCGGTCTCTCGGAGAGCCATAAGTGTAACTATGCACCAAGACCAACATCATCCTATCTTCAGATGATTACTTTAAACGGCTTCGCGATCTGTATCTGAGGAACCCGATACTTGCTGGAGTGTATTTAAGTGATTGCATCTATCTCAGAGGCTATGACGCTTCCTCACTCAGAGAGCGTTTCCTGAAGGCAGATGTGAGGTGACAGCAGGCGCCAATGCTTATCTTACTAAACCTGACATTTTGGGCAACGTAGCACGTCACTCAACTTGACTTGGACAACTTATGGCTTCGTGAAGGTTGTAAGGATGGCTCTTACAGTATGGGAAGATACCATTACGCAGTCCGGTTGGAGATAAGAAGCAGCTGTAGAGCGTAGACGCAAGAGCAAAATTGATGCATGGACTGGGACGTCTTCCGTATCCGTTTCGATCACTATGCGCCCAGCATAGCATTACCGGAGAAACTCAAATCTGTCTCTCAAGAAGCCGTTAGTGACACTGATTATGCAAAAAGACTACGCGTTCGCAATAAAACAGCCCTCGCTAGACGTTATGCCGAAGAGTTGACAAGAGACCAATCTTTAGAGCACTGCGTTTGTTTTGACAGCTGTGGCGAATTTACAGAGCAAACGACAGGAAACGAATAAAGGAAACACTATCAATAACGCACTTCTTAGAGGTAATACTCGACACGTTTCTTCCTTGACCGATTCGCTGCCGCATCGCAGCGTCTATAAGAAGGCATCAGCAGATGTTAAAGGGGTAAAATTGCCTTTTGCGTTGCAGCAACTACTGCAGATGCTCGGTACTGCAAGCATCTTGTTGCATGACGAATCATACTGATTGTCTGGCCGTGCTACGGACTTTAAGCACATCTTGGCCTGTAGTGATATACTTCATAAATATAAGGACGCTTGCAGGCCGCCCATACCAAGTGGAGGTGCGAGATGCAGAGTCTGTACTCGACTTCTGACTTCTATCTCCCACACCTACCCTTCCCAGCTGCTGGAAACGATCCTGCGTTCCAGACTCGCGATTCATTTTGACAAGAAAGTCCAGTGCTTTAACATGGTACAAACTGAGTTCCGAGCGGGCTTGTCCATGCATCACAGCCTTCTCTTCGTTGTGAGGGTGGCAAAAAAAGAATGCAGAGGCGACACATGACTCTGGGCTTCCTGTTGTCAGTTTCCCAATGCAAGGTATTCGACGTGGTACCCTGTGGACACAGGGAAGAAGCAAAGCCCTCGCCTTGAACGGGTCAAAATTATGATCGGTGCATCCACGCGCCGCATAATTGTTCTCGCTCATATCGTTGAACCAGAGAATACGAACTGTGGGTTTTCACCCGCAGCCAGCGGCTGAAGCACGCCTCACGGCTGTGGATGGAGCCAGAAACCCTCTTAACCTCGGAGAAAGCCTCGATCGCGATGCAGGAAATCCTGGATACAATGTCGAGCCACTTGCGCGTATCCGGGATGCGGCCACCGCTTCAGCAGAAGACACAGCTGATTCGCTCAGGTTGGAACTGGTTAAGTATGAACTAACAGAAATCTGAGGTACACACAAGGAGAGGTATATACATCAAGACTTTGGGTGATCGCATTTAAGAGCACAAGGGCCACGGCACATTGCTGCATCTTGGGCCGCGGCGCGGTAGCATATCGCGCATCTTATCAAGTGATCCTCTAGGCGAGCCGGCAGAACCGCCAATATGATCACCAGTGCCGTGGTGACGAATATACTCGCATCGCACATCTTTAAATGGTACAATTTGCTTCGAGCAGACTAAGACGCAAATTGCGATACCGCGACTGAGAGAAATATACTGAGCCCTTACAGACCAGCCCTACCACAGCAGACTCGATGACATTCGCAACGGTGGTTACTACAACCGATGCCACAAATTTTAGCATGAAGGAGCCCAACAGCAACAATAGGGGATGTAAGCTGATCAAGATCAGCTGGCAGTTCCTCATGCAGAGCAAGATTTACCCCATGCACCTAGACTCCATTTTTCTCAGTGTAACGAAATGGGCAGGAAAAAGAGTGCGAATCTTCATGGGTGTCGTTACCTCGCAAACCAAGCAGAGAATATGAGTCTCAATAGAAGGCGCGAGTTGGCCTCTCTCATGAACGCCGTTTTGCCACTGACGCCAGAAGAATATTATACCAAGTGTCAACTATCAGCCCATACGTCGTTCCCGCGAAGGGAAGTGTTGCATTGCAAGTGCTCCTGCTACCGATGAATGGTGAGAAACTGTACTGAAAAAGCCTTGCGCCAAGGTAGCGGTGACAGAATGAACCGATTTACACATTATTACGATTTACCCGCCCCCTGCCTAGCGCGATCCGTTGGTATGTGCGTGAAACGGTGCCCAAATATGAGTACCGAGGCATTTGGGAATATTTTCGCGACGTCTTGTCGAGCAAGGTACTGCGCAAGCGCTCTGGAGCCTCACTTAGTCATAACATGCATGCATCCCCACGCCATCATCCTGCCGGGCTTTGCGCAGCACTCGAGGAGGCAGATGCAGTGAAGAATCTCAAAAAACCTCGCCCGTTACCTAAATGATTGCCTTGTAAAACTCAGATACCTGTTTACAAGGCAACTGTCGTGTGTGCGGTTGTGTTGCCATGACAACGGGCAGTACGAGAACACGAAAAGACCGCCATGAGTGGGTTTTTGTGTGTGCGTGCGTGGAAACGGTCCGCAAAATTGTAGCCGCAATCTCTCACTGAACGTTTTTATGTGCTGAGGAGGTGTGCGGGCGTCCGCCGCGCGGACGCCATGCGGAAGGTAAACAATTCTTGCCGACTAAGAGCTCCGCCCTCGAAAGGACACCCAATCTTACCGCAGCCATCCCCAGCTAGGCCAGCAGGTGAACTTCTGGGAATTTGACGGGTGCTTGCCGCAGACTGGTTTATTGGGCAATGGCGGACGCCAGCAAGAGGCACAAATAGCCTCGAATGATCTTAGGAGGCCTTAAGGAAAAAATCTAAAAACGACGGGAGAAGGAGGATTAGCCAAGGGCCTGACGGAGAGGACTTCAACGGAGAAAATGAATTCGTGGAGAGGCGACCCACACAAAGCCTGTTCACATGGAAGCGAAACGCTAGCGATTTCTGCCGCGGCGGCGGAAAAACCTGTTTTAAGCTGTCGCGGCGTCTCGAGTAGCGAGAGCGACGTAGCTTTAACTGTTTGCAAATTTTTCGCTCTTGCCGCTGCCGCTCGCCACTTAGTTCGCTCAATCGCTTGCATGTGAACCAGGCTTAAGAGAAAGAAAAGGCTGAACTCGAGTACTGATGTCTAGATGCCGCACCTGATGGAGAAGTGTCCGCAATTTTGGTATACCTGTAAATAAATTTTTGTATTCTGTAACTAGGGTGGTCCAGGTTAATCGGGGGAAGAGAGATTTAAAAGGTGAAGAAACCTGCTCTTCATATGAAGCAGTCGGCAGCGTTCTCCAACGATGAGTGAAGGAGAGCGGCAGCAATAGACCCCGTTAGAAATCGGTATCGTGGTAGGCGGACCCGACACCATCCTTGAGGAGGCAGGTGCCAGAGAAAGCTTCTCTCTCCGGACCCAAAAATAAGAGAACATCGCGGAGCGACTAATTCGCAACCAGAAGAGTTCCTCTTAGATTATTGATGGTCGCGGCAGATGACGATGCCATAATACTTGCGAGACAATGAGTTTACGCCACAGATGAGGAATCGGACGGGGATGGAAGCTCTAAGTAATATGTGGTGAGCAGTGACGCTGCTTTAGGAACCGAGTAGCTACATAACGGAAACAGCATCGAAGCTGCAGGTTATAATGCTGTACTATCAACAAGAAAAGGTTGGAGGAAAAGCAAGCACTTGAGCTACGTAAAAGGCCGGCATTGTTAGATTGGGCTGAGTAAGGGGCCTCCTTCACGAAAGAGAGAGAAAAAAGGAACAAATTGAATAAAAAAGAAAGAAGAAAATAAAAGAGAGGCAGGTACAGATGTAGAGGGCAAGAAAAGAAGAAAAAAGAGAAAAGAAAGAAAGAAAACTTAAAAATAAAACCAGAAACAAGAACTTTTTTTCTTTACTTGATTTCAGACAAAGTTATGAACGAAAATAGGAAATGGAGTGGAACATGTTTGTTTCTACTGAACGCCTAGAACGCTACTGCAGTGGCAATCGCACCCTCCTACCTATTTACTTATTTAATGAGGATTTATGGTTTTGCAGCAGGGGACTTCGCCACCTTCGTGAAAGTAAACCCCAGGCTTTGGAAAATGCGAGCACACAACAAGAGATAGAAATCATCCTCTTGAGAGATTTTCTTAGTTGCTAAGAACTGCTAAGGGGTACTTCTCGACCTGCCAGCTGTATCATATAGCCCGTTAAGAAAAGCCAGCGTTTTTCCTCTCGGCAGTATTATTTAGCTGGTTTGGTGTTTTATTATTTTCGCTGAGCCATTAAGACTGCCATGATTGCTTTCCAACTCCCCTCTGAATGCAGCTCGCGTGACTACGGGCAGTTTTATGGCCCAGTTTCCAACCAGAGCCCCTCTTTCCGGCGCCACGCGCCTCTGAATCCTTGCTCTTTGCAGTTTTTACACCCTGTATTTTAATGCGGAATCTGCAACTTCTTAAGAGTACTGCATTCAAATGTGCATTGTGCAGCCATCTCTCTTTGCTTTACTTTCGGCCGCTCTCCCAGCAGCTCTAGATCCACATTTCTCTTAGATACTTCAAAATTCACTTACCCTGCTTTTACGTGCGGTTGAAAGCTCTTCGTGGGGGGTACATTTCTTGTCCTCACCTTTCTTTCAGTATCCTTCATTTATGTGCGGATAAGTCCTCGCATTTGCGCCTGACGCCGCTACACACACGTGGAAGCTTTTTTTCCGGAAGTCATTCTGATAAGCATCCAATAATAAATACTCTCTTGACAGGGCCGACGTACCTAAGACAAGTAAATGTTTTGTTTAGTTGCACAAAACTAGAACTGTAACAACATTATAAAGCTGTCATCCAACCAAAGCCCTGCCTTTACAAGGCACAATACTCCCTGGGTGGTCGAGACAACGATGACCTCGTAGTTGTGACATGACAGCTAAGGAGCAAACAAACAGCACCGTAATTATGATTCAAACTCGAAAATCGCTCCTTGGCTGCCACAAAAGTTGGGGTCCTACTTCAACCCCTAATGGGTGTGGATTGACGTGCTGACAACTGCAACAGCGAAATTGACGAACAGGCACAAAGAAAATGTAGCTGAGAACTCGGATGCTTTCGCATTTGTAATGGAGAAGTCTTCAGCGGCTTCGCAGCCTCCAAAATAATTTTTTTTTTTTCAGATAAGTTGTTAATCGGTAGAAATGTATCGCTGCTGCCTTTTTGCGAAGGCAAAGATTCGTCCCTGTTTCTAATATTTATAGCCACATGACAATTTACAGAGCCATTTTATCTTCTATTTCAGTATCTTTAACTTTGCTACGTCTATTGTTCTTTTTTCCAGAGTTTCATAGAACAGTGGCTAAAACCCTTAAATATTACCTTATGTTTTAGGCCCGCAAAAGATTTACTGCAGCCACAAGGAATCGGTTTACTTAATTTTTTCATTTTCTATTATCAGTTTTCCTGCAGGGCATGCCTTAAAGCATTAGTGATTCTGACTGAAATTGGTTCAGCATAATACTAATTTACTAAGCGAACCTAACCCTCTCTACATATTTGGAGTGCCCCGCCGGAGTGGCGCAGTGGTTACGGCGCTCGACTACTGTTCCCAAGGGTGCGGGATCGAATCCCGGCCTCGGCGGCCGCTTTTCGATGGAGGCGAAAAGCAAGGCGTCCGTGTGCTGTGCAATGTCAGTGCTCGTTAAAGAACCCCAAGTGGTCTAAATTTCCGGAGCCCTCCACTACGGCGTCTCTAATAGCCTGAGTCGCTTTGGGACGTTAAACCGCACAAACCAAACCAAACCATATTTGGAGTGATGACTATGCTGCATAGCTGCGCACTTTAGCGCTTTGAGACATTCTTGCAGCACAACCCAAGCGAAATTCTTAGAACATGTTCCTCTTGCTTGCATTGACTTCCGCACTTGTGGGCCCTTCGACAGTGCGAAGTGGGCTATACAACTTTACCAAGGAAAACAACAGACGCTGATAATTGTCACCTATAGGATTTTCTAAACTGTTTATATAGCATTCGCTTTGGCTTTCTTCACTATATATGTCTGCAAAATAAGCATTAGAATAAGCACTCTGTTTAATATTTTGCAGGTAGGCAGCTCTACAGCGTATACTGAAACACAACAGGAAATATAAATTCCCACCTTAAGTAGAGGATTGTTTCATGTCCTTCAAATGTATATTTGTGTTTCATACGCCTTTGCTAAAATATGTAACTATTCTTAGCAGAACGCAACTGAACGAAAAGGGCTCAGAGCCCAGAAATTGCTCGTATTGTGCCCTAATAAGTACCTTATTGGCCATTAAGGTCCATGCAGCCATGCAGGTAGAAAGTAAAGTATATACAGCGTCCACAAATTTGTTATATACAAGACAAGTACCGACCTCTTACACAGCCGCATGTTGTTCCAATGCGAAAATTAAACCTCAGATAATGTGATGATGAGTGAGTATTTTCGTCGATTCCTCTGCTGTTCAATAATCGGAAGATTGCTGTGGATTACTCGAGTGTGAAAAGACGACACTAATTGCATGACTTTGAGGCCACACTGCTTGGACTATCCAGTGATCCAGCTACTGCTCAGCTAATGATACAATATCTTATCCCAAAATTACAGTGCATGCTTTTCTTTTTTTATGCCGACAAAGGCGTGATCGTGACGATGTCTACAACTATTGAAGGAATGTTTATTATTCTTGGCTTTTTTGTCAACCAGGCCCCAGCTTAGTTTTTTCGAATGCTGATCCGTTGTGGTGGCGCGTGGCGCTACCACCACATCGGACGTCGTTTGCAGCAGTGATGCCTTTGTGGCCATGAAACAATGCATCGGTTCCTTCGCTTTGCTTCGTTCACTAAATAATGCTATGGGACGTTAATGCAATGTTCTCGTTTGTCGTTTCGTTAGCTGGGCGTAATTTTGAAGATTCTTATTATTGATAAACTGTGTCCTTGGAGCCATTGCTTGCGCGTACACATACGTTTTTGGTTCTGTGCGTCCCGGAGGAGGAATACAACATCCTAACTTCAATCGGGGTCATTACGAGTACCAGTATTCATATTGTCTGATGAGAGTCGATATTTCGGCAGACGAGATCAACTGTAACACTATTATCGCGAACACTTAATCCCCAAGACCTTCTTCTCTTTGCCTGGATTCTCAGCCTCTGCTGCAATCTCGGCCGCGGTGGGCGCCTTTCAGTGCAAGAGAGCCGCATGGCGCCCGTGTACCATGCGATCTCGGTGCAGGTGAAAGAAACCAAAGAGGTCAAAAGCATCGGTTCCTATCATTACGGTGTCTCTCGTAACCTGAGTGAGTCCCTTTCGGACGTTAATTACTGTAAAATAGGTCAAACCGGTTACTGCTTCGAATACGCCAATTGGCGCGTGCTCTCCTTTAAATCCAGTCGATAGCTAACGAAATGAACGCATTAGGTAGCTTCGAAGAGAAAATGCTCTCCTTCGGGAAGCAGCCAACGACCTGCGTGCTTATGTTACACTACACACCACCGACCATAGCGAATTCTCGCCCTAGAACAGTTTTGAAGTGCTCTTGTGCCATTGGGACGAAGCTCGTTGGCTCAAATCCTGGAGCTCAGCATCAGCGTAGCTGTCTGTCATGCAAGAAGAAACGGCTCAGTCAGCCGTCATACCATTCGTCAACTTCTAGTACAATTAAGCAGTCGATAACAGCTCAAATCTACGTCTAACTCAACTTAGTTAACTCGATTCCTGAGTTTACCTTGGAGGATTGGGAGCTGTAATAGCATTATTAAACGTCTCGTACAATTATAAAGTCAATGGCATTTTATTTTAAGTTTAACTTGAGTTCTTAGTTAACTAAGTTTCTGAGTTCAAACTTCGAGGAATCTCACCAAAGGCAAGTTTTACCTGATGTAGAAAGGAACGTTTTTTTCTCTTCACTACAAACAAACTCTAGAAGGTGAAATTTTATTAGGCATAATATTACGCTTATTACACTTATTAAACTGTCTCATGTGTACCACATGCAATATCTTTTTATTATTAGCACAACTCTAGAAGTCCTGATATTCGGCCCTGTGCTTCTTCTACTGTTCGACACGGACTGAGACATATTGGAGCCATACGTACGTTAATTAGAAAATCAACATGAATCTTCTATGTGCTTACGCGATATTGTATTCTCTTAAAGCAGAGTTTACTGTTTGTATCGGTAGTCTGTAATTGCGTTTTTACTACCGCTATCTATATAATTAAAAATATTTTCCCCAAGACTGTTACCGAGCCTTTTCCTACCCTCTTGTATTCACGATTCTCCGGCCCAGTGTACTGTAAGCCCAGATTAAATTTCAACTAATTATAGGTGCCTAACAGGGAGTGAACGAATATTGTACTTCGCTCTCAATACTCAAAATGTTATCGCACGATTTCTGCCAACACTTCCTGTATCATCAGTGCCTAAAAACTGTCCGAGAACGGTTAATCACTGCGTTTCCATTACATTCTTTCTGCGCTTTCCCGCTGGCTTTCCTCTCAGCCTATTCAAACTTAGTCTGACCAATTATATCTTGCGCACTGAGTCGCGTGCGGTGGACATAGCGACCACAGTTGGAATGATGCAACGTTCGATATCACCACAGAGCGCAGCATAACGGATAACTTGATAACTAGGGGCCCCCACTCCGTCCGAAAGACGTTGGCTTGATAGCCATTGATAACTGAGGACCCATTTTTTGAGGTTGATGTCATCAGTTAGCTTTCCCTTACGATAGACCGCTCCTGCTACTGCCATCTCAGTGCCATGACATCGCATGTACAGGCGATGGGACAAACTTTCTGGGCTAAGCGGAGCTCCGTTCAATCAATACGCATTCCACAGCCCTGCTGCGACAGTTGACAGGAGGCTATGGTCCCGCCTTCCACCTAGAGGTCACTAAAGCATCGCGTGTACGTGAACGAAGTACGAGGGAAATGCTAGACGGTTTTGAAAAATGGCCGTCCAGTCTCGGGCTCGAAAATTCAAGACATCACCTGTCAAGAGAGTAAAGTGTGCGGTGTGTGCACCTGTCATAGCGTAACTGTCAATCCGTCGGACTTGGGCGTGAGAAGAAAGCATTGGTCGGGGTCGCCACGTCAAAGAGCTGTCATGGCTGACCGCAGGATTTTCATCGAAGCGAGCACGTTTCCGAGCTTCCACTTGCTATCAGAAGGGCATCCCTGTTAGGCCTGCTGTCTTTCGCCTTTTCGTTTTTTCTTTAGCCCTTCGTACAATAGGTGGTCAGGACTGGGGGGATTTCATTTCTGCTTTCTTTCTAGAGCGCTTCAGAAGTATGTCTTTATTTTCTTTTTTATTTAGACAGCGCAGACACATTCGCTTCCGCCTTCCCGCCATGCGTGTGTACACAATGTTACGAACGTGAGCTCGAAAGCCGAAAGGATCGGTGAATGAAATGCGAGGTGGGCTGGACCTTTTCTTTTTTTGTTTGCCATAGCCGTCTCTTTGCTTGGCGAAAAGATATCCCGACACTTCCGACGGCGCGTCCACATTGCCTGGTCGTAATGTATTTGAGGCCGGTCTTTTCTTTCTGTGACCTTTTGTTCCGCTTTCTTTCCTGCTGTTTTCGCGACTTCGCGGCCGCATTGCTGCCCTCGCCCGAGATTTCGCGCTGAAATTTCGTGGCATTTACAGACGGGTCACGCGCGTCGAGGAATAAACAAAACGGAATCACAAGCGAGCTCCTCGACGCCCCTATTTTTACTACCGCACTCCCTGTTCCAAACTGAAAGTCCCAGACCACCCTCCCCTCCTTTTTTACCCTGCGGGGTCGTCTGTCGCACTGAAACCTCAGAGGACCCATACCTGCCCATTTATGTGCATGCAATGACGTGAGTCCTTTGTTTGTGGCCTCTCCAGCTTAGCGATGGGCGGAAGCAAATTCAATACTGTCGCATGAGCCCCGACCGAAGACGTGGGAGGACTGCTTAAAACCGCGGGCGTCCAGTCCAGGCAGCAGTTCTGAAACTTTCAACCCTGTCACCTCGTCGTTGCCGTTTTGTGCGGGTCTCAAGCTCCTCGCTTTATTGTTTCCAATGGATATTTCTTTTTCATGCGAAGTGGCGTACTAATAGTCATTCTCCATGTTTGCACAGCTTGACGTGCGCTTACTTTTTTTGAAAACATGTCCAATATTAGGTTCTTACCTTGTTAAAGCATTATTCTTTCGTTAAAGTTAAAGCTTTGTTGAAGCTTTAATCCCGGCCTCGGCGGCCGGCTTTCGATGGAGGCAAAAAGCAAGGTGCCCATGTGCTGTGCGATGTCAGTGTACGTTAAAGCACCCCAGGTAGTCGAAATTTCCGAAGTCCTTCACTACGGTGTGTCTCGTAGCCTGAGTCGCTTTGGGACGTTAAACCTTACAAACCAAACCAAACCATACTGATGAATATATTGTAATTTATAAAAACACTTCTGACAGAAGGAACAAATTGCACATCGCCGCTCGCGCCAGCGTCGAAGAGTCATGTACACACATTCAGTTACATTTTTCTTACACGCTTCCTTTGATTTACTCAGTGCTCTGCTGTGTCACTCACAATAATACCCCTGGGAAACGTTTAGTCAGTACATGTTACCATAGACAGCGTGCTGTCATCTTCTTGCCTAGTTTCAAAGTCGCCGTGCCAAAAGTTCTAACATTCCTTCTAGTTAACAGACCAGAACACGGAGGGCAAGCCTAACGCCGCCATATTAATGGTACTCTAGCGCCATCTATAGGCCTTCCAGCAGACGACGGCCCCTGCGCTGCCAAGCGGAGCGGCCACTAGTATAGGTAGCGCTTGCCCGCTTACGTTTCTTTGAAGTTTTCGCAACTAGCTGCTCGTACAATCGTCGAAAGTGAATTGCATTCTCATGGAAAGACAGTTCTGCAAATCTCGATGTGACTGAGGCAAGCACAGCCTCTACAAGTGGAGCCTATTCTTCGGATAAAGTGATGACACCGTTGTATGCAAAAATACTACAGCTGTGATGTATCCAGCCTTATTTTGTGCCTAATAATATAGAAACGAAGCTAGCAATATATCAGATGCATCAGTGTTATTTTTTTTAGCAGAACCTAAATACGCCGTTGACTACTATTGCTAAAAAAACGACGCCTCCTCTTAGTGCAGCTCGACTGAAATAATGCTATTTCCTTCTTCTACCCAGCCGAAATAAAAAACAGGGACATCAGTGTCAATGCTGCTTGTTTATTCGCATTTGTGGCACAGTCAATTTGTGAGCTGCGGGTTGTGACATATTTCTGCAGACAGCACGCAAAAGTGAAAGTTATTGCGTACTTTAAGACTTTTGCTAGTCCATGGCATATTATTCGGCGTGCAAATCAAACCAGAAAAGTAATAGCCGCAGTATTTTTGCATACAATAGTGCTCTCTACTTACAAGAACCATCCTCTCCACTTGTGGATGCTGTTGCCCCTGCCATCGCGAGTTGTGGAGAAGAGTCTTGCCATGAGGCTGAAGTTCACTTTTGACAATTGTACGAGCGGCCAGTCGCGAAAACTTCAAAGAAGAGTAAAAGTGCAAGTGCTACGTATACCCATGGCCACCTTACTTGTCAGTGCAGGGCCGCCGTTTCGCTGCAGAACCTATAGATGGCGCTACAACATTCAAAATGGCGGTCTTCAGTTTTCCCTCCGCGTGCCGGCCATAGCACTTGCTATCAAAAAGGTCTGTCTTTACAGCTTCCTAAACGATCTTGCGGCTCTCGCGAAACATCGCGACGTCGTCGGCGTACAACAATACCTTACTTTACTTGAAAGCAGGCGAAAACTACGCGTGCAATAACATTGAATACATTCAAGCGGAAGGATCTCAGGTATGTTGCGAATATCACAGCCGAAATTTGACGTTCTTGCCGAACGGAGGACTGAACCGGTGACCTTGAGCTTACATTTTATGTTTAGTAATATTGTGGGAACAGCCCGCATAAGCCCTTTTCACTCCGTCAAGTACAATCGAGCCAACATATATGTAATTCAAAAAGACCAAAAGGTGCTTCATATACCACCTTGTCAAAAGAGTTTGCAAGATCCAAATTAAACCACGTCAACTTCTTTATGAACGGCATCACATATTATGTTGCTTCGTGCTGCTTGTACACTTGCATATCGACTTCTGATACCATAAGCTTGGGGGAAACTAAAAAGAAAGATTTTATTAGTCTCAAGCCTCCTACCAAAAATCTTCATGCATATTTTATACTCTACATTAGACAGACCAGTGTCCCCCCAAGGCTGAATCGGATCATTATTTTAGACATCGGCACAGCGTGGCTTGGCCCAAATGTGGAGGCCAGCCTGTTTTTATCTCATGCTCCTCTTGTAACACAGTGAATAATTTCAGCGGGTTAAAGTTTAACAAACTCGTAGAATAGCGCCTAATTCAAATGGCCAAGTTCATTACCAGAACTGAATATGTACATCGATTTTTGAACCTCTTTGATTTTGACAGGCTCCTGGGTTTATTCTCAAGTTACCCTCAATCTTTTGTCATGACGTGAAGAAATCGTGTCGCAAAGCTCTCCCAGTCACGATTCTTGCTTTCCAGCAAATTTTGATGTTATTCCAGAAATTCGTGTTCAGTGAATTCTGGAAATTACCGGACCAAATTTTGATAGCGGGTTTTTTTATCTCGTTTTCGCAGCTTTATTTGGTGCTTCGCCCAGCCATGTCAATGAATGCACACGTTCATCACGGTGCCTAGCTGGGAAGGCGATCAACGGCCATCGGAGATGCCAGGCAGCAGTTCATGTGGTGGTAAGTGTTGGGATAAAATTTGCGGGTTTTGGTATTAACGTCCCCGTAAGAAAATGCCCATGAGGAAAAAACCACCACAAAGGAAGCGTTGGTAATGAAAATTAATCATTCATGAGTATGCTAATATATAATTGCCCTTTTTACTGGAATCTTACTTTCAGAGCAGTTGTAACCATAGTTCTGGACCTGGGTCCTCTTGGGACTTGTGATGTACAGACAGTATAGAGAAGGCAGGATGAAAAAGCATGGCGACAAAGCCCATCATACCATACGATCCGGTTAAGCTTGAATATTGCTGATCTCCTGCTCACCAATCACTCATTAGGACAGGCCTAATCGGCTGATAAAGTTACTCATTA
This sequence comes from Amblyomma maculatum, assembly GCF_055883805.1. Taxonomy (NCBI): domain Eukaryota; kingdom Metazoa; phylum Arthropoda; class Arachnida; order Ixodida; family Ixodidae; genus Amblyomma; species Amblyomma maculatum. The sequence goes on along the minus strand of NC_139353.1, from coordinate 47,801,181 downwards.
AGAAAAGGTACAATCGGCTAGACGCACTAGCTGCATTAGGGACCTGCTATCACACACATGTCTGCTTACGGTGTAGAATGGTAAGCAACCGCTGTGCGTGAAGGCTTAAAAAGCAGAGAGAAGGCTTCGAAGGGGAAACTCAGGACGCCACAATATATAAATTACGGAACTAAGCAGAAAACACCACACATGCACGAATATCATGCTGCAGGAAATACCGCAGTCCTACCACACTGATAGTCCTCAGTCGTTATCCACGAAGTCGCACTCATACCGTCAAGTTACCAAACGCGGGTGGTTCGCACGCTATTTCGAATGTGGACGGAGTACAGGCAAAACCTCAGGGAGTACCTTGTCTCAAGAGACGCCTCTGTCCCACAAGAGAAGCGTTGAGGAGGACAAGGGGAAGGCAGTCGGTGCTGCCACGTCGCCTTAGCTGGATATCAGCGTTGGTGAATCCTCGTACGATGAGGTCTCGGAGGTAACAACCGCTGCTGGCTGAGTCGGCTTTCCGGAGGCGTTCACACAGGGCCCGTGTTCCGAAGACGGGGTCAGCGTCGTGATGCACGAGACCGGGGCGTCAGCCGGTGGGGCATCAGCCCTGGTCGGTAGGCCTCCCGAAGGAACACCTCCCACAGCAGCTGACGGCCGTGCGCTAACGTGTGCGTCTACATCTTTCCTCCCCTGATCACGTCGCCGCTCCTCCTGATGATCATCATCATGACGTGTGTCAAAATGACGCACATCCATGGCGGGGAATTGGCCAGGGTACCCACTTCTCCTTTTATACGTACGTCTAGTTCATTTTCTTCCTGTTCCGCCTCATATTCGGCTTAGCCATCTTCTTCTCAATCTCCCAAAAATACGACGGCTCTCTCTTGTATTCCCTCTTCTCTTTCTCTCAAGTGCCACGTGACAATTAACGTGCCTTTCCTTAAATCAAGTATTTTACTCATCCCTCTTTTCTTTTTCACTCGTGAAAACTGCCCATAACAGATTGGATTGGATTGATAAACATTTATTTCGTCGCTCAACCAGGTTAAGGAGATGGACTAGTTCCCATAACAGAAGACTTTACAGGAACACCCTAGAAGGTCTCCGGTGACCGAAGTCAACTTTTCAGATGCACGTGCCGACGTTATAAAAATTCCGAGAGGACTGCAAAATCTGCACAGGGGAAATGTGATGGCCTGAGTGTTGCTGCTGTACACGATACATCGCGCGCCCTTTTTCGAACACAATCGGCATTCCGTTGGCATAAAAGTTTACCGGCGTTCTATAATTGGTTTGCAGGAAAGGAGAGGCGCAGCATCTGCCACTCGCGGAATCTTGCTCATACATCTCGCAGAGAAATCTCGCCGACGCGAGGTTTTTACCGTGAGGCTAGAAACCACTTTCACCATAAAATTCTCCTAAGTAGCGGTGATGATAAAGGTGCTTTGTGGGAAAAGTAGGTGGAGCGTAAGCACCCTTCCCAGGTTCCGGCTCATCAGAGCCAGTGGTCAGGTCTACGTTTCTCCCGCGAAGTGATGGCGATGCCGCCTGGCAAGCACTTGTCCTCGACCTCATTTTCTGCTGGCATCATGGTTCTTTGCCCTTTTTTGTTAGGAAAGCCCCGCATCGAAGTCTACGTCTTATACCACAATAAAGTTCTACAGCAGATGAAGACCAATAAAACATCTGGGAACAAATATGCAGATTAGGTTCAAGCTAAAACTATAGAAGAAGACGCAAGGTAAAATCGCTAAATGTCCTTGACTATAAAATCATCTTTTCCTGATAAGTCGCACACCAGGGGAGACTAATGCTTCACTTTACGGTACAGTACAATGCACCCGATTGGGGATAACTTTTTATTGCGAAAGCAATACTACGCGCATTTTCAAGCCCTTTACGTAACACGGCGGTGGACACGTTTCACCTTAAGAGGAGTGACGTCATACCAGCTGCAGAGAAAAGGGGCCCCAGCTCGGCTCGTCGTAGAACACGACGGTGCACACGCGCCGCGCTTAGCGCGCCTCTCACCAGTGGCGCTATTGTCGGTGTGACGTCATACCAGGTGTAGAGAAAATGGGCCGCAGCTCGGTTCGTCGGAGAACACGGCGGTGGGCACACGCCGCGCTTGGCCATGCCATCGACTAGTAAGCAAAAGGAGAAGACTGCTCGCCAATGCGAGGCCAGGAAGAGACGAAGGGCTGCGGAAACTGCTGAAGATCAAGAACAACGGCTTTCTAAACGCCGGGCACAAGATGCAGCTCGTCGAACGCGCTCTAACTCTAGGGAGTCTGAAATCAGTTTAATGAGTGCACTTAGCGCAAGTGAGGACTAAAGTCTTTCTAGTGCTGGAGGTTGGAATGAAACTAAGCGGTTGCGACGCGCTCAAAAAACTTCAGAAGAATGAGAGAAACGTCTCGAAAAGGAGCGCGTACATTGGACCACGTTTGCTGTAGCTCAACTTAGTTAAGCCCGGGGAATTGCGAAAGCAATACCGCCTGGCTACGCTTGGCTCAACTAGCCGTAGTTTGAATGTTTAGCTGACCTGGTTGGCCTATGTATAAGCAGGCCCAATTGCTTTCGCAATTCCCCGGGCTTAACCAAGTTGAGCCACAGGAGACCTTTTTCCTACTTCGCATGTGGGAACTCCTTTTCCGCAGGCATTTTTACCGGAACCCCAAATTTTATGCTGCACCTGTACAGATCCCGAATTTTGTTAGCGCCCGCACAAAAGCTTTACTTCTTCACTATAATGGACTACTAACACTATACTTTGGTTAACAACCGATTCACATGTAACGACATTTCATCAGAACTTATTGTGGATGTGGCGGCTCCCCCCCCCCCCCCTACGCTCTCTGCCCATTTCCCACACACAAGCACACATGTGCGCATGCACAAATCACCGGCACGTACAGAACAAAGCTTTATCACTGAAATTCCCCTATACTGCTCCGGAATAGGAGCACATGGCAGTATCTTGTAGGACATTCATATAACAGAATAATGTTTTGGTGTCGGCCTTTTTTAGTTCGACATTCGTTAGATCATCACGTTTATTCTAAAAGGACGTTCATGATACAAATTTCAGCTTTGAAATACGGTGTAATAGAGATGCAAGAGAATTCCAGTTGAAAATGTGTAAGCGCTTTCTCTGCAGACTCCCGCGAAACATTTTCTAGGTCAAATGACCGGCTCTTTGCCAAAAGACGCCATTGTCATTGAGCAAGAGTACCTTTGTACCCGTACGCCGTCTTGGAATAACGAGGTGCAATCAAGCTTCGCATTTTGACATTCGGTAAGGACAAAAGCGATGAGTGTGCGCAGCCAACAGAAAGCAGTGCTACGCCGCTACTTTGAGGCCGGCACTCAATAAACGCGACGTGACTTCAGAAGTGTCGCCCTGAACTCGTCATGGTAGTGACTGAACCGCTGGAGGGAGAGGGCTTGAAAGTTACCGAGATTGCATCAGGCGCCCCATTCTTCTAGTGAACGCCTCACACGATAAAACTTCCTTTATCGGAGCCCCTCCCCATCATCAGATTTAAGCGTGCAGTCATATCTTGCGTTCTAATATGGCACGCCCTCCACAGACATTGCCGGAGGCGGTCACCGACAATAAACGAACTCCGGACGGGACCAAATCACACCGTTCCGGGCTGTCGTATATATGTATATAAACGAACATGAAGCTCATCTTCATTCGGTGCGCTGTCTTCGGACAAACTGAACAGGCCTCGCGCATTATAGCGTGTGAGCCTTCTAGCCGAGGCCGCCGCCGAGAAATCGGGGAGCGGCAATAAAGGCGATTGCGCGTTCTTGGGCGTCGCTTACGCGTTCCACCGTTAATCTTCCGCGCCCTGGGCGGAGAGATCAAATGAACGACGTGATTTCAGTTCTAGCCAGGCGCGCCGCGCTCACATCTCATCGAGGACCCTTTCGAACGCGCCTGTCGTTTCGGGTGACCGCAAAATGAAGGCCGACAAGCGATTCTGCTCTTTCGGAACATTTAGTTTTATTTTTGGTTCCATTTGGAGGGAGCAAGAGATTCTGGCAAAGAAGTCATATGATGTGGAGCTTTATGTAGTGACTTTACTTTTGTGTTCAGATTTCTGATTGTCTACCTGTTCACGCCGTCGCCATCACGAGGAGTGTCGGGTATAAGATTCGGGAGAAGTGCGAGGGCATTTCAGTCACTCATCGGTTGATGCTTTTGGTGTCGCTTGATTGTGTCACGTCACAGCTCGCACTTTGTGAGGTGCTCTCTGACCCTGAGTAAATGTCTTAGCACACTTTATTGTTGGTTCCAAATGAGAATATGTCGTAGACGATGTCTTCTAAGTGAAGCATTGACCTGAGAGTAATAAAATGAAATGTTTTGGCCACTCGTGCTTCTTCCATTGATGGGAAAATTTGTATACTAAAAGTATGAAGGCAGTGTAACCATACTGGCTTCTTGTAATATCAAGATGACTTAAAAAAGAAAACAAGAGGTCTTGCGTTATTCTCTAGAGAGTTAAAAGCTGTATAAATGCTTAACAATCCCCACTAATGTGCAAGCCATTATTCATTGTAGCTACTGGCGAAGATGGTCGTACTATCGGAGGAAAAACAACGGGGACGACTACTCCAGTGTCTGGTCGGCTTCATTGTAATTACTCCCCCCCCCCCCTCCCCAGCGTTTGCAGGCGATCTCACGATCCTCACGATCCCGCCACAATCCACACGATCCCACAACATTTCGCGCATGATCCCATGATCTAGAATGCAGAGATCATGAGAAGATGGTAGCGTGAAATGTAGCTTTCGGCTTCTTTAAAGAACGGCGAAATTATCGTGTCTGGCGTATTTTTTATGACATGTTGCGTAGCGTACCTACTGTAACCTTATATATGTATCATGCTTCTGAGTCCTTACCTGATGGCCAGCCATCCCTGCGACTATTTCGCGCTTCACGATAATTTTGTTCGTCGAGTACACATTCATCTCTCCCGAGTTGCTGAAAACGTATCGGAAACTAGCTTTGGCACAAGAATAGGAACACAATCTATACAAAACAGTATAGATTGTGCTACCTTAAATGACAAAGGGTGTTTGTTTACTGTTGGCTTTATTTCTCGTGTGTTCTTTTCTAAATGACGATTCAAAATGCTGCGAGCACAGCAGCGTGTTCTGTTCTACCTGAGACTGTGGTAATCCCGTAGCGTTGAACCACTTGTAAAGCTGTTCCCTAGGAAATCAGCAGATGAAAAATTTTCAGTTCTCTTGTGCCTCCGATAAATTTTCGATCACGCCCCTTGCAGTCCGCAGTTGACACATAGCTCTTGTTCTGGAAGCTAAAAATATCTTTTATGAAATTTGAAATTGTAAGTGCAATGCGTTGCGTTCACTGACACACACGCGAGATGATATGCTGGGTCGTTCTGGAGTTTTTTCCTTGCATACAACGCATGAACGTTGCATCGCGATGTATGAGTGCAAATGGCTATTTGTAGCAAACGGCGTCGTATTCAAGTGCGCTGACCCTGAAAAAAATGGCTGATGCGACATTTTAAAACTGAAATTTCAGCCAAAAGTCAAAAGGGTCTTTTCGCGTACATGGTTCACAATCGTCCTACAACTCATTACGCCTAAAAGAGTCTCTAGAAGAACAGTGTCTAAAACAACTACAAAAACCAGGCTGATATCAAGCGCATTTATTAAGTACCATCAGATTGTGAATAGCAGCTTACATATATTTAAGTATTGTAAAATATATATAGTGGCTGTACAGAAACCATAGTCACCCACAAGAAAATAAAATTACCACAAGAAAACGCGTAAGGTAAGAAGATACAATCGCCCAATACTAACCGCCACTTTCTTAGAGCAAGTATTCAGAGACTTGGAATAGGAACACTGTAGTAAGATAGTCACTTCGAAGAGTTGGTTTAATTATTTTTGAATGGGAAAAATCGCGAGAGGCCGAATGACGGAGGAGCCTGTGTGCTTTTGGTTCCTCTTTCCTTCGTCCTTTTGAGCTGTTTTCCACCCAAAATGAAATGAAAGCGGTTAGAGATTAGGGTTGATAGAGAATACCTCAGTAATCTTCGATTCACTGATGTCATTTCCTTGCTAAGTGACTAAGAAAATTAAGTGTCAAAGAATGAATGATGAGCCATACAGGAAAAGCAGAAAGGCAGGTTTAAACATTAATACGCAGAATATTAAGGTAATGTTCAGCAACCTCGAAAAGCAAGAGCAGTGTACAACTGGTAGCAAGTGGCAGGTAAATATTTGTGCTTAAGACTGGTAGTAACCGCGCCAATCAGGACCAGGAATGAGAAATGACGAGAACAATAAGATAAACCGTTGTCAATTATTTGATGACAGCTTCTTGTGCGTTTTCTAGTTCATATCTTTAAAGCGCTCTCATCTGGCCCGCGCCAAACACTCTTCACATTGCTGATGAAACTTTCGCTGATTCACCTCCTAAACAGTCTGAAACAGGTATCCAGTATATAAAAGAGGAATCGGAGAATGAAGTCAAGTTAAACAGAAAATGTGGCTTTATCGATTTTATCTCGTAAAACGGGAGTGTCGCCCGTTTTAACAGTAAAATGGCCTGCTTCGCGCCAACGTTTGCTCTAGCAACTCACACTCCATTAGCGCGCGCTAGCCGGGCCAACAGATGCCGTTGATGAGAGCTTCGCAGAAAGCCAGCGCCACGACAGGTAGATGAGAGCGATTTGGTGGATAGAGACAATAAACAGAAAAGTGGAGGCGTCTGACGCAGATGAGAGATGATTTGTTTGCACGGTCCAGCGGCACAGATCGAGGGTTCTTCGCCTCATAGGAGATGTGTACACAGAAGAGACAGCCTTCTTTTTCGAAGGCTTCGCGTAGAACAAACGCGCACTAGTTATAGCAGGCAAAACCCTTTGGGGCCTGAAATTTGGTCTCCTCACGGCAAACGCCCATTAACGGCACGCTCAAAATGAGCTCCGTTTATCGCCCGCCCATCGAATAGGCGGTGTTAGGTTTGGGGTCGCGAGTGCCGGGGTAGCGTACCACTGCGGCGCGCGGCCCCTAGGTAGCGTTGGCCTTGCGGCTCCGTGGACGGCGGACGGCATCAAAGGTGCCAGCAAAGACGAGGCGTCTTTTAACGAAACAACCTTTACTACAACATCGAGAAGATACGGGCAGAGAAGCTGACCCGGAGAGAATACAGACACTCTCACACAGCTGGTGTCTAGCGTCGTGCCAACGGCGCGTCAAAGTAGTCTCTATCTCAGCGGAGTCGGCCGCTGCTTTTTATAGTTTTTCCAGTTCACATGGAAAGGGTAAACCCTCACAGGAAAGGGAGAGCCAAACATGTTGGTTCACGACGAATGACTCAATCGCAGGTGTTCCGACCTCATCTCCTCCACCTCCTGCAGACAGGAGAGGGCGACTCACTTTCCCTCGATCTCCAGGCTTGGCCAGCTTGTGCACACACACGCACGCACACACATTTGGCGCGTGGCAGGAACACGCTGAGACTTGTCGGCGGGAGGAAGCGTTGCGCGGCCGATGAACGGCGTCGAAATGGCCGATCCGTTCGCGGTTCTGCCTGTTGCTATGCGGTGGCCGCGTCAGCTGTCCCACTCGTCGGTGGAGAAACGTAACAGACTGCCCCGCCGGGAAAGGGAGATCCCGAAGGGCAGGGGACTGCATCCGCTGTCCGGAGGGATCGGGATGTTGCTGCTAGCCGGAGTCGTCCGACTCAGCTTCTCTTGAGCCAGTCAGCCTGAAGAATTCCTTGGCAAGTCCGGGTTTCCAAGGCACTCTGCAACTTGTCTTCAGGAGAGATTTCTGGCAACCCACAACGTCACAACTACGCTAAAGACTCAACCGGTCAGCCAGCAAGCACGGCACAAACTTCACTAAGTTTTGCCAGATTATTTCCCTCTTATGCCCCTATCTATACTAAAGGGCAGCTTAGCAGCACTTGGAACGCGTCCACAAATTTGAAAATCGCATTTTCAAAACAGCACTTCAAAGAAAGATAATACAATACAAATTTTCAAAATCCTATGCCAGGAAGAAAAACAAGTGAAAATTGAGGCTTCTTCTCACGTTAAGGGCTTCGACTTAAGCCATCGGCATTACCGTTGAGATCACCCTTTTCACTAAAGCTTCGGCTGTCCGTTTCTCGGAACAACCGTACCTTCCTGTTTCTGTGCAAAGAAACGCATGAGCATAAGTCACTAGCTTTGCTAAACAACCTATCCCTCTCCTTACGCTTGGCGCACCAGTCACGCATTTTCTTTGCACGGGCGCATTTGTGCCTTTGGGATAGTCGCTTTCTCTTTCGCGATAGCTTCAACTTTCTCGCTTCTTTCTCGCGCCTGCCTTTCCGTTTTTTTCTACGGCAGCACTGAAACACATGCTTTGTGGTTTCTTTTCGCAATCTTTGGAGTTTGCTCTCCTTACGATGGCAGCATTCTTTCTCGCGCCTGCCCTTTCGCGTTTTTCGTCGGCAGCGCTGGAATACTAGCCTTCTGCTTTCTTTTTGCAACCGTTTGAGCTTGCTCTCCTTACGACGGCAGCAATCTTTCTCGCACCTGCCCTTCCGCGTTTTTCGTCGACAGCACTCGAATACTAGCCTTCTACTTTCTTTCTGGGCTATCTCTGACAAGCTAGCGGTCAACGTTCTAGCGGTAACCGGAGCTAGTAGGGTACCGGTGTCGTCAAAGTGGTCAAAGTGCGGCGCCGCGTCTGCACCGCGGCCAGCAGCGCATGACTCATTTTCAGTCAATTCCGAACCACAACTACGGCTGACGTCAGTCCCACTTCTAGGCATTTGCTCTGGCAGCGCCGCGGCTGCATCGCTTGACTCACTTTCATTCAAATCCGAACAACCGCTCATGCCAGCCCTCAAGCTAGGCATTTCCTCTGGCGGCTCGCCACTCACGTTACACGGGTCCTCCGATGAGCCGCATTGCTCAGCGCTAACCGGCGCACGGTCAAGCTCATTCGACAGCTGGGGCGCTTCGGATAGCGTGAGGGTCATGTGTGCTACGTCCGCGTTCGCACTGGGGTTGCTTTCGCGAATACAACCTAGCGTGGTATCAGGGCACGAACGATTCTGACTCTGCTCTAGACGTTCGCTGTCGCCTTCGCAAGTCTCGCTCTCTACAGCGGACGCGCACTCCTCGTCGGTCTGCCCTGGCTGATCACAACTCGCGGGCTGCGCAGTTTCCCTGATTGGCACTTCGTTTTTCTGCGTGCCCTGCTCTACGACACAGCTGATTTTCTCATTTCCTAGCTGATTTCCATCTCCGCCACGCTCTAGACCAGCTTCTGCATTTAACTCGAGAGGCGGTTCAGCTATTATCAGTTCCCCACACTCATTTGATGGAACTGTATCTCCTACAGCTACTTGGGTCGGCGTGCAGTTCACCTCGCTTAACGGCGTCACTTCGGACTTCTCGCCGATTAAGCCTGTGCTAACCGTCTCAGCTAGTGGCTCGACCAAGGTAACACAATACTCCTCTGTTCGAGGCTCGGTCGGCTCGCTACTGCGGTCACGTTGCTCAGCCGCTTCCCCAAGCTGTTTCTCACACTCCGGTGCAAGTTCGATTTGCTCCGGAACTTCCGCACTGTCTAGCCATTCGCTTACAGCGGCTTTCAACTGATAGGCCAAATCAAAGTATGCCGTGTTACAATGTTTCTCACTCTCATATCTTTTCCGAAGATCCTGAGGCGTTATCTGATATCGTATCAGCAATGACTCTTTTAGTGCATCGTAATTTTTCAAGCGGTTGCCAACCAATCGCTTGATTTCTTCCGACGCTTCAGCGGAGAGAAGAGCTACCAACTTCTGCGCCCAACCATCTCGCTCGAAACGTTTACTTCTGCAGATATTCTCGAAGTCTGCCAAATACTCGGCCACATCCTCGGCAATGAGGAACGGTGGCGGACCATCTCGCGGTATTGAACCGTTACACTGAATGGCATTGCAAGCTTTAATCCTTTCCGCGCTCCTTCTATGTGCTGAAATCTCCAGCTGCATCAGTTTCCTACGTTCACGCATCTCTTTCTCGTGACGTTCCCTGCGTTCACGCATCTCTTTCTCGTGACGTTTTCTACGTTCACGTTCCTCTTGACGTTCGTCAATGATCTCAAGGCATTCCAAAAGCTCGTCATCTTCAGCTTCCAACGCAAGAATAGCCTTTAACACTTCTGGTTTTCTGAGTTTGTCTGACAAATTCAGACCCAACTCCTCCGCAAGCTCCAGCAATTTCGGTTTGCGCAACGACTTCAAATCCACATTCATGGCTGTTCCGAGTGCTGCCTTCTCTACTGCCCACTATTGCCTTGCTGCCATTAACCCAGCAACAACGACAACACAATTACCAGCTCTGTTCTCTACTTAACAAAAGCCTGGCAAAACTCAGTAGAAGAAAGTCCCGCACTCACCAAACCTCGCAGCCAAGAATCCAACGCAGTCGTTCCGCTGCAGGCAACCAGTCATCACACAGGGCTCGTTGCACTGCTCCCGCCTTTTCCGCTGAGCTGCTTTGATTCACGAGTCACGCCTTGGACATCTCCGCTCTTCCCATCAGATGTTGCACCTCGGTCAGGCCTGGCTCGTTTCACCGACCACGGTCACTGCTTGGTCGTCCTCGTCTCTCCGCTGTTCACCAGTTGTTGGACGACGGTATCGCCTGGCTCATCCCTCCAACCACGGTTACGGCTTGGTCGTCGTCGTCCCACCGCTGTTCACCAATTGTTACGTTTGGGGTCGCGAGTGCCGGGGTAGCGTACCACTGCGGCGCGCGGCCCCTAGGTAGCGTTGGCCTTGCGGCTCCGTGGACGGCATCAAAGGTGCCAGCAAAGACGAGGCGTCTTTTAACGAAACAACCTTTACTACAACATCGAGAAGATACGGGCAGAGAAGCTGACCCGGAGAGAATACAGACACTCTCACACAGCTGGTGTCTAGCGTCGTGCCAACGGCGCGTCAAAGTAGTCTCTATCTCAGCGGAGTCGGCCGCTGCTTTTTATAGTTTTTCCAGTTCACATGGAAAGGGTAAACCCTCACAGGAAAGGGAGAGCCAAACATGTTGGTTCACGACGAATGACTCAATCGCAGGTGTTCCGACCTCATCTCCTCCACCTCCTGCAGACAGGAGAGGGCGACGCACTTTCCCTCGATCTCCAGGCTTGGCCAGCTTGTGCACACACACGCACGCACACACATTTGGCGCGTGGCAGGAACACGCTGAGACTTGTCGGCGGGAGGAAGCGTTGCGCGGCCGATGAACGGCGTCGAAATGGCCGATCCGTTCGCGGTTCTGCCTGTTGCTATGCGGTGGCCGCGTCAGCTGTCCCACTCGTCGGTGGAGAAACGTAACAGCGGCATGAACTGGCCCTGTGTTTGTGTTTGTGTCCACATGTCACTTCGTGTGCGGATGCCAAGTGAAACAGCTTGTTTATAGAGCAAACGTTTCCCGATCGATGTAGCAGGAGAGGAGAAGCCCGAAGAGAAGAGTGTGAATACCTGGTTTTCGTTTCCCTGACCGTCAGCCATCTCATCGCATAGAGATCCTAATTTAAGGGAAAATAATGATATACTATTTTCTGTACTCCACTATTTTCCCATATACATTGAGAGAGGAGAGGGGGGATGGGGCTTTGTTATGCCAAAGACTACTGAAGGCAGCAACAGCAAACGCGGCTTTCAGGTGAAACAGGTGCTGATGGCCAGCGTATGGTACACAGAAAACATCTGGCTGGGTTCAATGACCTTCTCCTTTGCGTGCTTGATGTGCGTGGAGAAATGGCTCCGTTGTCAAAGCTGTAACGGGCGATGTCAGGTAGCATAAGCGATGCACGCAATATGTGTCATACCGAACAAAACTAGCAGCTTATAAGATGCGTCTCTGTGTATCACAATACATCTTTTCAGCTTGGAAGGCGACGAGACGTTGCCACTGTTGTCATTGCTGGGACAGCTGTTTGTTTTCCCTCGTCATCATCGCAAGCAAGGTACAAGCCTGTGTTATACCGTTTACTAAATCCAGTGTGAAATCCCCGCCATGGTGTGGCAGTGATTACGGCGCTCGACTACTGTGCCTAAGGATGGGAGATCGAATCCCGGCCCGGTTGCCGCTTTTCGATGGCGGCGAAAAGCAAGGCACCCGTGTGTGTGCGATGCCAGTGCACGTTAAAGAATCACAGGCGCTCGAAGTTTCCGGATCCCTCCACTACTGCATCTCTCACAGCCTGAGTCAATTCGGGGCATCAACCACCCATAAACCAAAAGAAACCAAATCCGGCGTTACACTTTGACATCTCAGGGTGAGAAATGTGTTGAGACCCATAGCATGCAGCGCACCGTAGGTCCGTTGGTAAGTGTTCCGAAAATGGCTCTTATAGTTGGCGATGTGAGGACGATATCTGTTTCTATCTTAACAGCGCGGTGTCCCATTGGGGCATTATTCGACCTACACATGGCGCGGTAGTATTGCCTCGGGAATCACTGATGAACTGAACATTGTGGAATGGCCCCAGATGTCTGAGGTCCACGTTCGGGATTCAAACCATGATAGTTGTAGAGGCAATGGATGCGAAAAAATTCATGTGTGAACATCTATTGCGCTTTCCGTATTAAACAGCTGTCCCCCGCAATATTTAAGATAAAAAAAAACCGCATGAAGCAGCACTGTGGGCTAATAGCATCTAAAATCACGAACCACCTAAATTATAACTTTTAAATTATTTGAAGGTTTAATAATTTATTTCGATTTTTAATGCGAAGAGAGAGAATACAGTTCTGCTTTCTATTAAACAGATATAGGTAGCCTTTGTAACCCAAACCCAGTATCTCCGATTGCACACGAATGCTTGTTACACCGTGAACAGAATAAGGCGAAAAGTTGTCTATGCTTAATGGCACTTTAGAAGTCTTACGTTACTATAAAATAAATAAAAACAACATACGTCGTATCCTTCTTAGAACGGAGCAAAAATTCAGTTTGTCAGTGATGATCCCATTAATTTCTCAAATCTATTCGCCCCCCAGGAGCGCACACAAGAATCCTGCAGCCGTAAACCCATCAATTCTTCCAACTTTTTTGTCACTGTGATCTTTGCTGAAGCTCTTTGTGTCGGCACAAACATGCTAGCATTTCTTAAGAGATATATTCAGTCAAATATGTCCATGTCAGAATGTGTATTTAGAACAAAATTGTTATGAACCTGAATAAGTGGCAGGACATCTTAGAGATACTTAATCTCTGGGTACAAGACTCCGGCTTGGATAAATCGATCACCTTCCAAAGCTGCTCACGGATCTCCTATTATTACAGTGTCCATGAAATGTTGACCAGATTCAATGTTTTATGGCCCATAGTTTGTTGCGTGATTTCGTCTAGAATATAGCTCACAAAAAAGAAACGCATATAAATCACTGTAAAAAGAACCGAAACCTGTATTATAGTGTACGAGTAGCCTGAAGATGAAGTGTGACAGAAAAATAAAGCGAACTGGTGCTATTTTTATATTTACGCCTTTAAATAAAAAATGAAACGCCTCGTCTGTCTACGTTGGGAAATAATGACACTGTCTACTTTCCTTGGCGACATTAGCTGCACTCATTTCCTGCTGCATTGCGGATCTCCTGTCTTGGTGCACAAGACCATCTCCTCTGTGGACGATGATCGCACATGGCGGGCCTATTATTACGTTATAGAAATAGCAGAGAGCTCAGCTGAGTAAGTCACTTGACCGACCTTTCTATTATAATCCTTGTGTCACTGATCTGGAAAATAAAGGGCCCGTCGTTTTGTCTTCAGTGGCCATTGTTTGCCACCTGTCGCAACATGTTTCTTGACCCTAATTCTCACTGTCCATTCTTGAAAAGGAGAAGGGTAAGCGAGAGGGTATAAATACCGTCTTTTTAAATCCCATACTAATGTTTGTATTCGCAAGTTCTTGCTGCTATATTAAGAGCTTGACAAAATAATGCAAACTTTTTCTTTACTTTTCTAATCGCTTTTAAAACTGAAACCCAAACACGTGGGTATCGCTGAGCGCTTCGACATGCTTAAATAAAGGAAGATTATTGTCAGGCGTTCTTTCGCAAAGAATCTAAACTGCCCAATGCATTTACTAGTTTGCTAACCAAGTTAAGCGAAGCGCCGCGAAAGGATGTGGGCACTGGACACTGCCGGTAAGCTCCTGGTGACGAAGCCCCTTTTAAAACGATATAGTGCTAACAGTCTTACTAAATCGTTTAGCTTCCTGAATTGAGCGCCCAGCTGCAACTTTTTAACGCGACCTCGTTAAGGCACGATCCCATAAGGCGGTAACCCAGAGTCGGCGTTGCAGTCGGCATTGGGAGTGAAAAACCACGACCATGCATATGACAAGAAGGGATTAGCGGGTGACAGGATATGGCACTGGTTGGTCAGAGGGTTGTGTGACGTCACGAGTTCACATGACACGGCAGAGTTGGCATGAGCTGCTTGATTTAGTAGGTTAAAATAGGAATTGAGTTGCCGTAACCTCGGATGCCGAGTGAGATATGCTGTAACCAGGACCACTCAGGGACGTTCCTGTAGCATGGATGAAGTGCGGCGGGGTGGTAGTGAGCATATTGTGGCAGCATAAAATTTTATGCTAATGAATATGTGTGAGATAATAGCACATATTTAGGGATTAGTGATAACTAAGCAAGCAGAGCAGTGCATCTACTCGAATGATGAGTTTCTGACTATGATTGCCGCAGACTGCACTATTTACGTTCCCGTGTTAGAGCATTAACGGCGAAGTAGCTCAAGTGTCCACAAGTTATTCCTCATTACCCAGGTGTGTTACTCTTGTATTTCTCCGTTTATATTTCTGAAAGCATTGCAAGTACTATCAGCACCACCTAAGTCTACTATCTGTTGAAAACACCGTGAAGGCTAAAGAACAGCACGTACATTCTTTGTCAAAAGTTTAGAGGCGGGAGTCTGCTTCTTAGCGCTGTAGTGGCGGACGTTTGGCATTTGTTGAAGTTGTTTGCGTTCGAGTGGGCAAGAAAGAAAATCTTACGTTCAGGAGATCTGCAAGGCTGGAAATGCTTTAAATTCCGCACAATGCAGCTTAGAAGCAAACCACCTGGCATCTAAACTTTTGGGAAGGGCTGTACATGTTCATTCCAGGTAGTAAACGTAAATTTCTTACTCTTTTCCTCTTGGTCTGCTTTATAGCTCCTCGTTACATGTAGAGTTTAGCCAACCGAACATTACCTGTATTAAACTATGTGCTCTTCGTTTCTTTTGTCTTCCTCCCCTTTAGATGTGGCTTGGCTGCCATGCAATTGTCATTTTTGTACGCCCTTGCGGCATACAACGTAGGCCTCATAGTTCAGTGACTTACACTTAATAGTGTAACCATGATTTCTTTTTCTGTGGAAAGCTCACCGACCAACTTCCGGTATAATTAAAAGCAGGCATACCACGCCTGTAGCGTAACCTAACAGCTGCCACATTTCACTGTGTTCAGTGTAATACCCGCTCCATCTCGAAATAAAGGACCATCTCCAAGCGCCGTCAAAACACCAGTGCAAGTTTGGACTGAGAGAGGCATAGCGGTCGCTAGCGAAGGCCACGAATGAGCCAGGCGGCCGGCACGTCATTCCCCCTGCCCCGTTTTCCCGTACGCTGCAGCAATAGGCTTACCCATTGGTTCGCTTCCCTGTGGCGCGTACCCTTACTGCCGTCCGTTTTCACGGGAAGCCATAAAATACGGGACAGGAGATCGTAAAGAGAAACAGCCCCTCGCGATTGAGTTGGGCGCATCTTGTATATATCGCCCATGTCCTCGCGTCCAGCATTGACGCCTTTATCTCACGCATCCCTCCTCTCTCTCTCTCTCTCTCTTATGCCCACCTACGTTTTCATCCACTCATTTCTTGTTTCCTGTCGCTCGCCTTTCTTATAGCTTCATTCCAATACGCTGCTGGTTACAGTATAGCCAGAATGCGGGGAGGCGGCGGGGGACCTACTATAAGTTCCTTTCGAGGAACAGGCTCTATCCTTCCCAACTGCATGTTTTCTTTTTTGTCCCTGCGTTCTTTTGGCGGCTTTATATTTTTGTAGCAGTGCAGGAAAGAGGTCCTCGTAGAAGTGGATGCGAGGAGGGTACGGGCAAGGGCGAGATATAGAAAGCTTGTTCTGCTGGACGTTGAGTAAGACTTGACTTCCTCCCCTCGGTATAAGGCGGTTCATCCTGGTTATGGTTGTATTGGTCCGATGCAAACTCGGGTTAGGAGCTGGGGGAATGAGGGAATGGAACGATCCGTTATCTCCGGAAACCCATGACACTCCACTTTTGGGATACAACTTTTGGTGCTTTCTATGATAGCTGATTGGTCAAGAGCACGAAACTAGTTTGTTTGGGAAACAAGTAACGAATTCAATCATAATATTATCCGCTCAGAGAAAGGGTTCCCGGATCGGGTAGATAAATGAAGTTCGGTAGGCTCAGCAAAAAGCGCGCGTAGATTGCACGTAGGTTCTGGACGTGTCAGTGCTTTCATGCACGCGGTATTTTTCTTCGTCTGTTCTCGCTAACGGCAGCCATGTGTTGGACAAATATGGTCAGAAACAAATTGTTTTTTCTCCTGAGTTCTTTCTTCAAGAAGGACCTCAACGTACGTGTTTCTAAAGGCAGTTGTTGCTGGCCAAATTTTCCATGCACTGGATGAGCAGCTTTGTGCACAAAAGCTTTTTTTCTATTTCATTAGCATTGTTTCACACAGTTTATGCTTCTCAGATATCTCGATTAAAGCGTATACAAAAAAAATGTGTCCACTGAGTGGGGCTTTTGCGAGCCACTTTCGCGCCTTGCTGAACCAGGTTATCTAGGCCCATCCCTAGAGGATACCGTCTAGTCGTCTTGAAGAATTTGTGCTTCTTAGTGCAGATACATTCACACGCAGAAACATTAGTTGTGGTTTACCTCTGGTTAACCCTAGTTGAATTGTGATAGGAACGGCGGAAGGTTCTTTTGCCTGATACATTATTCCCCTATCACGCCCTATCAGTGCTACACTATTGGGGACACAAGCCCATCCTTTAAGAGTAGGACGCGAGAGCGTAAGCTACCAGCCCACATATAAATGAGAAGGGTTTAATGCTGCTGAACCGAATGTGGAGCGAAAGCATTAGCTGCCGGTGACCGAGCGTTGTTCTTGTTCTTCTTCTTGTTCTTCTTCTTCCTATTCTTGTTCTTGTTCTTCTTGTTCTTCTTCTTCCTCTTGTTCTTCTGCTTCCTCTTGTTCTTTTTCCTCCTCTTGTTCTTCTTCTTGGCGTCTGTTAAAGGTCAAAAGTGGCCCTTTCCGGGACGACGCGACGGATCGAAACCTGGCGCAGTATTGCTATCACAATAAAAGAAACACTAACTTTGGAATACTTTATTATGTAATGTGATGTCTTTTTCACTGCAGACAGACACAATGTGCGATGCAATAAAGGCGTTAGAATTTATAAGAAATTATATTATCCGACGTATTTTTAAAAAATAACCGGAAGTTTGTGAAAACCTCCATATTCAAATATTTGTTTATAATCATGATGTACTTGTCAAAGAATTGCGCATTTACAGCTGAAGACAAACTACTGTTTTTTTCTCACACTTGTACGTTGTACACGACGAGTTTTTCGTTCGGTTCTGTAAAGGATCTGGTACAATAGCATACGTGATAATTAAATATTTTTGCCGGTTGATTACTTGGCGTAATTGCATGAACGCAGGGTCCTGTAGTTTAATTAACGATATGCCATTAACTGATATTACCGAATACAAGTCAGTCTCTCATTTAGTGATCGGTCACAGGTATTGCTAACATATAAACTACCGTTGTTTCAGGGCTTCCTTAAACAATTACTTTGAGAAGTCAATATACTCTGGGTGCCTAAGCAAGCATTATGTCCTAATCCAAGGTTATGACTTAAGCATTGCGATTGCTACCATACTTCAGGGAAAATAGAGTGCCAGAGAAAATATCAAGCGTTAAAAGCCCTCCTCTGCTTTGTTCCTCAATACAGGAGAGCTGAAATTATCGTAATGCTTAACTAAGACCTAAAAAGTGGCGAGTTGGAGCCGGATAGAAAATGTGGAGTTGGTGGGGAGATAAGTTACCGTAAGTGACAACCTTGGTTTTAGTGATTCCCATTACAAAGAAATAGGTGGCAAAATTAGTTGTACGTGCGAATATTTCGGGCGTTTTTTTGCCAGGTCACTCTAATGCAGCGTTCCGAGAAATGGCTATATTCGACGGCAGCGTCATCCGTCCTTTTGTTTGCAGCCACTCTTTAAAGTGAACGTAATCACATAGAGAGGGCAAAAGAAAAAGAAAAGCCACAGCAATCATAGAAGACGTCATTGTTCAAAAAATAAATATAGCAAGCAAAGAAGAGGGCAGATGACGAGCAACGACAGGAAATGCGGAAATTCAGACGAGGAGCATGAGTCAAGAGGGAATCCCACTCATATCAAAGTCGATGTAACCCTGTAGGCGTCCTACTGTTCCCTTCCATGTCAAGCCTACTTTGACATTATGGGCTGCGGCAATGTATTATTTTTATTTTTTGACGCTGAGCACAACAGTGGAGACGATCACTGCGCTCGGCTTGTGTTAAAGCATTGCACGCTTTTATTGCAAGAGCGCAGCGCAATGATTGAGTTATTGCGTAAGGTTGCGGTAAATAAAAGTGCAGCATAAAAATGAAAGGGTTGACTAGAAGAGCGCAGGAACGTACTGTACAATTCTATTGCGCCCTTGTGTTCTTGGCCGCTCTTGTGGTTGTTCCATCACAGTTTTTATTGATAATTCCTGGCTGTTTCTTGCGCTCGCGTTTTTTATTAGGCATCCCTAACGCTGACGTCGCGCTCGTCCCCTCTTTCATGGGACACGAGTGCGAATGAATCATTTCTCCTTCTATACATAAAAGCAGTGCTGTTGTCGTTCTTTTGAGCTACGATTCATGTTTTCTTGCGTAAATATTTCTGCTGCAAAACAGCAAAAAATGGTTGCGGTAAAGGTTTACTAAGCTGTACTTTTGCGTGACCAAATAACCGCATTTCGTTCTATTATGAGATTATTTAGGTAATGTATTACATCATTAAGTCATATAAGTAAGTGAGATTCGCAAGTGGCGTAGTGTATCGTAAATATAAATTTATTATGTGATCGACTAACGCGACCAAGATGAAATGCAAATTGCAGCATGTGGTAACTAGAACTTGAGGACGTCACAACTCATGACATCAAGGTGGCTTGCAAAGTGTCGTAGAACATTATAACTTGAAAGTAATGGCACGTTCTGTCTTGATAAAGATGGCTTGAAAAATTGCTTACTGTGTCTTAAATAGAAAATGGCGTCGTCAAAGGTGACTTACAAAAGGGGTGTGGTCTGTTGTAACTCGAAGAAACCAGTAAGGAGTTAACTGAATCCGTGCATAACTTTCCTCTCCGCTTCAATTCGTCAGCACTGATAACGTGCACTTATGTGCTGTACCAGTTGGTTCTGGATTTCCTCAAGGATCACTACTTCGCTCCATGCGATTCCTACTTCAGGTAATTGACTTACCTACCACTGTTACCTGCCGAATTTGTTTATTTGGTATTGATTACGTGATTTACCGTAAAATAACTAAATATATCGATATTCCCTTTATGCGGATAGATACAAGTAGCATATTCATTAGTGTTATACTTGAAAATCAGAACTAAACTTTAAAAACTCTACAATTTTCATCGGAATTTGGTTTCAGTGGTGCCATTGTGCGTCGGAACGCGTCGTGATATTGTGGACACCGAATTTGTGACTGTGAGTGCAGCAGTTTGGTTTTTATTGTCGGTCTTGTGCGGACCACCTGCGAAACGCTAGGGCCCGTTTGGCATAGTGCGGCTTCGGCCGAAGAAACCGGCCCGGAGGCCCCTTCACCGCCGGTCTACCGCCGTGTTTGTGGACCAAAAATGACGATGCACGTGACCGTAGAAGGTACTGACCTCGATCCAGAAGACTACGACAGCACCTGGGTACAAACGCTCAATGAAAAAGATTGAATCGAAAAGCAAGCAGACGCTTCTGAATGATTCCAAGGAGGACAAGGTGGTGCAACACCACGTTCCAAATGGGGAAGCCGCTCATGGCGCTGCTAAATCAGCTAGAAGAAAATTGGCTGAACGATCAATAGCTATGAATCTTCCGAGGTTCCCGGAAGAAGGTGTCAAGGTGACTATTAGGCCTCGTGAAGGTCTAGCCGTCATTAAACGCACGTCGGGCCCGCTGCTTAGTCAGGCCCTCGCCATGGCTGCCGGAATCAGCTGGTCGGAGCTGGACTCGTGGTGTGTCAACGGAAAGCAAGGCACGGTGCTCTTTCATTCCTTGGATTTTAGTCGAGGCGTGAAGGTAGCCGCAATCCGTTGCTTTAAACTCGATGACAAGGAGCATGAAGTGGTGGCCAATCTGATCGCACCGGAGGATTGCGGCCGAGGAGTCGTCCATGGGATCTGTGATACATTCACGGAAGAACAGTTGGTTGGTTGGTTCACAGGAAGGGAAAGGCGCAGTATCTGTCACACTTGCTCTGCGGACACCTGAACTGCGCCGTAAGGGAAGGGAGGAAGGTGGGAGTGAAAGTGGAAAGAGAGAAAGGGGAGCCGTAGTGGAGGGCTACGGAGTAATTTCGACCACCTGGGGATCTTTAACGTGCGCTGACATCGCACAGCATACGGACGCCACTTCGTTTCGCCTCCATGTTCAGAGCATTGAGGAAGGATCCACAGAACCCAACGGTCGCTGGGGTGCGGCGGATGGGGAAGACTTCCACTATTATTATCACCTTTTTGGAACCTGAAGTCCCAAGATTTGTCAGGATTGAAGGCATGCTTACGCCATGTCGATTGTTCAAAAAAAGATATGAAGTTTGCTTCAGATGTGGGAAACTTGGTCATCGCTCAGATGTGTGCGATAGTGAAAACCTAAGTGCCGTGGCTGTGGGATGGTATCGCCTCCCGAAGATCACCAGTGCACTCCCCAATGTCGCCTATGTGGAAAGGGCCACCTAACGGGAGACAGACGCTGCAAAGAACTCTTCCGTACACCTTACGTTATCAAGAAGAGAAAGTGGGAAGCAAATTAGCCGCCGAGGAGGCAGCCAAAAAGAAGCTAGCCGCCGAGGAGGAGGCCAAGAAGCTGCAACAGGTCCGCTTTAGTCGTCGCGATGGGCGTAGTGAGTCCCACAACCGGTCCCAGAGCCGTACAAAAACCCGTTCCTCTTCGTTCTCGCGACTGCAGCCGCCGTCGTCCAAGACGATAATGGAGGGCTCTCGACCAAAGCAAGCAAGCAAGCAAGCAGCGGCAGCGGCAGCGGCGGCGGCGGCGGCGGCAGCGGCAGCGGCAGCGGCAGCGGCAGCGGCGGCGGTGGCGGTGGCGGCGGCGGCGGCGGCGGCGGCGGCGGCGGCAGCAGAAACCGCCGCAGACACCATCAAAAGGAGTGATTAGTGACTCTCAGGACTCAGCTGAAGTTCAGGCTCTAAAAAAACAGAATCAGTTGCTACAGGCGCAAGTTAAAGCACTGCAGGAACAAATCATTGCGATAGGCAAAATTTCACAGCCAATGGAGACCGAAATGCCGGTAGCGGAGGCACCGCAGAGGGAACAGGAAAAGACCCCTAGGGACAATTCTCCTGCAGCAAAAAAGAAAAGAGGTCCCGAGCCGGATCTCGAAACCCGCGTCCAAGGATTGGAAAAACGATTCGCTAAAAAAGAAGACGACGACAAAATTTTCCAACAAGTTATGACCGCGTTAGAACGCCTGAACAGTGCTATGGCAGAGATGCGGATCGAAATGGCTAGGAGAGACGAGAGAATTCAGTTGGTTTACCAAGAGATTCATAACATTAAAAATGGCTCTGCATCACCGTAGAAATACCATTTGGCAGTGGAACTGTAGGGGCTTCAGTCGCAAACGCGCGGTACTGGAAACTTTTTTACCAACATTGACAAACCCGAAGTAATCGCATTGCAGGAGTGCAGTAAGCACGCTAAGCTAGCGAGTTACAAATCATACGCGGGACGAGATGACAACACGCAAGTGGTCACCCTTGCCAAAAGGAATATAACGGTGCTGCAGCATAATACCGGGACAACAAATGTTGACCATATACTAATCGAGATAATCCCACAAAAAAGAAAATTCAAAAGTCTATTAATTATTAATGTATATAGCCCGCCTCGACAAAAACGTCCATGCAACTTCAATGAGCTATTCGCCAAAGCGCGAGTGATCGCGAAAGGAGGACCCCTGTTGATAGTAGGGGACTGTAACGCACATCACACGGCATTGGGGTATAGATGCACGCAGGTAAAAGGACGCGAACTATGGAACAGCATTCAGCAGAATGGCTTATTGCTTTTGACGGATCCCCTGAAACCAACCCGCCAAGGTAACAGCGTTTCGATAGACACATCGCCGGACTTAACTCTAACCGGAGGCTGCATTTACGCCACGTGGTGCAACACAGGGGAAAATTTAAGCAGCGACCATAGAATTATAGAAATCATAGTAGATAACGGCCCACCGGTCGTCCGCACCAAAAAGGCAACGTTGGTGAACTGGGAGGCTTTACGAAATGGCCGCACAGGTGACGAGGAAGGCATAAGTAACATTGATTATTGGAATAAAAAGGTCATTCAGTCGGTCAACGAAGCAACGGAGGAGGTGGAGGTTGACGAAGACATTGAAGGAGTAGACCGTCACATGGTCAGTCTCTGGCGTAAGAAGAAGGATCTAGAAAAGAGACTCACACAGAAAAGAGGGAATAGGAACTTGCGCACAGAATTGGCAGTGCTTAACAAAGAAATTGAAGAATATGCGCTCGTTTTACCGAGGCAATACTGGGGCAGAATTTGTGAAAAACTGAACAGGAATATCGGGAAGGCAAGTACGTGGCACTTACTTCGGCATCTTCTAGATCCCCACAAATCTAAACTGGAGGCCAGACAGCAAATTCACAGGCTAATACATACCTTTGACGGGACCGCGGCTACTCTCATAGCCCAAGTCCGAGACCGGTATTTGAACTGTGCAGAGGGTATAGGCCAACAAATGCCTGATTACAAGGGCCAGAAAACCCGGAGCTAGATAGCCCGATAACGGTTGCCGAAGTCCGGCCGAAATAAATAGACTGAGAACAAAGACTGCTGCAGGTCCGGACAGAGTGAACAATCGAATGCTAAGAAACTTGGACGACGCGTCGATCCGACACCTCGCAGCATTCATGCAGGTGTGTTGGGAGGCCGGTCGGCTGCCGGCGACATGGAAGGCCGCAAACCTCGTATTCCTCCCGAAGCCGGGGAAGCGGCCGGGTTTCGAACACTTGCTTCCGATCTCGCTCACGTCATGCGGGGGGAAACTAATGGAGCATGTTGTTCAGGCCCGGCTGAGCTGGTTTTTGGAGGACAACGATATCTATCTGAACACCATGATAGGATTTAGACCGCATTTGGCCGCATGCGATGTCATGCTGCAGCTAAAAGAACAGATCATATACAACTCGACAGTAGACACCAGGGTGATCGTTGGTCAAGACGTGTAAAAAGCTTTTGACAACGTGGAGCACTCGGCTATTCTGCAGAATCTCAGTGCATTAGATGTTGGAGTTCGCACGTACAACTACATACGCGACTTCCTCAGCGATAGAACGGCAACTATCAGTATGGGGGGACACACAGTAAAGTATTCGATTAGGAAACAAAGCCACACCACAGGGATCGGTGTTGTCCCCGACGCTGTTTAATATCGCCATGATTGGTCTCCCCGCAAAACTAGAGGAAATCCAAGGGCTACACCATACATTATATGCAGATGACCTGACTCTGTGGATGTGCAGGGGCAGTGACGGTGAAATTGAACAGACACTCCAGCGGGCAATTGAAGTTATAGAAAAATACTTAGAACCGATCGGGTTCAGATGTTCGGCCGAGAAATCGGAAGCGCTCGTTCTCATGCCAATGCGATCTCCCCATCGTCGGCGTATAAAGCAGGATAACCCGGAAATAACACTCAGGGTCAACGGTAACGTTATACCAACGGTGGCCAGCATTAAAGTTCTGGGATTACGAATTCAGGCCAACGGCGGGAACTCGGACACGATACAGAGGCTAGACGCTAGCACCAGTCAAACCTGTAGACTCCTGAAGCGGATCGCAAGCAAACATGCGGGAATGAAAAAAGCTAACCTCCTTAGGCTAGTCCAGTCTTTTATAATCAGTAGGATAGTCTACGTGGCGCCGTATTTACGGCTTCACAAGGCAGAAAAGAAGAAACTTGACGTTCTCATTCGTAAAGGGATAAAAACGGCACTAGGTGTACCACCCAATACATCGACAAACAAGATTGAGACTAGGGGTTTCCAATACCCTCGAAGAGCTCATTGAAGCTGCAAGGACTTCACAATACCAGAGACTGTTGCACAGTCGTACTGGTCGGAGCATTTTAGAAAAACTGGGGTATGAGCCGCACGCATGCTACAGACGTACACAAAAATACCTAGACAGGTTAGGGACAAATTAAAAATACCTCCGCTCCCCAAAAACATGCACCCCGTTTACCATGAGAGCCGGAGGAGTGATAGAGCAACAGTGCTGCTAGCCCGTTTTGAGGGCAGACAGATGCGTCTTATATACAGATGCCGCACAATGCGCGAACGGTAGGGGACGTGTTTCAGTAGCAACTAGAGAAGACGGGGGCTCGGTAGTTTGCTGCAGCACCCGAAATTCGATCACAACGGAGGCGGAAGAGGTGGCCATCGCGCTAGCTCTAACACAACAACAGGTCAAACTTTAGTTACAGACTCGAAATCAGCGATTAGAAACTTTGACGCGGGCCGCATTTCGGCCATAGCAGCAAGAGTGTTGGCCAGTGGTCCACCACCGGCAGAGCAGGTCGCGCTCATTTGGACACCAGCGCAGCAGGGGTTGAGGAGGAACGAGAAAGCGCACGTACTGGCCCGAGGATTAGCTACATTCCGGGATCCCAGTGATGACTTATGCGCAACCCCGTACCCCTTGCGCGATAAGGAGCCCCTACAGTTCGACGATGACCTTAACACCTACCAAGATATCCTAAATCATTACAAATTAGGCAGATCAGTACTACCAAAAGCGTGTAAGCAACTCACCAAAAGCGAGGAGGTTATGTAGCGTAAGCTACAGGCTGGAGTATTCCCGAACCCCCAGCTTTACAGCAAGTGGCACCCGGAAACTTTTAGCCCCAGGTGCAAACGTTGCGATGGCATAGCGGACATGATCCATATGATATGGACGTGTCCTAGATTTGGAGAACCTGACAGAACAGATGAGTCCTGGGAGGCACTACTTCTCAAGCAGGACGAAAAAGGGCAACGAGAAGTCATCCGCGGTGCTCTGTCCGCAGCTCAGATCCAAGGGATCGAGGTCGACGGCTGAGGGGGAGAACATGGTTGGGACAGAGCTTCGCCTCGGATCCTCATCAACCTTTTGACGGGTGCAATAAATGTTATTTCTCTCTCTCTCTCTGTGAGGATATCTAGATTGTCTACAACATATCCAGCTTACTTCCTCTACATTCTTCCCATTGAAAACTTAGCCTCTTATCGCTATCTCGACGTCCACATAACTAGCACACTGTCCTGGAAATTGCATACTACGTACAAATTACATAAAGCAAAAAAAAAAACTCTTGGGTACCTTCAACGAGCCTTCTTTCATCCTTAAAATTATTCATCCATAAAATCATCCTTAAAATTATTATTATACTACGTGCAACTTACATAAAGCAAAGAAAACACTAGGTTACTTTCGACGAACCTTCTTTGTTGATGATCATATTTAGAATTATTATTATACCACGTACAACTTACATAAAGCAAAGAAAACACTGGATTACCTTTGACGAACCTGTTTTGTTGATGATCATCCTTAAAATTATTCTTATACTACGTACAACTTACATAAAGCAAAGAAAACACTGGGTTACCTTCTACGAACCTTCTTTCTTGACGATCGTTCTTAAAATTATCACTCTACATTATCCGTACGTGCGACCACAAATTTAACACGCTTCTTCTATATAGAATTCTGAACAAGTAACACTGGATCACATGTTTGGATCTGTGCAGAACCGTGAAGCGCGTTTTCTTTTGTCTGACTACAATCCTTAAGCTAGAGTCACCCAAATGAAATCGCCCTTAATTCTTATGGCGATTGCTAACCTCCGAAAGCACATCCACATTTGTTTATTCCATAAGATTTTCTAGTCTAATATACAACTTCGCTCCCAATTTATTAAACTACCACCCCAATTTGTCATCGCCCTCAAGAAAAAGGCTGAATGCATCATTGCGGCACAATCAATTGGACACATTCACATTTTCGAAGAAACTGTAAAAAATGCAATCCTTTATCTGCATCATTAACTAGCATCAATAATCTTATTTAGTTTAAAAAGGTCGTTACAATGCAAATTAATAAGTACTGCGTTTGTGTTCATTAGCTGACTTATGCTGTTTTGTGCACCACTTCATATTATTGTTCATTAAATATTTATTTCGGTAAAGGAAAATTATTGACACTAGCAGCCTTTACATGTATAGTTTTGTATTCTCGAATGATATATGGTTCGTGCTCTTTTTGGTTATTGTTGTGAATTGCGCTTCCTCTCTGTAATTTACTTTGTACCCGGATGGTAAAATAAATAATTAAAAATGAACTATGATATTTCGCACTGTATGCGCATGTTGTGGACATTCTCGCTCATTTATTTCTTATAAGTTCATGAACTCATGGATCTGTGTTATTTTACAAGAGGGTGCCGTAAACGTGAATCTACACCGACTTTTAAAGGTTCCCAAAACTTCGCACGTACTCATACTGAGCTTCCGTTTGCAGCGTGCGATGAATTAAAGTGCTGTCCAGCCTTCATTGTGATGCCTTCACGTGGGGGGCATCTACGGCACGTGTGTTCAGTTATGCAACAGGCAACAACATTTAGCTCGTATTTACCATACCTTGCGCTGATGCTCACTATCGCGTTTCCGACGGTTTCACTCAGTGAAGCACTAAAACCTGGGCTTGTTCGAAGAAAGCCGCTCATTTTCAGCCTCAGAGAGCAGCAGTGATAAATTAGGCACAGAATCTATCCGCCTCGTCACGACAACCGAATGTGTGTCAACCCCCCCCCCCCCCCCCCTTCCCCCCTCCCCGCCTAATTCTGCAGCAGTTAAAGCTGGTGCCTCATGGTCATCCTGCTCCGCCTGTCTGTTGTGTCCCTTCCGGATTACTTCGTCCAACCAAACACGTCGCGACCCCCGCCACACTCCTCCTAAACTGTTTTAGTACTAAAACACCTATCGGGAACCAGCGTGAAGGATAATGCGGGCTGCTGCGAGGGGAATCGGTCTGTCTCAACAGGGGCTCATAAAAACAATGGCAGAAAATAAAAAGAGCTGACCGAGCGAAGGATGCACCAAATTAGCCAACAACAGTGACGTGTATTTGGAGCGTTAAAAGCCCTGCTGATGAAGTCTACGTAAAGTGCGTCGTGCGTTCGTGTGCACAACCCGTTGGTTTCGCGAGGATTTAAGGTTGCCGCCATTCCAGGCGGTTACGATCGAATAGGCTATTGAAGTTGTAACAAAAGGGAGCGTCAAGAAGGCGAGAACAGGCGAAGGTTGTTAAGCGAAAGAAGTCTTCATTGGTGGGCAAGAAAGTGTGACTCCTTTTGGGCAACGAGAAGAAGGGACAGCAAGAGAAAAAGAAACTCTATGCAAGTGCTGGCAAGTGCCAAAATCTGGATAGTAAAACTATCCGCGCTGGGCAATCAGCCACCTCTTGAATGGAGGATTTAACTGAATAACGTTCGTCCCGGGTGCTTGGAACCAGCGATGTTTTGACTAGGGAAGCTAAAATGGAACGCTGACCGAGCTTGGCTGTTTCCCCATCCTCTTCGCTCTTTCTGGGCCTGAACAGAGTGTGTGTCGTATTCCTTTCGAACATATAACGTTTTACAACGAAGTCACACATCCTGTAATCTCGAGAACTGGTCCCTTTTTATCGAGAGAGGCGGTAATAGTAACAGTAAAGGTTCGATCTTTACGGAGTGCTGGATCACCTTCGTTCGTTTTTATGTTAACGAGTGGAGAAATTACTTGATTTGTTATTTTTCTTCGGATTAAATTTAAGAGCGATGCTTTATCCACACTACCTAACTCAGTAGCCGCACGTTTTTTCCCCCACTTACTTTTCTAAATTACACAGAGCAAAACCCATTATCCCGAATAAAGATAATGTCATACAGTGATCTTTTTACAGAATATTCGGCTAAATTTCCGATGTTAGCATAGTTGCCTTTTTTTAATAGAAAGCTGAAGTTTACCGCAATCCGCGATCCACTATCGTGATCAGCTACAGCGTGCTCCACTGCGCATGCCCCGGTAGTAAGTAAGTAAGTAAGTAAGTAAGTAAGTAAGTAAGTAAGTAAGTAAGTAAGTAAGTAAGTAAGTAAGTAAGTAAGTAAGTAAGTAAGTAAGTGAGTAAGTGAGTGAGTGAGTGAGTGAGTGAGTGAGTGAGTGAGTGAGTGAGTGAGTGAGTGAGTGAGTGAGTGAGTGAGTGAGTGAGTGAGTGAGTGAGTGAGTGAGATGTCCTGATCCATTTTGACTCAGGGCAGGCGTTTGTGAACGCCATAGGGGAAATAGTTAAAGGAAAAAGAGTAATGCATCACAACATTGCATCACGATGCCCTAAATTATGACAGTCTTTCATGGCACTAGCACTGGTGGCACCGTCGGTCGAGTGGCCTCATGAAGCCTCACGAATCCAATTAGGTAGCCACGTTTAGGCCAAGAGCCAAGTCAAGTCACAGCGTCTTTCTCTGTCAGCCGCAAAATCAGCCAGCCCCAGCCCTAATGGCTTCTGCCGGCGTGATCGCAGAGTCTTTGTCCCCTGCTTTGTCCGTGGTGGCACAAAACCTTGACACTCCGCTGTACCCGCTGTTGCAGTGCTGTTCCCACGTGGTTTAGAGCTGCTCTGGCAGGACAGGACCCGTTTCAGAATTCCCTGCTGGTATTTCGGCGTGGCTGCTGCCGTTCTCAACGCGTAAGCCGTGCTTTCGTGGCCTCGGCGTGTGCTGCTCGGGCCTCTTCGGTCTCTCTCGCTTGTCAGCACTAGGCATTCGGCCAGGGTGCATGACTTGGGGCCCGCAGGAAGAGCTGGACACTGTTGTAGGATGTGTTGTAGGGTCTTTTGCGGTGTACCGCACAGTCGACACCCGGGTCCACGCCGAACAGCTCCTAACGGCGTTGAGAGCAGAGCGCCCGTGCGGGCCTGAAACAGGCTGCCTTTGTCGCCTCGGTAATGTGGTGGTTTGGACGGCTCGAGTTTATGTTGGCAGTATAAAGGCAGACAGTCTTTTTTTTCTGCTTCCGTGCGCCATACTGTTGTTTCGGCATCTCTAATTTCCTTAAAGACCGCCTTGCGCCACTCGGCCTCTGACTTGGTGTCGTGTTTTGAGTTCCAGTTTGTATTTCGTGTCTAAGGACGTGTTTCCGAATCCAATCTGTCTTGATGTTTTTGTACCTTATATGTAGGTACATTCTTCGACTGTAGTTTGTGTTTGCCATGAATTCGAGTCGGCTAGGGTACTGTAGTTTGGACCTTTCCTCCCTTGCCTCGTATGAGGACCAGCTCATTTCCGCGCTCACTTCCGCGGTTGCAGTTGCCGTGCTATACCACAAGCAGCCAGCGACCTGGCTCATTTTGGTCACGCTCCAGGCATTTTGTCGTTTCTCTCGAGTAGGCGAGCACGTCGTCTGCGTACATTGTCGCTGGTACAGTGACTGCCTTCCACAGCGTGCGTCTAACAGTGTATGGATTATATTCCAGGTGCCAGACGCGGCCTTTGAGGCTATTTGATTTTTTTACTAGATGGTTTTTGTGTTGGTCCAGGAATTTTGGTCGGTCGCTGAGGGTGACGCCGAGGTATGTGTATTCTGATGGTTTTTTTTTTTGATGGGATTCTCTTGGAGGGTGAATTCTTCACTGGGGCCGTTCGTGTTTATTCCCATCCACTGAGTTTTTTCAGTGTTAAATCTGAACTGGTCGTTTCGTGCTACTCGGGAGCAGGCGTCTAGGAGTTGTTGGAGATCCGCCGCTGATTCCGCTAGTAACACGATATCATCGCCGAAGGCCAGACAAGAACTTTTGATATACTCTGCTTGCTTTTTCGTCGTTATCGTGTGGATTCGCAGCCCTGGTCCCTCACTGTCTAATTTTGTCGGCGTCAAGATCCCCTTGACGCCGATAGATGGCGCCACATACTGGATGTCGCCACAGAGACCAGCCGCATCGGGAACAATCAGTTTGAGCGCTCCGCTTACACGCGGCAGAGGGTCACAGTGACGAATTTCTCTATTCTCGCTCGTTCTATGAGAATATCTGGGCAAGAGTGCTTCCTGTCTGTATTTAACATTTCAGGCATACACTAAACGAGCGTAACGTAATGTATGAGAGCGTTCTTTCGATCGTTACTTGAATAAGTGCTGGATAGGAAACTGAACGAATTGCACCAGAAATCTGATAAAGGAACGACATAACTGTGGGAAGGGCATGAGGAGGCGACCGCTGCAGCGGCCGATAGATGACGCTAGGATTCCAGTGGCCCGCATAGAATACGTAGTGACGATCAGACAAAAATCTCGACGCTTCGCGGCAAGATGGCTGCACTCCACGATGTAAATTGACAGAAGTGTTTGAACAAGTTTAAGCATCTTGAGTCGCATGTTTACCAATACGCATTGCCGAATAAACGTTTAGTACGGCATCAACGTCCTTATTTTGGCACGCGTGCACCTCCTTCAACTTTCGCCTGATCGCCTCCCACTTTTTAGCGGAAGGCGATTGAGAGTGCATGCTATTCAAGCCGTAATGCAATCCTCAACTGCGAAAGAAAGTATTACACCCATGGAAGACAATGTTACAGCCTAGGGGACATTGCTAAACGCGCATATTATAGCGTTAATGTAAAGAAGGTTGCATCGGAACCAAAAATAAGTGTTGAAACCGACAATCACATTAAACTCCGTATGCTACACTAACGAAAAATGCGCATTTTATAGTAGCCGGCCTTAAATAATGTGACTACAAAATAGCCGTGTGCACATTTGAGATTAGTCTCCTTGTCGGTATAACTGACGAAGAAATTCCATTGCAGCGTAGAGTCTGCGTAGAGAACAGCTACAAACATTTGCACTTATTAAGAAGAAAGATATGGCATTCGCGTACGATAGCGTTGCCTGGCAATGTATGTGACCTGCGGTTTCCACCAAAATACTGTCCGCATATGTCCCCAGATTTTGGCCATTTATACCTTGCTGGCGAATTAAAGCAGCAAACCCATTTCTTTGAGGACATGTATTTGCTGCTGCCTTCATACGTTGTACATATACTTAAGCTTCATGATGAATTGTGATTGGCCGTTTGGCCACTTCACTTCTTCACTTTCGATTTTCTGCCTCACCTCCCATGCATGCAGCTTGGAAGCATGGTAGTATGCGTTTTCATACCATATTGGTGGATAAAAGCTGAAATAGCTTCTATATTGAGCGCGTGTGCGTATGTGTGTTTGCGTGTATGTGCATGTGCGTGCGTGTGTGTGTAAGTGGGTGTGTGTGCGCGCGAGTGTGTACGTGTATGTGTACGTGTGTGCGCATTTGGGTGTGCGCCTGTGTGTGTGTGTGTGTGTGTGGTGCGTGTGTGTGTGTGCGTGTGTGCGTGTGTGCGCGTGTGTGAGCGTGTGTGTGTGTGTGTGTGTGTGCGTGCGTGCGCGCGTGTGTGTGTGTGCGTGCCTGCGTGCGTGCGTGTGTGTGTGTGTGTGTGTGTGCGTGCGTGCGTGTGTGTGTGTGCGTGCGTGCGTGCGTGCGCGCGCGTGTGTGTGTGTGTGCCTGCGTGCGTGCGTGCGTGTGTGTGCGTGTGCGTGTGCGTGTGCGTGCGCGCGCGCGCGTGTGTGTGTGTGTGTGTGTGTGTGTGTGTGTGTGTGTGTGTGTGTGTGTGTGTGTGTGTGTGTGTGTGTGTGTGTGTGTGTGTGTGTGTGTGTGTGTGTGTGTGTGTGTGTGTGTGTGTGTGTGTGTGTGTGTGTGTGTGTGTGTGTGTGTGTGTGTGTGTGTGTGTGTGTGTGTGTGTGTGTGTGTGTGTGTGTGTGTGTGTGTGTGTGTGTGTGTGTGTGTGTGTGTGTGTGTGTGTGTGTGTGTGTGTGTGTGTGTGTGTGTGTGTGTGTGTGTGTGTGTGTGTGTGTGTGTGTGTGTGTGTGTGTGTGTGTGTGTAAGTGGGTGTGTGTGTGCGCGTGTGTGTGTGTATGTGTGAGAGAGAGAGAGAAAAAGAGGTGGAAGCATCTCTTCTTTTACTTATTTCTTTATTTGCTATGTGGTGCGTTCCTCCATGTACTGAAGTCCTTCAACGCCGAACTCCCTCATCGCCTATCACTATAAGTACCTTTAATCGGTCTAGCTGTCGTCACGACTTTTCTCGGCCTGTAAGGGCACAAATGCAATAAGAATCTCGAAACTTTTTTTGTCGTTCCCACGGGCCACCCCAGTAAAATCAGTGTATTGAATTTAAATTTATTTCAGCTTGTTTACCTCGGTGCCGTCGTTTATGGACTGGGGTGCTGAATTTCTCATACACAAGAATCGAAACGCGGCCGCGGCTAACATTTAGCTGGAGGCGTGGTGCCAAAATGTCGCTTTCATATTCTATTCCGATGTCCGTCAAAGAAACTTAGATGTTGGTATTACGGTTTTTTTTTTTTTTTTACCGAGATGATGGTGTGACGCGTTACACTTCATGCCGTGCTAGACAATTTCTCATTATTTATTGATGTTTTCCCAGCTCTCTTTTTTAATAGCCGCCCATCTATGCAGACTGATTCGTGCACTCCTTTTATGAAACATTTTCAAATATCAAAGTATGTACGTCGTGGCAACATGAGGCATATCTGTAGCTTGAATGAGATACTTGTGAAATTTCCATAAAATTTCATCACGCACGTTTGGGGAAAAATTTGCTGGGCGAGCAGTCTGTGCTGATATTAATGTACTGGTATATAGCACTGTTTAAAACTATTCACTATAGCGTAGTATACAAGCCGTTGGTGATGGCTGCACCCTGTCAAAGATTGCCTAACGCTTAATTTGAAGTGCAACCAAGTGGGCAGGCCCTGCAAGATTTCTAGTGTAAACTTCAAAGTTAGTCTTCGTGTGTTATCGCCACATAGCGGGAAAAAGTATGCGGTGTTTCGATGGTGCTTTTTGGAAAGCCAATATTGGATATTGTTTATCTTGCTTTTCAGACCTCGCATTTGGCATGCAGTTTCATCATATTCTCGGCGTCACCTCTCCTGTGAACCTCTAAATAAGGGACACCGAGGGGCGCAAGCATATAGACAATAAAGAGAGGGGCAAACTAGTCCTGAAAGCAGACCCACTCTGTATGCTGAATACAAATGGCCTGGCGAGCCCTTGCGAACCCATCGAGGTCTGCCGCGAATGTGGCCGGTAGAAGGCAGAGCAAACCTGCCATTCTCTCGAGCTGGGGATTCGGAATCTGGGTGCACTTATTTCCGGACATGCCTTGTGGTTGACCTTGGCTGCTTCGTAGCAGTCTCGCAACGCGGTCACGTTCACGGGTGCTTTTCCCTCCTTTCCCGCATTCTCTTCTGGAACTGCTGCCCTCCTAGGTACTTCAATTTCGAGCCTTATGAGGCTGAGATTCGCCACCTGAGGAGAGCCGTGGTGCATTCATACCGTCTACTAGAAGGCCGCCGTTCGTCTGAATGGTCCACACACTTGACCTTGAGGAGGAGCTGCTGAGCGGAAAGTTTGTTTACTTTTCCAAGCCAGCATCCCTTAGTGAAAGGCGAGATCTTGAATGGCGCTATGTCAAAACATTTATGAATATTTTTCCTTATATCACTCTCCTACTCTTCATCAAAACCTTTCATTTTCAGATAGTTCCAATTGATTTGCGATGACCGTGTGATTACCTAAAGAATACTTCCCTTAAAAATGTGCCCGGTAATATTAACTCGAGACATTGTTTGTAGTTACTATGGCTCGTGTGCGCACGGATGTGCATTTGATATCTTCTGGAGCTCTCCGAAATGGGCAGCGGGATGTGTCCGATGCCTTTTTGTCAGATGTCCGCTGACAGGCCGACAGCGCACCTTCATTGCCCTGATAACAGGTGATCAGAAACAAAACAAAATAATTTTTATGCTTCTCAATGATGCGATTCGCATTCATGGTTTTATTGAAACCAAACTGCACTACTGCTTGACCGTTGAACCCCGTTCGTGCGTTTCTTTGCCAGCTTGGCAGACCTGCGGATGTTTCGCATGTACGTAAATTAGAGAGACGAAAATTTAGAGAGACTCCAACTGCTTGCACTTCACTCACCTCTTAAATGTGAGAATAAGTGATTGAAATCTTCATTTCATTTTACCGTGTAGCAGCTCGACGATGAAAGTATAGCAAAAGCTGCAAAATCTTGGAGTTAAGCCAAGGGCAGTTTTTCTTTTGTGGCACTGTGCGCAAAAACCAAATTAATAAATAGAAGCTCGCCTAATTGTCACAGAACTTCGGGTGCCCCCTCCATACAAAGGAAATATATGAAGCTGTGTGGCGGTAGCGATGGCTGCGCCTAGTGCTTTCTGCAAGCAGTGATCAGTTCTCTGAAGCAACTGTCGGAGGCTGGACTCAAGGCTCCAATTTTGTTCCTTCTTTCATATGTATTTCCTAAACCATATAAATATACCAGCGTGGATGGAACTCATTGCGCAGCAGCAGGTGCAGCATCTTGTAATGAAAACGAAGTATCAAGAGTAATTCTTTGAACAGAGGCTTAATTGCACTTCTTTACTTGGTGGTGCTGTGGCAACACAGCAGTGACGCTGGTCATATCTGTGAGGGACGTCAAGATAGCTACTTCGACATTCTTTCCCGCCTTTCCATTACCGCCTTTTTTATTGCCGCACTTCGTTTACAATTCTGAGTGAAGAAACCATAAATGTCACATGTGTTCATCTACCACTCTGTAAAGAAATAAGGCACTCAATGCAACAAGCAATCCTAGTTGCAGCAGCAAAGAAAGCAAAACAAAGTGAATTGAAGCTCAGAGGGCGTTGGGCTTCGATTAAATTTCACTTCGCTAAGTTCAGGTCAAATCTGAACATCCATGGCTGATTAAAAGGTGAAAGGAAGTAAAAAAAAAAAAAGTCGCTTCTTGCTACTGTAGCATATAAAATATTCGTCTTCGGTTTCCATAGCATCCACAACTTTAGAACGCTGTTTCTGTTTGAATTGACAGCAACCCGCGCGAGACTCTAGATGTGAAGAAATGCATTCTCGATCACGTACCTTAGCATGAGCCGTTTTTGAAGAGGCTAATCGCAGTTTGAGGGCTTAACGATATGCCCGGTTTCCGCGCTCACCGACGGTATTCCTGCAGAGGCAATGATGAAAGTATGCTAGAGTAGAGGCCTCAACCGGGTACAGTGAAAGAAGACTGAAAGTTATGAACGATAGAGAGAAGGAAGAATAAAAACAACTCTGTGTTCAGACTGTTGTCGTAAACCTCTCAGTTGGACTAAAGTGACTCTGCTGCATATTTCTTTGTTCACTTAACTCTAGCGCTGCTCTCTATCGCCAATGATAATTCTTTGTCGTATTCTGGCCCAGAAGTGTGATCTGTTCGTTTTCATTTACTT
Source organism: Amblyomma maculatum (assembly GCF_055883805.1). Taxonomy (NCBI): domain Eukaryota; kingdom Metazoa; phylum Arthropoda; class Arachnida; order Ixodida; family Ixodidae; genus Amblyomma; species Amblyomma maculatum. The sequence goes on along the minus strand of NC_139353.1, from coordinate 47,765,364 downwards.
ATAACTCTCATTTGTAATGGTGGCTCGTCTGAGTGCTAGAATATTTCTAAAAGGATGATTGAAGTATGGGAATTGCTCCAGGTATTCCTTCGAACTGCCATCGATCTACGCCGACACTGAAGTGAACGAAGTTCGATCTATGCTCATACCGCAAAAATTGGCTTTCTAATGTTCTTATTCATTATATGTACCTTCGAGCAGCCATAGCCCAGGCGTAAGGCAGTTATTGCATCCCACAGTGTGATGTAGCAATGAGTGCGTAGAACAATTGGGACCATAAAAAAATGGATTTCTTTCTTATTCAGGGAGGGATTCCACGTATATTGAACAATCGAAGAAAAAAATACAACCATTAGAATACACGGTAGAAAGAGAGAAAAAAGATTACTACATAATATGAAAGAGCACTGAACGAGGGTTGAGGAGGCGCCTCAGTTCTCAGCCAGCGTCCTGACAATTGGCCTTGTCGTCGTGTCGTACCAATGAAGACAAGTCCACTTGTCGAAACATTTGAAGCCTCACAGTATGCTGGCTTGCCCGGACTACCACTGGTCGGCATATGCTTCAATCATCCCTAACCATAAACATTATTTCGGTAATTGGATCCAAGCACGCTATGCACCCTCTTCCCCACCCACAACGCCGTCAAAAACGGGCGGAAGAAGTCCTCGGAGGGCGTCTGATATAGGACAGAATACTGGATGTTTTCTTCTTAATACTTGCGGATATATGCATAAAGAGATAAATGTTAACGCCTGGCCACTGTGTAGGAGGAATGTAGGAGGAGAAAAAACAACTAAGTAGCTATCTTTTTCTCTTTTGTCTTAAAATAATTACTAGAAAGCCATATCAGCAAAGCCTCAGGTTAGGCCCGCAGGTGAATTTGTAAAGGCAGAGTAATAGTTTACGACTCCCTATATAAAGCACACTTCAGTTGTTGTAGCGAACTTTGCCTGAAAACAAATATTGAATGGTAGCAAACTTGCGCTAGCGTGACAAATTTGGGGCGCTTTAGCCTCTTTGGGAACCAGAAATGGTTTTAGAGAATAGAGTGGCTTTTTAAAAAGTCTTATTTCTTAAGCAAGGTGGAGAATAATTTGTTGTGTGAGCCATTGCACTCTATTAAGGGCGCTCATAAAATTTACTCCCAGTGGCAGCATCTGAGCATGCAATGGATTACCGAGCAAAAGTTGGAGTAGAAGAAAAAAAATCCAAATACAACGCCTGCAAGTTGGTGATTTGGACGCTAAGCACCCGTTCCACGTGCGCCTCCTGGGAGCACTTCGCGCCGTTCATAGAGACCTCAGATACGCTGTGCTGCGCCTTTTCTCTGAATAATGTAACCCAAGGTTTCTTCGGAAAATAAAGCCAACGTCATCAAGCAGCAAGCATAAAAGAAGCACGAACCTTCGGAAAACTGCGAAACTGGAGCGGGGTGAAGCCTACAGTTTTCTCGATTACGGCGGAAACGAAACAAAGCCGTGCCCGCGCGCATTAAGCCTCTCGGCTAACGACACCGTAACTCAAGAACCTTCCTGCCGTAGCTAGCTTGTCGAGGACGTGATTAAGAAAAGTAGCCGAGCCTCAGCACAGCCCAAAATCACGAGCACGTAAACAGTTCTAGGGAAAGAGCTTGTCGACAAAAGCATCCAATCTTCCACGTGCTTCAACTTTGAAAGGCGCCAGCTGCTCTTATCCAGATTTAGTTGCTGCTGACTTCGCGGAAGAGGTCACCTGGGGACAATGAAGCGGCCTCGAAGAAGCCAGATGTGAGGAACACTCTGCCTACGATGCACCATTACATTAGAAGTAGCGCTGGTGCTCGATGTAGCGTCACAGAGAAACAGAGGGAGGCTGAAGTGAATGAAGTAACATAACTGACCCGTTGAGGAGATATTAGGGAAGCAAAGTGCTCGTTAGGAATAGATTAATATAAACTTTTCTTTCTTCCCTGGCCATCATTATGACTGCTTTTGGCAGCCTCCTGCTAGCCTCCCTTAACTGCATCGCAAAATAAAGGCGGACATGTTATTCCTGCATCTTTAAACAAGCATACCGTCGAGCCAGCGGCCTCGGAGAGGCTTACTGCTAATAAAGATTCAAGGCTCAAGAGAAGGTGCCGCTGCAGGAGAAGGTAAGACTGAGAAGTGTACAGATGAAAGTGAACAAAGAAAAAAAGAACTTCTCCAACTCCCAGGAGAAAGGACATTGGGGCAATAGCTAGTGCGATAGATACCGCTATGGGAGAAAACAAAGGGTTTGGTGTTTTCAAAGTAGCACTGAAATGGTAAATCTCCGAGAGTACGTGAAACTGGCTGCTTTTTAGAAGAATGAATGTTTGAATGGAGGGGATGCTAGTTCTTGGTTTCCCTTCCCTTTCAATGTCTCTCTCTCGCTAATTTTCTTTGTGAAATGGCGCTAAAGGCCTCGTTCAATAAAAAATCTGGCGTAAGCACTGTCCACGCCGTGAGCGAAAAATCATAGACTTGACTCCGACAGGTAGTAGTTGGCTGGTAGCATGGCCATGCATTGATTGGTGGTCAGGATGAGTGACGTCACGAAACCCCGTGATATATGGCAGATATGGCAGGCGCTCTCAAAACACGACTGTTTGCATTTTCTTCCGCTATTTTTTCTTCGTACTTTCCAATGTTCGTGCCCTGACTTCTGCAGGCATAAATCCGCACCTTTCACTTCGTTTAAGCGAATGAAAGTTTATACACGGATTAAGTAGCATCAGAAACGAGCTAGTAGCTTCTCATTCCGTAGAGATTTGCGCGGGAAGATGACGTACTGCATTCAAGAAGGGTTCATACATTGCAGTTACCACTCACTAAAGCCTTCTGGCCAGGGCTTCTGTGTGTTGAATGTGGCACACTGTTTTCATATTATCCCATCTTGTCAACGTAATGGCTGCCTTCGCAGTTTGGGGATTGTCGCCAACAGTTTTTCTTAGTTGCGCAGCCCAGTCAGTTTTCTTTTCCACCACATTTAGTGTTTTACGCTGCGCCGCGCGCAGCTGGTCCCCTTTCATACTCACAAGCGCGCTCGGCATCATATGCCTTTGTCGCTGGTTTACATTCTAGAGCTCTGAACTGCTGATTGGCCTTGCCAAAGTGTTAGCCCTTATTTGTGGCCTGTCCGGCTCTTTATCCCGTGGCATGTGCTACGGCTATCGAATATTTCCAAACACGGAAAATACAGATGAAAGATAACATGTAACATGTTTCAGAACACATAGTGCGAGAGACTGTACCGATGACTCTGTGGTCTGAGGAAGCAAATTTGCGGTGTTAATGCCAGTGCTGCCTTGAATCCCGCTTGAGAAATTTGCACATTAGTTTTTTTCAAGGCCGAATATTTTAGTCCCGGTTTTCTCTGAATGGTCGGACTTAAGAAGAGGCCAGAATGTCACGTGTTTCGTAAGCGATGTTGCCCGGATTTGTCTAGAAGAGTAGATGAAATACTTTTACGCTGAAAATTGGTAGCAAGCGCTGACACTAAGCAAGTACCAAGGCCACATCAAGTACCATAATAAAAATAATTTTTTCGCAAAACTTGTATATTGGTAGCACAAGATATTAACATGAGAAAAGATAATCAGTGAGAAGTTGCTGGAAGTTGATCTGGATTTCAGCGAATTGACGAGGTAAGGTATCCGCAGTTCTGGTCAGTGGTTAAGGCACCAGTCTCGGCTGTCGGAAGGGGCTGGTTCGTTACCCAGCGCCGGACACCAACCGGTCAAAATGCGTACCGGCATCCTCCAGTCTGGCAGCCGGTTTATAACCCCCTTTCTTAATCGTTTCACAACAGAAAAGCCGAGCACCAGGCCGGTGGAAATCTTGTACCAATTGGAAAACCAGTATGTACCACTGGAAAACCAGTAGGCAGCACTGGGGATCGAGCCTCGCACCTCCCGAAATGCGGAGGCGGATGCTCTACTACATGAATTCTGTTCGTTTCAAAGACTGTCTGATAAAATATTCGCTGCTGAGAGAGGAAGGTATAACAGGGAGGCAGGCCAAAATTATACTGGGCAGTCACGGCTTCGCATTGCCCTCCGGAAAATATCGTTTCTACTCTCTGCTTCTGTGTATGAAATAAATATTGATCGAATCACGTACGAAAACAACTTTTCTTTCGATTTTTGCGCTGGATATAACCAAAACGCGACTTGTATATATTTTACGCTCAAAAGCAAACTTTACAAAAACATTTTATAGCAAATTATGATGAGAAATGTGGATATACTGATCATCCCGGCATAAACAAAAGTTTTGTTTGGTTTTTATGGTTGGCATGGGGGACGTTTAACACGCATTGACATCGCGCCGCACATGGGCGGTTTGCTTTCTGCCTCCAGCGAGAAGCAGCCACCGCTGTCAGGATTCGCTCCCGCATTCTTGGGTTCAGCCATTTAGTGCCCTAACCACTGCGCCACTGCGGTGGCTTATAAACATGTTAAAGTGAGAGGGGATATGTTTTTTAGCAGCCATCCATAATGTGCATTATTGGAGTGGTTGAAAAATTAGTTTTCACGGGGCATTAAAATTTTTTTTTTTTCCGTTTCGAAATAACAATATTCCTTTTATATGGCACCAGCGAGGCGTAAGCAAGATTTTGTTACGGCTCTGACCATTGTATGACTGCTGCCACATCAAAAAAAAAAAACTTCGAAAATGTTGATATCAAGCACAGAACGCACCACTAAGAAAAACTTTGCCGAGGAGAAACATGTTCTGCGCTGATATCCTGGTATTTCACCCCTAAATGTAGCTTCGTTACACAGATTTGATTTGAATGAATTTTTCGTGCGCTTTTCATATCCCCGCTTTTAAACTAAAAATAAAGTCTCTCATAAGTTCTGAGCAACAAACTGAACAGTGCGGGGAAGTGAGGAAAAAAATTATCGCAAAACAAATAAAATCTACTACTTTCGTTTTTTGACCTCCTTTCGTGAACTGTCTTACCAACCTTCTAAAGTGTAAGCAACTCAGGATGCGGCCTAACATGCGCTGGCGTTCTATTGGACCTTAGCTTTAACTGCAACATCAGCTGTTACGCGATATTTTACTGCATATTGAGCTCACATATTCATCCATTTTAGGCTCTTGGAAGGGGGACTATCTTAGGCACAGCGGCGTCGGCGTCGGAGCAGTGATGAAATCATTAACAGCTTCACGGCATTCACTTTACTTTGCTTTACACTTAAAGATAACCATATGAGCCGCTTAGATACGGTCTGCAATGCGTCGACTGTAATGACCGCACGTCACGGCAACATGTTCGTTCGTCCATGTTTGTAACTTCGCCCGTGGAAGGCGAGTGGTTTACATAAGAAAGGACATGTGTGTCCATGTACAATACGTGCAAGGATATAGAATGATCTTTTGAAGTGCCCATCGCACACACAAAAAAAAAATTGCCTTTGGTGTATTCCGGTTCGCAAAGACAAAAGGACAATGATTTAGCTGCCGGGTGTCCTGGATACATTAAAGAAATATAAAATCCGACGTTTCAGCTCCATGACTAGTGGCATTTCTCTTTCACCACCATTTGTATTATGCAAATAAATCTTGCTTCTGCTCGAGCTTTCCTCATCTCCATGTCGCCCAGTGGTCCAAGCTGATCATCTATATTATCGGCTCTCTCCTGGCAAACATCTGGCATCGCAACAATGGTAAATAATTCAAACGGTTCGACCTTATATATGGCTCAGAACTGAGCAAATACGGCGAAAACATCAGGGGAAGCGTTGAGTTCCTTCTGCTGTGGTAGTATATCTTTTTTATATGGCAATATGACGTTATATATTACTCATTATACAATATAAATGACAGGTAAAGGCCGTAGCACAGATGGTAATAAAGTCAACAAACGCCGTCTATTTGCAGCGACAGCTTGCATGCTGTCGCAGAATCATGTGCAGCCCAATGATTTTCTTGGTCTATTTTCACAGATTCAAAAGCAGCCCTCCAAGCCTTACATGCGGCTCTTCGCCATGGAGCCCATGGGCAATGCGTCGCGGAAATACGAGAACTTCGTCTCTATGCCATCAATAAAGGACACGACATCATCTATCAATGGCTTCCAGGACACAGGGGCATAGCGGGCAATCTCCGTGCTGACAAAGTAGCGCGAACTGCCCACCAAGTCGGCGATTGTGTGTTGATACACTTTTCCAGGGCAGACGCAGCGGGCAGAGTTCGCGCTCTTGCGCGGGAGCACACGCTCGCCTTGAGGAGTACTGGCCAGTTTGCGAACTCCCGTTTAAAATTCCTGAACCCTGACCTGAATCTCTGGCTTCCACCCGGCCTACCTCGTCGTGAAGAAACTTTGCTGTGCCGCCTTTGGGTTAGTGTAGCATTCACAAACTCTTGTTCATTCGTGATAGGTATGGCCATTAGCCTTGCATATGCAGCCTGCAGTTGTTACAAGGCTATAGGCCACATTTTTTGTGAGTGCCCCACTTACAGTGCAGAAAGACAATGTCTCTGCCGTGCACTGGAGCGTTTGGATGGACGCCTACTGACTGAAATCAAAATTCTAGGTCTCTGGCCGCGTCGATCGTCGGCGGAGAAGGCCTCCCATGCACTGCTCCGCTCGATGAAAATTACGGACCTGATCGATAGAAAAATACAGCGCAGAGAAGGACGAGGACAAAATGAAGACACATAGGACACACGAGCGCTGACTTGCAACAGTTTATTTCGAGCCTCAGAGCCTTATTAAGGCTCTGAGGCTCGAAAAACCAATACTGAATAACCAATACGCCCAGACTGCTACGGTACTGATCGATAGGCTCCGATTTCGCTGTGATGTGACGTAATATGGCTGTGATGGGACTATACTAATTTCACCCATCCCTCTCTAACCCATCACTTTTATATACACTCACCCCCCTTCCCCCAGTGCAGGAGAGCAAACCGGTTTCTCTTACTAGTTAACCTCCCTGCATTTCCTCCTCCTCATCTTTTTCGTTCCATCTTCTCTCCTTGACAAACACACCCATCACAGAATAGTGACCTTCAAATAGTGCGCACTGATTTCAGAGCTTCGTTTACGTCTGTGTTAGTTATGTCACGTGAGCTCTATTTGCTACAACAGTAAACGTTTTCTAGCCAATGAAGTATTGATGAAATTAGCAGGCCATGCTAGCCCACTGTAAGATTTCCCCTGTCCGATCTGAGTGTGAGGCGCGTAAGACAAACTATGCACTCCAACTAATGGGATTGAAAAATGAAATGATTTCATTACGATGTGTTTAAAAGTACGCGTATTGTATTACTCTCGAAATCAGTGCGACGGGGTTGCGCTGGCCAGCAGCGCATGTTTTTTACCCCTTGTAACATGGCCGCTACCGATTTCACCGACTCGCATAGGCGTCTGTTATTTCTGTATGACTTCGTTGGTCTGGGTTGCTTTACCTTGAGTTTTCGCTGCGTTTTCCTTGGATTTCTTTTGGGGAAGAGAAGGAGAGGTGGATTTCCTTTGCTTTCTTCATCGCCGGGCATGCCAAGAACCACTGACCCGTCTGCAATGGCAGTTACAACACAACCAGTGATTCTTTGTATCATCGCAACCACAAGAATCTGCGCCTCCTGCTGAGTTCACTAAAATGAACTACTAAAGGTTTCTAGGCATAATTCCCCAAAGTCGAAGTTCTTTGTACAATTCTGTACATCGCTGTTCGTTTTCCATGTTTTACTGATTCTCTTTTTCTTTGCTTCTCCTCTGCTTTCTTGGGAATGTTTTGTTTCAGAATAATCTCGGACATCAGTGGCATACTCTCCAGTCTCCTTTTCCCAGTAGACAGCTTGAAATCTGTGCTTCAATGACCAAGGAAAATAAACTGCGTGCAAACTCAAAGACGGCCGTCCGAAAGATTGGCCCAGATTATGCATAAAATCGAAATAAACACTGTGTATTTATAAATTGTTTTCCCGATTTTGCAGAATTCTAAAGTGTTAATTTTTCTTGGCTATTTTCTTAAGCGAACCGGCTCACAGACTTTCCTATCCCTATCAACATTAGCGCGAGCATCGGCTGGATGCTCTTCTTGCTTTAGACTCCAGCCTTGATTTCGACCATCATATTGCCTAATATATTTCTGTTTCCTTAAAAAAAATGAATTCTTCCGGAATCAGCCTAAATGTAAAAGTAGAAGCAGTGCATTTTTTCCCTTCCTTTTAACGGCTACTACAAAAGGACAGTCGGCTCACTACAACAAGGTCAGCCAATTTTGTTATTTGATCGCACAGGTTTAGCGGCTCTGCCTAAACGGTTAGAGCGGCGCTCGACTACTCATTTGCGGCACCTAATTTCACCTCGTCTCCGATGTGCATGATTCCATGGAGGTGAAATGCACTTTGCCCCTGTCCTAGTCATTTTGGGACACTATATACCATTAACAAACCATTTAACCGACCACTACATCACACTCGCGTCTCTGGTCGCTTCTTCATTGCTATCCGGGAAAAGAAATTTGTCTTGATTTTTATTTCCAGCTCTGAGCCTATCTGTATACGTTTTTCGTAACTAATAACAGCTGGTCGTGTCCTCCTTTGTCTATATTTTTTTTTCCCGCATTTTTTTTTATAACGGCGTCTTTAAAACATTTACCGAAATCTATGGGTTTGGATCATCAGTGGTTTTTACCGGACGTTACCAACCCGTTAGACCAATAGTAAATGTCGAAGGGTTGATAGCCTGACAAGTGTTCTCATTCAGGCTGCCCTATCCAACTCTTAACAAGCGGTCCAAAGCCAACGTAAGCTAATATAAAGCTAACTTAAGCTTTGGGACATAAACAACAAGCCCCGGAGACGATCCTTCAACAACGGGACGCGACTGTAGCAGATACGCTGCGCCGTCGCGCATGTTTCAAAAGTTGTGCGCGAATTCCCTTTTTCAAATTATGATGTTCGTTATCCTCAATATAGCGATGTTTACTGATAAGGCTACCCTGCTACTGCGCCTAAAAGGCGTCTGGCACAATACTAACCAACTGTATAAATAAATCGTCGCGACCACGTATACCCTCCTGCGCAACCGTGTGTTTGGCGCATGATGGCCTTAGATGCCTATGCGTCCTAAACCCCAACACAGCACATCTGCTGTGCGAGCTGGGCCAACAAGTCGAGTACAATCGGCCGATGTTTTGCCTTCCATCTCCTCCGTCGTTCCTGGTGCATTTCCTCTGCCTCTTGTGGATGCGGCTCTGTTTATTTACAAGCCTGCACAGAGCCTTTATCTTCGAGAGCCCGCAGTACAAGCGTATAGCCAGCAGAAAGCGATGTCCCGAACCGCGGAACACCGTACAAAGCATATGCTCTTTTAATCTACCAATGTTTATTGAATGTCTGTTCCGCCAACCGACATACCGACCGTGGGCCGTTGCAAAAGGCTCTCTTTGCGTGCAGTTAAGAGTAATCGAATTCGCCGAGAGGCGCACTCCTCCTTCTACAACCGTTTCTCTCGTCCTCTTCAGCCTTTTTTCTCGGGAGAACAAACGTTGAATGCGTTCAGCGAAACGCCTGGCAACAGCGACCGCTCGAGATGTGGGAAAGTATAGTGAACAGAAAGAAAACTAAGCTTCGGGTCCAAGAGGAAGTAGTTGTTTCGCCTACGCGACCCCTTCGCCCCGCATGCTGACCTGAGTAGGTTAAATACACACAAAGTGCACACGGGCGAAACTTGAACGGAATGCGACACGCGAAAGGTCAGACATAGCCCAGAAATAATAAAAAAAAACTAAGGAAGTTAATATGTCGTGTTGCCTCGAATCCCGGGACAAGGTCCCTGGGGAATATTGAAGCCCTGCGGGCAAAAGAGCGGTGCCTCTCCAGCGGGATTTAACCTTCTCGCTGTCGACCCATCAAGGGTCGGTTCCATCAAGGAGCAGTACGGCTCGGTCAGCAAGAACCCGGTGTGTACAACATTTTTAGCCTCTTACATCTGCTTTTTTATTTGCACCATTTTATTATTTCTTCCTGGCGCTCCTGGATGTTTTTAAGAACTTCGAAAGGACAGGCATCGCTACGAGTCTTGTGCTCTGCACGTTTGGTATAGCTTTACGTGTGTTAGATTCTGCTTCGTATATGCCTTCTTTATTTCCTCTTCTCTGACATCTACACGCTTTCTGCTGTAGGCTTCTGTAAGTACTCATTTACTTTACGCTCGCGCCAAGCAAATAAACAGAGCTGCGCGAGAGAGACTCTCCCATCCACTAAATCTGGAAGAAGCTTAACTTTGCTGCGGTACCGTGGTAGAGTTTATAGCGGATTTTCGTCTTCGTAGCAGATAAAAATTTGACCATCTTTTTTTGCGTGATGCCCTACCTCTGCCTGAAGATGTTTTGTAGCTCATAAATTGAGTGTTTTTTTTTTTTTAAACATGTTTAGTCATTCGCTTCACAAACTTTCTGGCTCACGGTTGTGGTCGATCACGCCGGCCATAAAGTTTCTCTTTTTGTTCAATATATATTTTGCTTTTTTTAAGCCACTGCGTATTGCTAATAACTTTGCTGTTTGTTGTACTTCTCCCTTTTATGGCTGCGACAAAAAAAAAAAAAAAAAAACAGAAAAGAAAAAAATTAGGCGAGATTTTAATTTCTAATATACTGAAATGATGCAGGTGTGACCATGCTGGAGCATGTCGCATTATTGCGCATACTCACCGTAGGACCGGGTGCATTTTTGCAAACAAACAATAATGAGCTTGAAAAATTAAATCTATTGCCTTGCATAGGCTTATGACACTTCAAGCTACTTACTGCAAGGAATTCAGAGGAATCAGCACTGCACACTTCGAGCTTTGCGAGTCTTGTTAATTTGTTACGACTCGAGCTTTGCGCTGATGACATTACTCATTAAGGTTATAAATGCCTTGCCCCATCTACACTCTAGCCACATTTCTTGCAACAACCGAAGCTTTTGCTACCATATATTCTTAGACAACTTGTAGAACTGGTTCTTGCTTTTTAGATTTTTAAATCATAATTTCACTATTCCGAAACCACAAGCCTTCCTAGGATAATAACGCGTCTTTTTTGTATGGAGTTGTTAGGCTGGCGGCACTCTTCGGAAACTGATCATTTGTCAGTCCTATGCGTGATGTTTTCCATGACGCAATTAAACAAAGCGCTGAAGGTGTTACCTAATGCTTCTTGTTCGAGATTCTATCCTACAAACAGCCCTCATATAGGGCTACAACATGTTATATTTGTTTAGCGCATTATGTAATATATCTTACAAAACAAATGTCTGCTTTCGTGACCTATGATTTCTTTTTGTTCTTTTTCTACGCCTGTACGGCATGAATTTTTCGATGTAATTACAAGCCAGGATGGCGGAGTAATACCTGCAGACCAAAAGATGGTAAGGAATATAGCAACAAAATTCAGCCGCTAATTGCGATCGCATGCCAAATCTACGCCTCTAAAAGCATCAGAAGACTGTGCTTGCCGGCGTAGATTTCGTTCTTAACGTCACTGAGAGCAGCCATATTGAAAAAAAACAAGAAAAAGAAGATTATTGCAGGCACGTATAAATCTCTAAAGTGAGATAAAACGAAAGCCTTTCCTGTGACCCGCAGGGTTGGCGGAGTGATTACGGCGCTCGACTACTGTTCCTAAGGGCGCGGGATTGAATCCCGACCTCGGCGGCCGCTTTTCGATGGAGGCGAGAAGCAAGGCGCCCGTGTGCTGTGCGGTGTTTGTGCACGGTAAAGAATCCCAGGTGGTCGAAATTTCCGGAGTCTAGGACAGGTTTGCTTTGGTTTCTCGGGTTTAACGTCGCAAAGCGACGGCGTCTCTCATAGCTTGAGCCGCTTTGCGACGTTAAGCCCCAGAACCGAAACCAAACCTTTCCTGCGACTCTGCACTCATTTGCCGTTCTTCAGTCATTTGCTTCTTTTCTCTTCTTATCTTTTTTACTTTGCAGTTTTTTTCTCTTTCTACTTTTTCTTTTTTAGATGCTTTTCTGTTTTATTTTTGTTTTCTTTTTTACTGTGTTTCTCTATTATTTCTCTCTCGTACTCTGAACTTACTGTTTTCAATGCTGTAACGCAGTGACAATGTCTGGCATTAAGACTTTGCGAAATTGTTGCGTGGGTTTTGCACAATTTTGACGTACGTGGCTGTTTTGACGTCTACATGCTGTATCGACGTCTATGGCTATTTTGACGTCGAATTGACTTTTTGACCGTTTTTTTAAACTAATTTCTCCACGTCAACGAACGTTTGCACATAGAGATTTTTTTGACCCTCTGCCTCATGCAACCATTATTTTACTCATAAACCGCGTCATTCATCGACAGGAACGGTGCAGAAAACGCCCTCTACGGAAGGGCGTTTTCTGCGCACATCTATGAGCCTGTAAAGGCTTTTCCCTTACAATCCGTTGGCGCAGGCTTTGGTGGCATCAACTGTTTGAAGATAGAATCCTTGAAAAATAGCAAGAATATCTCTGCCAGGCTTTCACCGCTAATAACTCAATGTCGGCAACAATTATCTGCTGCAATGAGTTGTCCTCTTGAAGCCTCAAAGATTATAAGCGTACCTCTGACAGGTGGTAGTCGGCAGCTGCTATGGTCGGCCACTGAAATGTCCCGGGTGGAATGGCTCGCCGGCGCTCATTTTTCTTGCGTATGTCGCGCGAGAGCAGCTGGTATGATCGAGTTAAAATGAGCTGCCAAATCGGACAGGTCTTTCGATATATCGAAGGGTGAAATTGGAGCGAAGGGTGAAATTGGAGTCGAACTGGTCAAAATAGAGTCGAGCACACGTGACGCTTGTATCTGTATTTGAAAGCCTCGCCGCCCCAAAATACTACTAGTATGTCTCTCGAAGGAGTCGTGAGAGTCTTTAGTACTCTGATCACAAGCCAATGTGATCTGATTACGCACGAAACGTCCCATTGAAAGCAATGTAGGTAGCTCCAGCACCTTCCACATGGTCTAGGTTGCCTAAGAAAATAGTTCCGTAGAGTAGCTTATTCAGAAACGAGCATAATTTTATCTGCCATTTCTTCACATAGCCAATAAAATAGTCATGGTGCATGCTGTAGAAATTTGGCGCTGTCGCTTATATATCACAAGAATCTGTTTGTTCTGTGATTTTTGTTTTCACAAAACGGCAGGGGAGGTGAACCAATCGTTTAAACCAGACGTATCCTCTTTTTTTTTGCCGCTATGTCTTTCTTAGAGAATCAAATGTCTTCTTGCTAAATGACTAATGAGAATGAGCGGACGTACCCAACACATTTTGTTAGGAGAGATACAGAAACAAGAATTGTTCGAAGCGTTTTGTGGCAGCTTTGAAAAAAACAATGTGTGCATTTTGCTAATTAACTTCATTGCTGTGACAATGCTTTTTTACATTAAACAAGACGCATCTACTTTGTAACGCACGCAATTGATGAAGCAAGAACGGCGCTCCATACCTTTTCTGCGCATAACATCGCTTTCATTTCTTATTGCATAATTTACCAATATTTATAGCAGCAAGAAACATCCCTATTGCTTAATGGGGCTTGGAGTACTTCTTTAATAAGCGTTAAACGTGTACATGCGATGTGTAGTTCCCCTGTATTAATATAGTTTCCTTGTTCCCCGGTAGTTCCTTTAGGAGCTAGTGAATCCGTTCCCAGCGCCAATGCGACATAAGTTCATTGCTACGTTCTGTTTTATTGAATTCGCAACCGTGATAACCTTGGCGTGCACTCAAGGTGTTCGAATCGCTCAAAAGCCAAGGTTAGGCATATAATTCTTGTGAGCTGCTTTGCTTCTCTACTTGAAAAACGTTTGCCTTTTTTACACATAATATGCGTCCATATATCGAATCGGCTGCAGCTGAAGTAGAAAAAAAAAATAACGTGCAGTGCTTTTTCGAATATTTCTCATAGTGAGCCGGAAAAGAGCGAACATTGCAATGAGAACACGATAGTTAACTGCAATGCACACGAGGGAAGCCGTATTTTTTCAAAGGAAATATATTGACCCAAGCCCACCTGCATGTGATATGCGGTTGCGAGGGTAAGGATAGCAGCTATGCTGTATGTCTATTAATTAATAAAAATAAATGATTATAAATTTGATTTCACATTGCCAGTGTGATGCCCTTCTTTATTTAACAAAAACCATATACACGCCAGACTAGGTTGCGCAAGTATGAAACGTTATTTCAAAGCCCATATACATTAAAAGACCGCAACAGGTATGTGCCATAGTTCACTTGAATTTTATTTTCCCTGAAGCAGAATACTAATCTTCAGCTTTCTTAAAGCCCACGACCTTGATCTCTATTATAAAGGCTTCGTCAGTCTTTGGATTCGCAAAGCACGCCAAAGGAGTCTGAAAAGGCTCAAAGGCCTCATCTCAGGAAGTGCCACATCGACTGTTTCCCATCTTCTCATACGTTCTGTGCTACTGCCAACATTGGTCCACGAAGCTTAGTTTCATCCCATCACGTGTGCAGAGTGGGTCCGCTTGGAATGTATCAAAGCAGCGAGGCTGGTATCACGGGCTTTCCACGAATGACCCCCTTCGTGCTCTACAGGCCGAGGTGCAATTAAGTACACCTGACGTGCAGGTTCCCAAACACCGCGAAGTTCGATGCATGAAATACAGCAGCATCTCTGAGGCTGCAGTCCATTCCACTTATATAGAAAACGGTTTTATGATAATTCTCGATTCTTGCCTGTCACGACCACCCTGACGCTACCAGTGTCTTAACGGACAAGCGGCCACTGACCCACAGCCATACAAAATCCCATGAACACCTCAGTGGGTCTGGTGTTGTGACGGATAGCGCTTCATCTATTACTGAAAACTCTCTTCGGTGACATCTGGCGTATCCTGGCCGTATTGTGATTGAGAATCGCATGACCATGGCGGTCGCTTGTCCGAAAATATTGCGTGACGTAGCAATCTGCTCTCACGCTTGCTCCACAGCTTGGCCGTCTAGACCGGCGAAGCTCGTCACAGATTCCTTGGTGGCCATCTACAGTTTGCGGCATGTGTTAAATTCCGAAGATATAGCTCGAGACATTGAGGACATCCTTTATAATTCCCACATAACAGTCGGTGTACTCCAAATCCGTAGAAATGCACACCATACTAAAACCTCGGTGGATGGGACAAATGGAAAAACAACTCGTCCTCGTGCCCCTGATCTCCGGAGAAGAGACTCCTCTAAGAAAATAAAACCTTTGGAGCGCTACGCAAGTACTTCTCCCAGCATGTAGCACCGAGCTCCCTGACGGCCTTGTACGCTCGGAAGATGTCTTTCTTCGAAGGTTGCGCCTTCCTATCACACTCACCTCCGCGATAACCTGGTTGTGGGTCACAATACTAGGCTCCAATACCTCTTCTTTCCTGCTCCTACCTCCAATGCAGATACCGCAAATCAGATCTGGACGTTCACTCTTTACATGCCCTTCGGCAGAAACGCCCGCTTCGATGATGACAGCCCCCAGGTTGACCGCCAGATATGAACGCCTGGGCATTAGGAACTCATCACTAGCAATTTATCTAATTTCCTTTGGCAAACAGGCGTGTACTGTCATTTTATTTGTAAATAACTGTTTTGTACTGTACGACACGCTATCAAAATACAAAACAACTGCATTACATCATAGATAATACCATGAACGATGCATTTATAGGCCAATTGTTTGTTATTGCAGCACACAGTGGTCCAAGACAGAGCTATAGGTACCGAATGACGTGCGAATATTTTGTGCTTACCGCTACAAACTGGATATCGATTACGGCTGCAGCTTTGGAGCAACAAGTTGATCATCCTGATAGCCAAGAGTCCGGAAGCTCTCCAGTTACTATACGCAGTACAATAGGAGAAGGGAAAATGAAGCAAAGGTCTGAGAAGAGATGTCGTGGGCTAACATCACCTGGGCCAAAATCGCCAACATTACAACAAACAGGCTGTTGCAACCTCTTGACCTGTATTCCAAAACTACAAAAGCGGAAACGAAATACTTCTAATGCTCAGACATCAGAGGTCCAGTTTACCTTGGCACTATGTGTGTATCGATTCCTTCTACTAGGGGCAACTGTGCCTGATTATCGCAAACTTTTTCACGTTTTTTGGACATCATAAACCTTTGCCGCGCTACAGTTCATTCGTTATCAAAACACACAGCAAGTTTATTGAGCATACGAGGCGCCTCCGAGGCCGGCATTGATAACAGGATACCGTTGAGCAGCGCCCAGTTAAGGACATGCTTTTTATTTTACATTAACCATGTCACGTCCAGCCTCCACTATGAACATGGAAATGGCACGGCATGGCTTGCTCTTCAAGAACGCAACTTTGCTCAGAAAGGGCCGCCATACCCGTTCAAACCCGCCAGTGCTCGACTTTCATCTCGAACTAACGACTACTCCCACCGCAGTCATCTACAAAGCAACAGAAGCGAAGGCAACAAAAGTACAGAACAGTTAGTTTGCATGGCATCAGCCAAACCTTATACATTATTTACGGTGTCCCTTTATTGAAGCTTGATGAAATTCTGGGTGGAGGCAGGTGTCGTAGGCAGGGTAGGTAGAAGAGCAAAAAAAAAAAGACGGTTATGTTGCAGAAGAGATCATTAGGAGCTACGTAGGTAAACATACAGGGTCCTGTATTGCAGACGAAACCATCAGGCAAGAGACTCTGGCTCAACAGGCAACACATAAAGATGGGTATCTCAGGAGCATGCTACAGCGTAGGGAGGCACAACGATGAATAAAATATGTAGTAGAAAGCAGAGCCATCTGCGCATGCGCACAAGAACACAACGCAGTTTGCCATAAAACCTTTTTCCTAGGTCCCAGAATGCTTCCTGGTAGTAACCCCTGCTCCAATTTTGTAAGCGCGGTGTTGTTCTATGCACTTTTCACGGAAGTTCTTAGTTAACAAGTACATCCTAGTTGGACACCAGTGCGGAAGATTGCGTAGCTAAGACCGTGGCTCCCTCTAATGTCATGATATGCATTTCTTATCTCTGTTGGTTCGAAATAAATCTCCTTTTCTAAGCTTATTCACCCACATATTTATGCCACCGAAAATCCACCAAGCTTTCGGCCTGTCGCAGTTGTTGCAAACCGCAAGGACACAAAGTTGAGGCCGCCTCCGAGTTCACCCCTACCGTGTTTCGAAATCTTGGAGACAGAACAGCTTCCATGTGGTCTCAACTATTCATTGCCAATGTCAATAAATATAAGGTGGTATGCAGTGGAGATAGCCTCAAACGAATGCTGCTTCGTTAAATGGAGTTTGGAG
Organism: Amblyomma maculatum; assembly: GCF_055883805.1. Taxonomy (NCBI): domain Eukaryota; kingdom Metazoa; phylum Arthropoda; class Arachnida; order Ixodida; family Ixodidae; genus Amblyomma; species Amblyomma maculatum. Next base: position 47,748,083 of record NC_139353.1, on the reverse strand, counting down.
TTGAAGTCTTGTTTTAAAAAGACATTACCATTGTGAAACTTTCTTCAAAGGACTCCGTACTCGACAGCTCTTTCCTTTTTGAATCCTTAGGGACGCTGTTACACAAAGAATCGCTCTCTTTCATGAGGAATGAAATGTCGAGCTCAGAATGAAATGTTGCGTTATAGCGTAATGAGATTCCTCCGAGAGGGAAATCCCGAGAGGTGTTCATTGTTCCCTGCCGAAACTACGTCCTGAGATTTAGATGGTGACGGGGCCACTGCTTTCACGTCTAGGCCAATTAAAATTAACGCATGACCGCTTTCAGATAGCTGCCTTTTAATATCGCACGTTTTAAAAAAGTGTAAAACCAAGTAAAAATATTTTTCAAAAGGCCCTTGAATTATTTTTGCTAGACGGTCACGGTAAAGCAATAGAACTTCGGGCCGGGTGAGCAAGGCTCGTATTCTCTCCTTGCTTTCAAACGCGTTTTCCCAAATCTGACAGCCTATGACTGTCATGTTAAGTCGTCCCATTAATGAAGTGGGCCGCTGTGTTATCTGATTATATTTCATCAAACATCAGGAAAGTGTTCTGTACATTAATAAATAAAAAGGGATCAAAGGCGCGGATTATTCCCGCAAGTCAATCAAGCCTACTAATTTACCGCACATATGTTAACCTATTTGTTTGTACGCATGTAAAACAGTGCATGTTACATTCTACATTAAAAACAGCAACAAAAGTGTGAAAGTCGTGGTTACATCCAAAATCAATTCGGAACGTTTTTTTTTTTTTTCTATTTATCAAGCGACGCCTCAGAATATGTGTAACTGTGACAAGCCAAGCATTGGATGGCTGGACCCAGTGCCCAATAAAGATCCAGGTAAGGCTCTCAGGACGATCTCTTTGGTTCCAGGTGGACCATGCTGCGGCAAGTTCTGGTGGCGGTGTCCGTTACAAAACAATTGCAGAAATTATTGAGAAGAGAAAGAGCAAGTGGGTAATCTGGATGCGTATTACCGACCATCGGCATTGTTCCAGGACATTGCGCTTAGTAGGTCATCTGGAAGAATCTTTCCGAATGTGAATGTTTGCGTCAGCCTTGTCAAGTAAAGAGGGGACGATAGCTGCACCGTGTCCCATCGTCTTCGATGTCATGAACGATGACGGCGGGCAGGCCACGAGCGCATGTCCTTTCTTGTACTGCCACTGAAAGAAGGCATCTGCATTTTCTCGCCTGTACATGAACACAGGTCACTTTGCGCCCTCTGGGGATGCCGATAGAAACTAATAGACGAGTAAAAAAGAGACACAAAACGGAGGGACTATTAAATATGTATGATCCGCCTTCAACTGTCTGCACAGTGTGCTGAAAGGGACGCACCGAGTAAAATTTACATACCAAAGGAGAAACAAACATTCGCCGAGCCTAACTTCAGTCCGCATGTAAAGGAATGCACTGATGCTGAAAAGTCAAGCTCAGAAATGTCTGAGCTTTATTATTTTTGTTTACTGGACTAAGGAGCGGATGGCGTGCATTGTTTCCTCGCCAGACGTCGGACGGGAGAAGGAAAAAAAGAATATCTCTCCCGCCCATCTGAAACACATAGCGCCCCCTCGAGATCAAAATAAGAGTCTTGGATTGCAAACAAGCGTCCTTTGGGAGCGTGAAATATGCGCTGCCACCCGAGTGTGACGATGATTAAAATTTTTTGCGGATGTTGAAAGGGAAGCTTAAGCAGTGGCGTTTAATTAACGCGGAGTGCAGTCCCGATATCTAGATAACTTATTAAGAATGCGCATTGTGCTGACATTGAAAGAACGGACTCAATCCACCATGCTCTTCTCAAGCATTCTCACTCTTAAGTTCAATGATTCCCGCCAGCGGAAGCACGGAACATTTTTGCGCGGAAGTTAGACCCGTTGCGCAGTTTCGTATTGTGCAGGCATTGTCACATAAGTCAAAAGAGGTTGAACTGCAGCTTTTTTTCTTGGTAAACTTTGTTTAAGCTCCCTTGCTTTTCCTCTTCTCTGCTTTCTTTTTTTTTTCTTTGATATTTATTCTTCAAATAGGTTCTCCCCCGAAAACATTCAGATCTCCTCGCTGCCTTTTACTTTCAGCGCTCGAAACAAAAATATCAGCCTACCAATTCTTCGTTCATTTCTAAGGAGCTTCGCCGACGACATGGACACCAGAGAAGCGGAAGAGTAAACGAGAGCTGCCGACTAGGAAAAAAAAGAAAAGCTTGGTTTCGTGTGAAGGGAGCAATAGCCGTCTCCCTTCGCGATGGGCAGCGTCACTCACGAATAAGGGAAAGAAAGAAAGACTGACAAAAAGAAGAACCTATACTGTGGCGTTTTGCAGATATATGCAATAATTTCCACAACAAGGGGAGGTTTACGTGCAGTAACCGCAGATAACATTGGCCGCGTATTGTCTTCGTGTTTTGTTTTTCTTTGTTTGGCGTAATGAATATTGCGTGATCAATGCGCAGCCGATGTTTGACGCTGCAGTGTTTATCAGGCCGCCCATGTGTGTGTTCTTTAAGCCAGTTCCTTTCATACTGAGGGATCGCGCTTCTAAGCCTGATCAATGAGAATTTATTTTCGTTTTCTTTTGAGTTTTGCTTAATCTCGGGATTTCACGATAATTGCCTGAGCTGGTCGGCCACAGAAGACATCTCAATAGACAGAAAATCAGAGTACGTCCAAAACGACGCAGTCCCCTGGAACTATTGCTGCGGCTATCCTAAACATTCGTTCGAATATCCTAAACAAGCAAGTGAAAATTAGCCGCCAGTTCCAACAAAAATCCGAGCACTAATGCAGACGTCTCGGGCAACACCAAACGTTAAAGTTTGTTTCTCAAAACTAGAAAAAAAAAAGAATTTCTTAGGAGTCTTAACTTGTGTTGCTGACTTTAATACAGATATAAGAATTAGTAAACATATTAGCCTGGGGTTACCATACGAAACGTCTATGCATAGAGGGAAATTATGAAGCAGCCACCCTAGACAGTGTGCATATATACGCAGACAAGAGTATAATAAACATATAATGAGCGTTTCGCCTCGTTCTTACTGCTCTTTAGGCTGTTCAAAGCAACTGGAAAAAGAAGTAAGGCTACCAAACTGTGAATTTATATTTACGGCGGAATGTATTTATGCTATTTGTATAGCCATAGACTTAATAAAAGGCCAGATCCTCGTCAATGACACAATCTATGCAGTGTCCCTCAGTCTTCTTAAGGTATTAGATTTCAGAAATGCTGTTCAACATTTACTAGAAAGCATCATCCACAACACCACAAAAAGGCCACAACACAAAGACATGCGATAAATTCTCCTGGATTTCCAGCCATGTCGGGATAGGTGGTAATGAGAGAACCGACATGTGCGCAGTAAGTGTTTGAAAGAGGGAAAGAAGAATAATCCGCATCTCCTACATATATTGGGTAAGATTGAAACACTGTAATTGAGCGATCAATGGCAGACTAAATGAAACTATGGAGGAAACAATCAGCTACAAGAATATAATCATGACCAATCATACAAGAATGAAGTTTATGTGCACAATAAGATAATTTACGTGTCATGTTCATGTTGGGCGCACACAAAGGACACACAACCTATCTTACTTAGAAATCAGCCCAAACAGCTTAATTAATGAGATATATTGAGGTGAAGTTACTCTGATACATATTCTGTTTTTACTCGCAGTATTTAAAGAGTTAGGAAAATATTCTTCCCTCAGGACTGCAATAAAGTATTTTACTGCACATATTCACTCTTGCGAGACTAATTCATTTGCTGAAAGTGGAAAATGGCACAAACGTGGAACGAAGGAACATGGCGTTCCAAACAAGGGGTAAACCCTACATAATTTTCATTTTTGCTGGCCACTATTACTCATTAAACTCTGCGTTTGGAACATGACAGCTTTAGCTGCCTGTGGGCCACGAAATTCAACACTCTTCCGGGTCTTCGACAATGGTCATTTCATTAAAGCTTCTTCTTTCAGCGCCCCTAACTCATCTCGAATTCTTTCTTACCTGTCCCGAGCCTGTTGCATGGAGAAGACGAGCGTTGATAAAGGCCCTCATTTCCATAAGTGCTATGTAATGACGCAGTCTGGGTCGTGCATGGCTGGTAAATTTCTGAGGGCACGGAAAAGGCGAGTTTTGCTACAAACGCGACACTCTCATTATCATTTCGTATGCTGCCGTGAGGCCCAGAAGCTTCTAATGAACTTTATCTTGCGTCCCCGCTCGTTTTGTGCCGCTCTCAAAACGCGTTCTAGTTCGCGTGGTTCCAAACAATGGAGCCCAAATAAAAAAAAATATAAAAACGAGCTAGTAGAGCCTGAAATGAGCACCGTCGTCTTTTTATGAATCAAACCACTCAAATATCAAGGCAAAAACGACGTGTGCATGGCGAGTGCGGTGAATATTTGGAAGTGGGTCATGGACATTTAGGATTGTCAGAAAAGTTAGTGTTTCGATCGGATTCGGTGAGCCTTCGAATTGTGCGGAACAAGCACATAGGACGAGGCAAGCAAAGCGAAGATAAATAATGCAAGCCTCGCCTTCAATAGCCATAAATATATATGTTAATGCTCAGATCCTAAGAACAAAAACGATCTGGACAATACTTTAATATGTCTTCTAGGTTTCAAACATGGTCAGCATTTCTTTGCTTATATATTGACTAGTATTTCAACTTTGCTATCAGCCCTGCCCATTGGCCTAAAATCCGCGCATGCGTTTCGTACCCGTTTTACTTTAGGTCTATTTTAAACATGCCACACAAATTCATTTTATCTCTTTGCTAATAGCTCATAAACCATTCCAAACCATCTTTACCATTAGCAGGTATATAAAATGAATTGCAGGAAGCCGGTGCTGTGTTCTGAAACAGCTCCCACGGGAAAGCAGCCTCCTCCGTGCCTTGACGGCTGTTATCAGCCGCCCTTTTTTTGTTTTAACGTTTTATCATGACTAGCCCCATCTCGGAAATAAACTGCCAGACTGCGTCTACGGAGTCGATTGTTTGAAGCCTCGCGGCTTCTAAATGCTATGAGCAGGCCCCCTGGCAAGGACGGAGATGGAAGGCCTTGATTGGTACGCAGGCTGTTATGAGCAGTCAGCGCCTTGACGCCTCGGCTGGTTCAAACCCAGCACAAGGGTCAATATTTTTAACGCGACAACTATAAAGGCCCATTTCTCCAGCATAATATGCCGACACATAAGCTCCGCCTTTAAGGCTATGATGAGGAAGCAGTAATAGCTCCCGTCTTCGACTCCCCACGCGGATCGTCGTTCAGCGCCATGCAACTTGCACACACGTAATAACTACTCGCTTGTTTTTTTTAATTATTTATTTATTGCGTTACACATACTCATCAGCATACGACCCCGCCGTGGTGGTGCAGTGGTTAGGGCGCTCGACTATGCGCCCAAAGATGGGGGATCAAATTACGGCGGCGGCTGCCGCTTTTCGATATCGACGATAAGCGGGGCGCCCGTGTGCTGTGCGATGTCAGTGCCCTTCAAAGAACCGTAGGTGGTCGAAATTTCCAGAGCCCTCATGTATGGCGTCTCCCATAGCCTTTAGTCACTTTGGGTTGTTAAACACCATACACCAAACCAAACCAAACCAAACCAATCGTCGGCATATATTCGATATGATAAAATGTCACCTGACGTAAATATAAAGCCCCGCTTTAACTAAGCCGGTAAAACATGCCTGCTGGAGCAGGAACATAGAGTCCAGACATGGGGTTGAAGTGTGCCGCAGGGTTCATTCTCATCTCCCCTTCCTCATGGTTCCTTTCCTCCTTCACCTCTATATTTATTTATTCCTTGTCTCTCAGCTCCGAGCAACACACCGATTTCTTTTGCCGGTTAACCCCCGCGTCTTTTCTTTCTTGCCTTATTCTTTCTTTTTCCATTTTTTTCTCTCTCTCTGTCCTTCTTCCTCTCCTTCCTTCCTTCCTTCCTTCCTTCCTTCCTTCCTTCCTTCCTTCCTTCCTTCCTTCCTTCCTTCCTTCCTTCCTTCCTTCCTTCCTTCCTTCCTTCCTTCCTTCCTTCCTTCCTTCCTTCCTTCCTTCCTTCCTTCCTTCCTTCCTTCCTTCCTTCCTTCCTTCCTTCCTTCCTTCCTTCCTTCCTTCCTTCCTTCCTTCCTTCCTTCCTTCCTTCCTTCCTTCCTTCCTTCCTTCCTTCCTTCCTTCCTTCCTTCCTTCCTTCCTTCCTTCCTTCCTTCCTTCCTTCCTTCCTTCCTTCCTTCCTTCCTTCCTTCCTTCCTTCCTTCCTTCCTTCCTTCCTTCCTTCCTTCCTTCCTTCCTTCCTTCCTTCCTTCCTTCCTTCCTTCCTTCCTTCCTTCCTTCCTTCCTTCCTTCCTTCCTTCCTTCCTTCCTTCCTTCCTTCCTTCCTTCCTTCCTTCCTTCCTTCCTTCCTTCCTTCCTTCCTTCCTTCCTTCCTTCCTTCCTTCCTTCCTTCCTTCCTTCCTTCCTTCCTTCCTTCCTTCCTTCCTTCCTTCCTTCCTTCCTTCCTTCCTTCCTTCCTTCCTTCCTTCCTTCCTTCCTTCCTTCCTTCCTTCCTTCCTTCCTTCCTTCCTTCCTTCCTTCCTTCCTTCCTTTTCTTCTGTCTTTCTTTCTCACCTGCCTCCAATTCCACACTTCCGTTTGAAATGAGCTACCCGAGTTTCCGCCTTCTGCTGAAGGTTTTCATTTTACATGAGCTCGTGACGTCACTAAACCCGTCGACAGGCCAGTGGCCGGCTATTTCGCCTGCCAGTTGCCACCTGCCACAGGCATGCTCATGATGTTTCGTTCAAAAAGACAGCATTAATGGTGATGACGTCAATGCCAACCCCGACTCCAATTGTTCTCGAAGACAGGGCATTTCCACACATTACTACTGGCATGTTTTTGCTGAAGCGTAGCTTTCTGGACATTGAAAACGGCATTACATATAAATGATAAAGCAAAGACGCAATGTCGAAGAAACCACGAGCGAAACGATAAACACAGACGCTTGTGCTTGCATTTTAGGCAATTGTGCCGTTGGTGTTGCTTGTTTTCTTTCAATAATGCAGCTCAAATTAACCCGGAAGATACCTCTTACGTAAATGAGGTCGCTACGTCTTCTTCAATAATGTTGTCCTGCTGAGATGATTGTGGGCGTCTCGTTATTGCGAAGTGTAAATGTCTTCAATTCATTGATTTTTCTTCTAAATATGATGATTTTTTACACGCTTGTAAACAAACAAGAACAAGGTGAATATGGGAAAGGTTTGTCTTATTTAAGCTTTGTTCCTTAGAAAAAAAAAGCACAGGCACCACATGGAAGGGAAGAAAACATCACGTAATGACTTACAGAGAGAAGGCTGCACTACTTGGTTGGGGGACTAAAGCCTCGGGCGGATAAGGGGCGCATTTTTTAATTTCAAAATAAAAAGAAGCAAACGTGACATGACACGTAGGATATCCAGAAGGGTGAGGGCCAAACAGACATTTTTGGCCGAAAGAACTATACGTCAGAGGTGTAGCTCCTAAGGAGACCAACGCTAGAACGTAAACATTTTATCGCTTCCATGACCTTTATTTCTCGACCCTTATTTCTGCCCTCACGCATTTGCTCTTCTGGGCGACCAGTTTCTCCAATATTCTTGGCGTCTTTTTTTTTTTCATGCTTAACATCATCTCTGTTTGCTTTTTATGCCATTCGAAAACAGTAATCTACGGTATAGTGCATTATTAAGTTTTCTTATACTACTGAGATTAGCCAAAACGTAGTGCGGTCACAGATCATGTTTCTTTCAAATCGAAGCCCTGTCCTGATTGCTAATCCAAGTAGGCGTTTGATACCTGCTATCGTCGGGGTGAAGCCGCAACACAGGTCATTTCCGTGCAAATAACCGGCATCCCGCTAAGCCCAATAGGAAACTTTCGTCATCTCCTCACTATTCAACATGTTTTCAGTCATAAAGCGTGGTAATTTTCAGTTGCGGCCATTGTTTTATTTGTCTCCCTCTACTTATCTATAACTGGCGCGCACCAGTTCATTTCCCCCAACAATTACTGGTAATTGTGGGACTCCTACAACTCACTTTGGGCCACTTTACAAGAGTAAATTAATAAACCGATGCCTGTACTGCATGAAAAGGAACTTTATGGGAAGCGTTAGGGCAGAAAAGTTTGTGAGTGCCTTTTGAAAAGCCTAGAATGAAAAATCCTCGATGGACTACTCGAAATTGCAAAATTAACAAATTAACTGAAATTTTCCGCCATGTCGCAAGTGCACGTCGCTATATAGTGGCAGCTGAGCGGTTTCGTCATGGGATAGGGAATTTAAGATAAAAACTTTACAGGAGAAAACTAATAACAAGATGGCTGCACTACATGAAACAAATATTTAATCGTAGTCAGCGCAACATACACTGTATTCAGTACAAGGAAACTGTTGCATAGCTCTCCTACATGGGCAGGAAATTTTTTACGAGCGCCTTTTGCAAGCTTGAAAATCAAGATTCTCGACGGACTACTTGAGCCTGCAAAATTAACCGGATTCATCATGTAGCGTGCATACGCTATGGTGGCAGCTCGGCGACTCCGACATGCCTCGCATTTGGGGGAGGTAGTAAAGGGAACAGTGTTTTGGAGTGAAAAAGGAAGCCCTGAACTGAGTAAGGGTTGACGCGGGGGAAAGGAATTTTAGGCAGGAAAGATCTTTTAGATTTTTGTGACTTTTTCATTTTTAATCTGTCTTGTCATTTTCTTTCTAATATCATCATCTGGAATTTCTGCACTTTGAGAGCGTGTCTTTGTGTTACTTGGAGAAAAGTTTTCGTACCACCAGCTGCATATGAACAACTCTTGCGCAAACGCGCACCTACGCCCGGCCACCAAATTCTTACTTTTCACGGAAATTCGTGTTCTTTGCTTTCCGTTTTGAAGCGTAGCTTCAGTTTCCTTAGATTTCCCATTTCTTTGTTTGTCGCGCATTGGTGTAAAAAGCGTGCAAGGAGGGGTGTGTGTGTGAACGCCTCATTTCACATTCACACAGGGCGACAACTATGTGAACAAAGCGTAATAAAAAAGGAGAGCTGGCGGGGAATGTTTAGTGCGCTTTCGATGCCTTTTTTTCGTCAGGAGATTCCAGGAATTTTGCCGAGCTGTCAAAAAAACAGCATGCATGTTTGCTAGGTCACGCATGAGAATGAAATTTTCTTTCTTTTTTTCCTAAGCGTTTTCGCAAGCTATTTTTTATTTAAAGACAATTTGAGCGAACACAAAGGGACTAAAAAAAGGCACACTTGGTGCTCTAGAATAGGGTCTTAAAACATTTGAATTAGTGACGTCATTCATGTATATGACTGAGGCAGCAGTGGGAACAATAAAGGAACTAATACTACAGCTTCTAAACAAGCATTAAAAAATTGAGTTCAGGAAAAAATTAATGACATAATATATTTAAGGAAACCTAAATCATTGAATATAAAATAATCCTTCTGATATTTTCTTAATTTGCTCCAGGGCATTTATATGAGTCTTGGATTCAAGTATGGTTACAAAGAATTCAGCAAAGCACATTGTGGAGAAAGCAGCAGCAAGACAGATTGTCTGCGAAGAAACCTGAAAATATTTGGATAAAAAAAGTATTTTCATAGGAACAGTTCGGGTGAAGAAAGATGTAGACCCATGATGCGAGTGGCAGGAAAGCCATGTGGTTGTAACTGAAAAAGTCTATTGTTTTCAGCTAGTGCGAAGTGAAGAAAAATATGTGCCTAAACAGGCCTTTGCAGCACATTATACTTTTTTGCGATGTTTATTGTCTTGGGGCATAAAAAGATCGTTATGAAGCATGAAGGGTATGATAAAATAAATGAAAAAAGATTGGCTGATATAATTAAGTCGAATAGTGAACGATTATGCGGTCCCTGCGTCCAAGCGGCATATGACGACGGATTATGAGGTGAGGGGACAGTTGCCGCCAGGCGACGGATCTGCGTCGGCTTCACCGCTGGACATTCCCACAGCAGGCGGTAGATATCAGCTTCCGTATCTCTGCACTTGCAGATGGGGCACTCAAGGTGGGGATACAAATCTCGAAATTGAAGCCACTTCCGAGTGACTGCAGATGTTAGGGCCACCCCAACTCGAACCCTCCGAAGCACCACTTCTTCTGCACGAGTTAGACCGCGGGGGAGGCTTACCATACATGAAGCTATGAGAGCACGTGTATGGTGTTGGAGGTGCTCTTTTCTTGTTAAAAGCAGGGTAGCGTTATTCAAATTTAGAAGGGTTGGTGATGAGGTTGAGATGGAAAGGCGGGTCAGCGCATCCGCATGGCTTTGAGCACCGCTAGACTGCGTATGTGTTAGTAGATTCTGTGCTGCTGCTGACGCGTCTGAGTAGCTTTGTATCCTGGAAGGAATCAGTACCTATGACAATACGGGCCGTGGGAAACATGGGAATAGCGGTCACGGAGCGAGGCGCCTCTTGCACAGCAAGCAGTTTCGCACAAAAAGAGGACGTAGGTTCCAGTAATTGAAACGTTGATGTCTAGTGCAGTGAAGACTTGCTATGGCAGTAAACTACAGCTGTCTACGCTGTAAACTACGCAGGCTTGGATGCTTGCGTCGACGTAAATTACCATGAAACCTTGCGGCAAGCGGGCGTCTTGTTCCATAATTTGGTCGCGAAGTGACGACACCAATTCCTGTGTTCTTCGAAAAAGAAAGGCTTTCCAGACATCCATTAACTTTTTCGCCACTATGTTAGGAAGAAAAGTAAATAGGGGGATACAAGATCACAAACGAAGTAGTGGCTAAATATTTAGAATAAGCAGGGGCATGGACAGCTATACAGCAAACCTTAGACAAAACAATTTCTCTCCAGCCCCGAACAAAATGCTCCCAGCCAAAAAACTTAATTTTAACGCTTGCCCTTACAGACTGCGTTAGCGTTCTCCTTCGAACGGATTTGGGTCTGTCACATGGTCAGGTGTAATGAGCTCAACTTGTTTTCAGCTACGTACTGAAACCTCTTAGCTAAAGGGCTCATGACTAAAACGGAATAATTTATGCACATTACCTTAAACGCTCACAAGAATCCTTCACACAAGCTTAACTATCTTGAATATTGCATTTTACCTAATTTATCTTGTATATTCTCCAAGCAAACATACTTTTCTCGTAATTACGACCACTAGAGCAAGTGGGAACCACCTGCTGTGAGGCAATAGTAATGGTCAAATCGACCTTGGCATTTCAAAAAGAAGCCACCCTCGTTATGCTGGCTGTGATTCGAAAATCGCTCGCCATGAAGTTATTTCTTGTGTTGCTTAGCTATTCTTGCCAGTTGGCTGAAAAAAGCTCTATATCAGGTTCATATAAAGGAACTGTAAATTTATCGAGACATACGGAATAACTTTCATCACAACTTGTTCTTATTCATTGATTTTATGTGGACTTGTTTTTATCAATCATAAACCTCTAGTAAAAGTCGACCTCTAATAAAGTCGTAAGGAAAGAGACATTTTGCCATAAAGTACTATGTTTAATGCAATCTTATTAGAGTCCGCCAGGTATCTTCCACAAGATTTTGATGACTCCCCACGCGTTAATTTCCCTAGGTTCCTTAAATAGAACTCGTTGAGCAACGCATATACTAAGTGTAACTATTCGAGGTTGTGCAAAGACAGCACGCGCTAAAAATATACTAAGGGAGTCAGCTGGCGGAAACAGACATCTTTAGTAATCTGGGACACAACCATAGAATTCTATATCGCAAGTTCCTTAATTCAGCTCAAAGTTAGGTACAAGGGAGAGAGAAAAATAAATGGTTCATTTGGGGCGTGCAAGGTAGGCTTCTAACATGTATGACTGATCTGCAACAATTGCTTGAGTAAGGATTCGAGAAATTTTTCTCAGTACTTGTGTTTTGATCGCGCTGTCCTAGCGTTAGGCTTCCCATCGCGCGGTGTTGTAAAGCGGGCGGCACGCTCTACAGGGGCACGGTGTGTTGATCCTTGAATCTAAGACCGTTTGATGGCCTTGGTCGAGCTCGAGCAAATTTCTCCAGTCTAAATAAACTAATTTAAGCTCTTGTCAATACTACTCCGGGGACCAGTTTTGGGAGGTTTCGTTTTTGTAGCTTTCCTACTTATTGCTAATTTCATATTACGAAGTACTTAGTAGCGATCAACGTATGCATTAATGAGGCTATTTTTTAGGCAACGTAGAGCAGTCCACGAGATGGTGATGCGTCTTGTAATATTGGTAAAAGAAAAAAAAAAGCCTTACGACAAGTTGTGCTTTTTCCTACTCTTAATATAATTTGTTTTTGCTGCTACCGTTGTTCCAAGAGGCCTCTTTTTAAAGATAGCAAAAAAGATAGCCTCTTCCAATAGGCTATCTTTTTAAAGATAGCAAAAATACAGTTATCTACGGGATGAAAGAAAACACATTCGCGAGAAAAAATATTTAAAAATAGTTTGCAGGAGCCCTACTAGAATTTTTTTTTCTTGAGACAATATGCCTCCGCTCCGCCAGGCGCTACACCATCGTGTGCTGTTATGTGTCACGCTATGCTGTAGATAGTCAGAACCTAATGTTGCTCAAATCTGCAAAATATTCTTTATGTAATGGTCCCTGTGATTTCAGTTACGTGACTTGTCTACATTATACGAAATGTAGGAGTATTGGCGCAGAATAAAAGCCTCACTTCTCATTTCTTGGGCTTGGCTAGAATGCTATCAACTGCAAGCATATGTTTCAAGGAGCCAGTAAATTTAAATAATGTATATCGACAGCCCCAAGAAGAATGTATCCGTTGAAAGCCCACAATTTGTGTAGTACGGCCAAAAAGTTGGGAGTTTGGCATGCGCAGAATAGCTGGTCACGAATTCACTCGGCCCTCTCATCTGTCACTTTCGGACAGAAAGCAAGTCTTCACTTGGAAAAGTTAACCCACGACAATGTTACTTACAACGGCAATGTTGGTACTTAGTACAATAACTTGTTGGCATATGCGGAAGTTGACCAGTGAGAAAGAAAAAAGCTTCGAAACAAAATGCAACAAACATAAGACCATACAAAAAACCCATGTGTAAATGATAGGTGTAAAACAGACACGCAAAACTAATAAAGAAATATTCAACGAATAAACTTTCCTTTTAAAGACATGCATTGTGGTCATGTTTCACCGTCCTGAAATAAATTTCCGGGATACGTTAAGGTTTCTAAAACAAGAATTTTTTTTTTTCCAATTCGTGTGCCAGTGATATAACCACAGTAGGTAGAAAGGAACTGGTGTACACACGTTACTGCGGAATCACGAGAAAATTATTTGTCTGGGAGATAGTGTACACGTGAAGCCGCTTCTCCGGTTCTTCAGGCTCACGCTTGGTTCACCGCATTGCCGAAAGTGGCACTTGGTAAGATCATACGCATGTCCTTATCGAACATATCACCGCTTGCAGAAGTGAAGGTCGATGTTGTGGAGTGTGTTGGTTACAGGTGGGATTAACCTAGAGTTATACACGCACAACAGTCGAACTACAGTTTGACACATAAAATATAAAGAGGATACATCCGAGAGCAGCGATCGCTAAGCATATTTCACATGAGCAGTGTCTTTCCACTTTCCTCACCAAGAGAGGACCTTATTAGAGCGGATTCAGAGTGTCACGTATACCTTGCTGTAAAGAACAATGGTCCGTCGGGCGAACAGGTCGATTTCAGTGAAGCATCCAATAAAACGTCTGCACAATGAGTGCCTTGGGAAGCTTAAGATATTTACACTCGATCAACCACTAATAAAATGGATAGCTGTTTAGGTAAAGCATATAGCACAGAATGTGACAATTAATGGATCTTGTCCTCTGGTATTTGTGTCATCTCAAACAATTATGTCATCTTACACACGAAAGAGTGCGCGGCATACTGAATTGTCCATGGCGTGTATAAACGATTTAGAATTCTTCATTGATAGAAATGATTTTGTTTCACCAATTATTGCATGTCATGTATTTAAATACGCTCTGCTTCATATGAAACCCTTCTGAATGCTGCACTGAGAGTCGTTACATATTTGAGCAACAAATATGAGATTCCACTTAAATTCCAAAACATGGTACTTATGAACCTCGGATTGAAGAAAAAGCTGTAAATTTAACAGCGTAAAAATAAACATTCACCTGGAGTGGTAAAGTTAAATTGCCAATGAAATGACATGACCAGCGAGAAGATTTTAGGATGCACGCTAAGAAAAATACACAACAGCATGAAAAAAATTTGTGTAATAATGCTTTTTTTTTTGTTGACATTTGTATATATGTCTCACATAAAATATAGTTTTTTACAGATAGACATTTAAATGTTCGTGTGCTTTTGACCCTCGAGAGATAGGCAATTCCGATTTTCCTGCTTTCCTTGTGAAAACTAAGCAAACAAAGCCACCCTTTATAGTAAGAACTATGGAAGGTACATGATATTTGTACCCCATTAATCATTTAAATGTTTTCATCTATCAAAAAACAACTTCTTTCGCTGTATCGTTAACTCACTAAAAACAACATGCACTCAAATACGTCTTCAATGTTCTCTTCGCAAAAAGCAATTAGAAAAAGAACTGTTGTCTTTTTTTAAAAAACAAATCTGTGAATGAAAGTTTACACCTGAATAGCTCAGTACATAGGAGAAGAGGAGGAGAAGGAAGATGAGAAGTAAAGGCAGGCAGGTTAACTGGTAAAAGAAATTATATAAAAGAAATTTATATAGGTTAATAGGAGCATCTGTATGCTCAGAGAGCGAGAAAGCTTTTGCCACTTGATTTCCTTTGTATTCTTGCACGAGCCGAACTTGTGTTCAATATCACTTCCGTCTTTAAGTTCTCATGTATTAGTTGCATAAAACACTATGAAATATATTATATATAATATACAGTTTGTCCATGCTAAATTTAGCTAAGGGTTAAAAAAAATACATTTGAGGTAGGCCAGAGAAATTACTCGTATACAGCAGCCAGCCATCTGGCGCACCACAAGCAAATGTTTGCAATTATGTAATTCGTAATTAGGACTTTTTTCTTATTTGCTAACTATTGCATTTAGACAATAAATGTAATTTACAAAGTTGAAGAGCATCGTCTGAAACCACAATTGCATTTAGACAATAAATGTAATTTACAAAATTAAAGAGCATCTTCTGAAACCACAATTATCATTTATTTCGATAAAGAAGGTCTCGCGTGTATCTTTTTTCAAGCTCTGAAGAAAGTCCGCGAAATACAAATAATATAACGCGACTAACGCATTCACGCGCCACTATAGTGGAGCTCACAGCGTGGTTTGAAAGTACAAAATTAGCTGCGGCTGTGACTGACAACCCAGCTCCTGCGGTAGTCTGATATTTTGGCCACGGCTTCAGCGAGCGCGGTGAGCTCCAGCAACTTGCACCGTTACGTGCGCTGACTGCAACACTGGCACACGAACTTTGGGAATGTAGAGGAAGACCACTTCCTCGTACCTTGTTACCAGCTCCTTCCGAGGAGAGCTGGGACCAATTTCTTACCTGCTCAGACAATAAGACGCAGCTGGCGCTTGTCTCGTGGGCCCAGAGCGTCGCCTCCACCTGGGGGGCCATTCCGACATACCTTAATGATCCCACTCTTTTGCACTAAAAGTTGTCTCTCTCTCTCTCTCTCTCTCTCTCTCCTTGAAGCGGACAAAGAAACCATCGCAAGCATATCTGCCTGCCGCGGCAACGGACCCATGAAGCCACGGCACAACTGATTTAGTTCAGTAAAACCCCGGTAAGAGCAGCACAATTTTGGCGCGCGAATGCGCCAGTAACATGATAACATTTGTATTTCGTGGACTTTGTTTACAGCTTGGAAAAAGATACACGGGAGGCTTTCTTTGTCGGAAACCATTATAAGGGCGATTTAGAAGGCCCTGTCCAACTTTGCAAATCACATTTATAGCAAAGACATCATTATCATCATCGTGTAGTCATCAGCCAGACTATACCCACTGTAGGGCGAAGGCCTCTTCCATTTCCTTCTAATTAACCCGGTCCTGTGCTAGCTGCATCCACTTGAACCCTGCGAATTTGTTAATCTCATCCACCCGCCTAATTTTCTGCCGTCCTCTGCTACGCTTACCTTCCCTTGCAATTCTATTAGTTACTCTTAGATACCATCGGGTATCCTGTCTTCGAACTACATGTTCTGCCTGAATCGCTTTGGGACGTTAATCCCTACAAACCAAACCAAACCATGCCGATTTCTTCTTAATTCCGACTAGAATAGCAATAATTTCAGTTATTTCTCTGACCCACTCTGCAGTTATTAAATATTAAAAATTACCCTAAT
The DNA here is from genome assembly GCF_055883805.1 of Amblyomma maculatum. Lineage (NCBI taxonomy): Eukaryota > Metazoa > Arthropoda > Arachnida > Ixodida > Ixodidae > Amblyomma > Amblyomma maculatum. The sequence continues at coordinate 47,731,724 of NC_139353.1, read as the reverse complement.
CTGATTAGTTAATTGCAAAATAAAAAATGTCTGGAGTGCGCCATATAGCTCGCAACTCTATACAAGTGAGTTCTCTAGTCTACCTGAAATGTTTTATTGTCTAACAGTTGGCTAAAGTTAGCTTGAACACCCTGTATAATAATACACAATGCAATACATTATGTATTATATTAGATATATTTTTAGTATCAATTAATCATTCAATGAGTATTTGTTTTATTGTGTTCAGGTAGCACCATGCATTCTTCGCATTAAAGAAAAAGTAGAAGGAAAACAATGGGGGCGCCAATCTACACACAGAGATAGAAGAAAGAATGAGAAACACATAGCAATTGAAATTAGAATTTAGATAAATTGAGTCACGTAGAGGAATAAATCAATGGGGAACATATCATAAAGAACCTAACACAAAAAGCTTCCAAAAGAGAAAAAGACCAAATACAATCAAGTACAATAAATAAATGCTTTCATTGGAGGCGATAAAACTAAACAGGTACGAAGAAACAGTTTTAAGGTTAAATTGTCAATAAAAACAGGTAAAACAATTTGGAGAATGTAGAAAATTAAAGTAGATGAAAAGCTCAAGTCAAATAAATGCAATACGCTTGAAAGAAGAAGTAATATGAAAAAAAAACGACTCTTCAGAATAGGAAGCTGCGTACTTTCATTAAAATGACGAGAGGGAGTTTTGGAAGATGTCAGCGCGAGAAGAAATAAATAACCATTGCACTCTATCGAGAAAGGAGTGGGAATGCAGAAGCGGAGAAATTTGTAATGGTCTGCATTCCCTCATGCTCTACCGTAGAAGTTGCAGTAGGATGCACTAAGGATTTTCAGAGAATTAAAGGGCCACGAAATAATTTGTACAAGAAAATATCTGTCCTTCAACGGTGGGAGTTACGAGAAGGACAATGCGGCGGTTAGTTCGTGAGGAGCAAGAGCTGCAAGTTGCGCAGGGAAAAGTTATATGTACAGTATGTGATGTATGATATAACATATTAAATATTGTATAAAATACTCTATACAAAAAATAATTTATAATGCATATTTTAGTTCGCATTGCCTCTTCTGCCTGGATATAGAAGGTCTGCAGCATTGTGTTATCGAATAATAAAAATAAACAAAACAAGCAATGCTAATCATGCGGCTGCTTATTCATCAAGAACCATCGCGCGTGCAAACAAACGAGTGTTTGCTTTGTCATGCTATTTTGGGCACAGGGAACGTTTGCTCAATGCATCACTGTAATTGCATTTGGAATAGCGAACTATACGCAATCCAATTTTGGGCTTTTTTGTAATCATGGAGAACGTTTGTTTGCTCCGAAGAAAAAATGCTGGTTTTTGCGTATTTGCCCAAACGCCACCATTGAGTAGGAGTCGCGCTCATGGCAAATAAGTCCACTTCACATGTTTGGTTTGAGTACATTATTTACAAAAACAACAATCCACAGTAGCCGGCGAAGGAGTGTTGCTTATGCATCTATATATTTCTCCTCAGGTGACTTGCAATCGCTTTCTCGGTGTACAGCAATTGCGTATTTTGAACAAATGCAGCGAAATAGAACTCCAGACGAGCATGAGAGAATGAAGCTGTCTTTTTTTCTTACTTAATGAGTCCCAATAAAAACTGTCACACCAGAACAGTTTTCCGCCATATTTTTTAAGGCACTGGTACGATTAACATTAACTACTATACAGAGTGATTGGAACGTTCTATAAGACACTGATATATTAATATTTAATTATGTGATGTTAGGAAGATAGTGAGAGACCGGAAAGCGTGGCGTGACATGGTCCATAGGGTCACGAAGAGTCGGACACAACTGAACGACTGAACTAAACTGATATTAATATTTAACAATGAGTGAGACGAAGAGAGTGATCTAGCAAGCCAAACAACCCGACGTTTCAGACAAATTTATAAAAGTGCACATGACATGAAAACTTTCTGGGAGCCACGGAAAGCTGTCTGACAAATTCACAGAATTCGTTGTCACCTATTTAACTTCAGAAATAGGCAGCAGACCATGTACGTGTTGAATTTCGTAACGCTGTGTGAGAAGTGGTGTTAATCCCAAATCGCTCACAAGGCTGTACTCATCTGACATTCGCTTCCACTGACAACTCCTGTGTAAACGAAAACTCCTATCTCGTAGCCATGGGTCTATCATACGGGCGCAATTCTAATACGGTAAATTTACAGCCCACCTGAGCCGAAAACCTCTGGTTTCAGTAATTCGTCAATTGGTTGAGATGTGCTATAATATTCTGGGATTGGTCGAACGCTGATTGGTTGCCGGGTTATCTGACGTCATTCTACCGCGGGCCATGGCCGAGTTGGCAGCTGCACTGGTAGGTGGTAGTTAGCAAGTGAAATCGCTGAGCCCTGGTTGATCTCCGAAATGTGCGACCCATATGAGGTGGCGGAGCTTTCAATTACGTTGGTTGAGATCGGTGGCGGTATATTTGATCTTTTTTATTATTCGAAGACTTGCCATGTGACATAGAATGGGGCTGTCATCAACTTTAAGTGAGTCGTGTTTACTACTCTCTTCAAGAAACAGGAGCAAGATGTTGTGTAGAATGTTTTCTATGCTTGGTCTAGAACGTACTACATGTGAACAAAGCAATAAAAGAAGCGGCAGTGAGCCTGACATAATGCATTGAGCGGAACCTTTCGCCGCAAGGAGACTTTTGGGGCGGTCGATTTCCACTGATAGAGGAGCTTCTCACCCCCGTAATGTTTATGTCAGCCTGCATTCTATATTCACCTTGGCCAGTACAGCATCACAATAGGTGCCATTATGCTACCCGCGGGATCACGAATTTTACTATATCACCATAGTGCAATTATTTACCTGATAGAAGGCTAGTGAAATCAGAGTTAGATTTTTAAATCTGCGCAGATCACCCGATATCTGGATAAAGATTGTGTTTTCCACTTCTTTACAGTTTTATAGAGGTTAAATGTTCGAGTATTCGAAGACGGACATTTATTTGTCCCAAGTGCGGCTTCGTAACGAGAATCGCGACGCAATGTCCTCAAAAGTATCTCGTAAAACATGTGAGTCAAAACCGATCACTCTGCCTTTTAACACAGACATTTAGTTCCGGTCTGTTCGTATCTTTTCTGGGGTGACCTCTCTAGTTTAGAAAGGAAACTTCTCGTCCTCATTTGAAAGGGCATGTATCTCGGAACACTGGATTGGGAATAAAATTTTGCATAGATTCTAGTGAGAGAAGTGTTCTTTTATAAAAAGTAAATGCTATCATAAGTGCATGCTTACTTAAGGTACGCATTCAAAAACCTATTACGAAGGGTGGTCTGAAAGAGATAGCGTACCGATTGTCAGCATTTGTGGCAGTTGTAGCAATCATATGCAAGTGAATCAGAAATGTTGAAAAAACTTTATAATTGCCTAATTACTTATGCGCGCTAAAACTCAGCGAAATTTCAAAAGCTATTAAATATACTCAAAATTGTATTGTTTCAGATTCCCTTACCTCACGGTTTACCCCCACTCTTTGAAGCTAAATTCTCTCGTATCCAATTAATCAGCCGCTCGGGGGGTCATCTCTATTGTCTATATTTGGCTTCCTTAAACAATTACAGTCATACTTATTATTACAAAGCAATTATTCTGCGACCTTGCTTTGCTCCATGTTGTAATTTTATCGACATTCAAGCTGTATAACCTCAGCCTTCAATCTATATACAAGTTTCAAATGGGAAGGCTGGAAGGTAATTGCTCGCCTTCCGTCTGATTGGGTGAAAGTGCTCAACTGCTTTCACGTTAAAACCACGCCTAAATATGATGGTAGCTGCAGCCCTGTCACGCTTACCAGTATCCACACCGAGGCTTGGTTTACCTCTTCAAGCTGTCTCGGACATAGTGCGCGCAAGTTTGAGACTTAAGTTCACCGCAAAAGTACAACTGGTCGAGTTGAACTCAAGAATGCAATTATTCCGAATTTCTAAATCGGAAAAAAAAAATCAAAATCCAGTTGCCTTTGGAGGCCTACGCACACAATTGTCGAAATTTAGTCGTACCTCCACCATTCCTCAACGCAACGCCTTCCCTTAGGCACTATCAGCGGCCTCAGACTGTTTCGCGCATTTGTATTTACGTATTTTTTTATAAATACATAAACAACACATAAAGATAACACATTTTTATTGATAAATATTGATTGATTGATTGATTGATTGATTGATTGATTGATTGATTGATTGATTGATTGATTGATTGATTGATTGATTGATTGATTGATTGATTGATTGATTGATTGATTGATTGATCGATCGATCGATCGATCGATCGATTGTGAAGAGCTTGCGGCTACTGCGTGCAGATCGCCCTCCGCGCCTTTTTCTACCGCACGCTATGGCGCGTGCTAACGTTCCTGTATATGAGGAAGCATACAGGAGCAGTAGCGCATGCGCGTACAGCGCTCTCTCTAGTGGGCCCGAAATGAAGTGAGGCGTGTGCGGATTATTACATTCGCTGCCCCAAGAAAACGCGGGTCCGGCGACGTTATTTTCCCTCCGAGTCTGTTCTAGGCGCGTGCCAAAGGCCAGGCAAGGTGCGGGCACCACGATAAGACTAGAGGCCCGGCGAATTACTGGCGCGCTTCCGAGAAGCACGTCGATTTCTCTACATTACGGCCCCGACCGCACGTCTACCGATTCCCCTCCACCCCCCCCCCCCCCTTTCCTCACCCCTTTGGTTTCCTTTATGTAAAGAGAGCTGCAGCTAAAGGCTCCCGCATGGATACAAGCATGTTGCGCAGTCGAGCGCACTTCCGCTGCCCGGTGTGGCGACGAGCCACTATTATAGACACCCCGCTGAGCCGAGGCTACATTATGCAGAAGCCATTTGCGCACGTCCGACTCGCATTTGAAGCTCAGTTCTCATGTGGGGGTTCCTAGAATCGTAGCTATGGAATACAGCGAGGCAGACATGAAGCCTGTTTAAACGCAATATCTGTTCGTGGAAAAAAGCGGGGAGAGGAGGGGCGGGGGGGGGGGAACAAATAAAATAGAGGCAAGAACCTTAACGAGTTCCTTGAGAACCACCTCCTGTAAACCATCGCTCATACTGTTATAGGCTGTGAGCTTGTTGTTCACGATGGTAAGCAACGCGTATTCGGTTGAATAAAAGTAATTACCTATGTGGTTAAACCTGTCAAGAACCTCATCGCACGTTACGTGCGCAAGCATTTAGCGCTCTTCACAAAAACATACCAAAATGAGATTTATGTTCACAAAAAGACCAGAATAAAACTGTATGACATAAACATTACAGAACTGCGCTTAAGTCTCCTTGAAAGCGGTTATGGATAGATCCACTTTACAAGCCTGTTTTCAACAACTTGTCATTGCAGTATCATTTCTTACAGGAAGTATTCAGAGACTTGGAATGGGAGCAGTTAGGGATAAGGGTAGATGGAAAATACCTCAGTAATCTTCAATTCGCTGATAATTTTGCCTGCTAAGTAACTCAGGGGATGAATTGCAAAAATGATTAATGACCTAGACAGGAAAAGTAGAAAAATAGGCTTGAAAATCAATATGCAGAAGACTAAGGTAATGTTAAACAGCCTCGGAAAGGAACAGCAGTTTGCATTAGGTAGCGAAGTACTGGAAGTAGTAGGCGAATATGTCTACTTCGGAGAGGTAGTAACCGCAGATCCGGACCATGAAAAGGAAATAACAAGAAGAATAAGATTGGGATGGAGCGAATTTGGCAAGCACTCGCAGATTATAATTAGCAGCTTACCGGTATCGTTCAAGAGGAAAGTATACAATATTTGCACCATACCTGTACTCACCTATGGGGATAAAAGGTGGAGGCTAACGAAAGGGGTTCTATTTAAATTGAGGACAATTCAGAGGGCTATGGAACGAGAAATTGTAGGGGTAGCGTTAGAAGATAGGAAGCGTGCAGAGTGGCTCAACCAAATAACTAGTTACTTACATTCCAGTGGACATCAAATAATAAAAATGGGCATTAGCAGGACATGTAGCCCGAAGAGAGGATAACCGATGGTCGCTTAGGTTAACAAACTGGATTCCAAGGGAAGGAAAGCGTAGCAGGGTGCGGCAGAAAGTTAGGTGGGCGGATAATGTTAAGAGGTTCGCAGGGGTAAAACGAATGCAGCTAGCATAAGACCGGGTTAATTGGAGGAGTATGTGAGAGGCCTTCGCCCTGCAATGGGTATAGTTCGGCTGATGATGCTGATGATATCTATCATCGTCACAAACACGACTATCATTATTATCAATTAAATCCATCGTCACGCATCCCTACTACCACCATTGTCGTTGTCACTAACTGCAGCTGCATTATCATCGTTACTATTTTATTATCATTATCATGAACTGAATCGTCATTGTCATCGCTACAATCATCCTCATGCTAGACAAGAATTAGGATGTGCTTCTGACGAATAGTGCTTTTCGCGCTACTTAGTGGATCGAAGGTAATAGAGGTTCGAGTGCCGGGGGAGATTAATATTTTTTCTTCGTTAAGCGTGACATTTCCTGCGTGCATTTCTGCCGACACCACTCATGAGTTAAGTAAGTCTTTCACCTTGATATTTGTGGCACATAAGCCTACTCTCATAATGGCGACAAAAGGTACATAAGCATAGAACATGCGCTTTATTTCATTATGAATCTTTGCGCTTCAATGGCTCGTTGTTCGCTATTTTATGGGCGGACACAGTTGACCTAATTATGTTGGAGAGGGATAAATAGGAGTCGCTTTCCTCAGAAAGCGAATGATGAGGGCACCATGCTCCCCTTGGTGTTATCAGAAAAAGGGAATAACAAACACAACACTTATAAAGCGTACTCCAACGCCGTGTCGGGTAAGTGCGAACTTGATTTCCCTCTTTGAAAATACGGCGAGCAACGAATCTTTGGGCGCTTGACCAAGTTATTTGTAGCCGCCTTTTGCTAGGGCATCACGCAATGAAGACCTGTATTTGGGTTGAAGCTTAAATTTCCGTCACAATACAAGTTTGTGAACCCGAATTAAGCACCTTCAAATTTATATTTAGCAAATTAGACTCTGTAAAGTTGCATGACAATGCTTTTGTTAATTGCATGCTGTAGGCATGCTACTCTTCCTTCTATTAAAGCAGAAAAGCCCGGCCTTTCTGAGCATAAAGAGCCGACAAATATTAGAGGGTTCTCAAAAATCATAACCTGTAAATCAATAAAAGGCAGGTCCGGCTAATTGGTATTCCTGGAACTCCAAGGTTTACAACAATTCCTTGGCATAGCTTCGTGTGTATTGTACACACCTGAAAGTGAAATATTTACCTAAATGATTGTCGCCAAGTTACCTGACAAAAACGGTAAGAACAGGATTTTGGGTGGTCATTTACTGGAGGTCACGCGCTTATAGGCATGTTGAAAATGTTCGAATTGAGGATTTAGGGGTCCAAAAATAGCGAAAAATGGAGCAAGATAGGGCGGCGTTTGGCGCGGCATTCACCGAGGCTCACTTCATTTCTCTTCAGCCATAAATAAGTAAGGCCACTTAATCACGATAACTGTTGCCAGCACTCAGTATATCCGAGGAGGGTGTACTTATTATGTATAAATGAGATAGCGCTGAGCCCATTTATTATGCGTCGATGCCTTTCCCGCTCCGTAATGAATGTGGCCTCCTTCGCATTTTGTTGCGTCAGGCTGCTGTTTTATTCATTGCGGGGGGAAGCTTGCCGATCACCTGACGGCCGCTTTGTCCTAGAGAGCGAAGCTTAAATGGCCGCTTTATGCACAACGTCTGAGGCGGCGCCGCTTAATGCCGGTCCCTTGTTTTTCGCGAAAAAGCACTCTTTATTGGGAAGCTAATCAAACTTGGTAAAGCCAGGAACTGGACTTTGCTCTGTTAAAGAGTAACTTGTGTAATTTTGCTGGCGCAAAACGCGTTGAATAAATTACCGTCGCAGCTGTTGTGATCAGACATTTTTTGTGGTTTTGAACATTTTTAACAAACTTTCAATATCACTTTAAAATTACTGCTTTGTTTCAAAATTAATACCATTATCATTTCACTGCAGGTGGTACAAAACTGGGACATAATGCCGTCCCGATCTTTACATTATCATGTAAGACGCAGCTATTCCTTTCTGAAGAAGTGATTTAGTTAGTGTGGTTTGCTGTCAAGGTTCCCACAGTTTTTATCGCAACTGCGCATCTTCTAACTAAACCAACACTACCTGGTCGGACTGGGCGTTTATTATTCTCGACCACGTATAATTTTTACGAATATCCCTTATATTCTCGCCACATAATGCTTTCCTGTTGGCTGATAACTGACATTTCACATTGATGTACTCAGAAGGAGCAAGCCTTTATTTCGTGATCAGCTAATGCGCGAAATCATTTCTGGCGCGCTGAGGCTTTCCTAAATCATTCAAACACAGGACCCGCAGACCTTAAATCCACATCCACGACTTCCCACCTTTTAAAATTTTATCATTAAACTGCAGGTATCGGCAGAATCCCGTGGGAACAAGTCATTTCGTTCTATCTGGGCAGGATAGCCCTGATGAGCGGTCTAACAAATGCCGTACTATTTTGCCTTGTAAAATAATTGATGATTTAGCAAGGAACCAATTTCCTTACTTTTAATGCTTTAGTAATGTGCCAAGGCAAGTTAGTAAGCTGCATTTGATGTAAGCTACGGAAATGGGTGTGATGGCCATTGATCTAGCAAATTTTGTCTGTGTCATTTTTCAGTGCTCTTATTTGTACCTAAACATTTTTGCAGTACTTCCCTTCACCCCTAATTTTTTTTATTTTTCGTTATCTGGGAAGGTTAAAAAAATAAAATAATTGAAATACACAAATACATTTTCAAATAATTTTACCAACAGTAATTCCTAATTGATAAATAATGCATCATACAGTCTAAATTGAGATCACGTATTAAATTCTTATACCTGCACTGAGCCCTGGCGAATGCCTTACTGTGGGTATATGCTAGAAGTAAAAAGGCGAGAAGATGGTCATCTAGGAGTTAAGAATCAGAACCAAAGAAAAGGCTTCGCCTTGAATATCGTGGTTTCTTGCAAATAGTTGTCAACTCTAAACATTGTTCATAGTTCCTCACATTCATATTTAACATCTACATCTAGTTCTCCACTTTGAATTGTCATCTACACTGTCGGGAGGATTCATGAAATTCTGCATAAATTTTATTCCTTTCTCCGCTCATTGCTGTAATAACATTATCACAGACTGGAAATCTGTGTAACCGGAATTGAACAAAACCTGCTAATGTTTTAATCAGGCATACAATCTCTGTTTTCTGATTGACTTCTGAACGATTTGAACTGATCTGCTTCTGAGTAGTTACTTTAGTTACCACAATCAGGGCCTATGATGTGCAAGATGCAGTCCTCGAAAGAACGTTTTTAATATGTGTCCAGTCTCTCCAGCGCCGAAATGAAAGGGCTAGGCATGGGAAACGCTGGGCAACCCTGCCGTGAAGCAAGGATATAAGAAGCATGTTTGCATCATGCCTACTCTTACGCAAAATTTGAAAACCTTTGTCCCGTGGTTCTACTCCTTACGTCCCCACCTCGCGTCAAAATTTCAACCGATGGGGAAATATGTTTACGTGTTTCTTACGGGTTCCTCACTCTTATTTTGGCAAAAACATTTTACTGATATGGAAAAAAGTTAAATTCTGCCAGCCGATAAGGCGCATGGCTTCATAAATGAAACCAGCAAGTATCAGTTCAAAACTCTGATTGTCTCCGTTGTTTTTACTACTAAAAATCCCCCGGCATTGTGGCGAAGTGGTTAAGGCGCTCGACTGCTGTGCTCAAGGATGCGTAATCAAATCGCGACCGCAGCAGTCGCGTTTTGATGGAGGCGATTAGCAAGGCACCCATGTGCTGTGCAATGTCAGTGCACGTTAAATAACTCCAGGCTCATAGAGTGTGCCGCTTTGGTTAGTTAAACCTCATAAACCAATACATTTTTTTTAGAATTTTTGTGGTAAATGACCTAATTCTTCAGGTGAATTATAAGGCGAAAGCTTTTCTTACCCCTTGCGGGGAGAGCACAGAAAGTGTGACCAGAAAACGTCCATCGCACTGGCACCGGAACTGAACGACTCTCCCTCCGATCCACAGCCGTGTGCACAAACCACTACTTCCATGTCGGGTCGCAGGAAACAGATCGTAGTTTTCCTTGTGTTGCGTAAGGATGATACTAGCGATGACAATTACGATGCAGTTAGTGATAATGATAACAGTACCCATGACAATGACGCTGCTTTTGATAATGATAAATATTATAGTAGCGATGTCAATGACGATGAAATGAATGAAAACAATCTTCAAAAGTGGCTTTCCCCATTGCCGCTCATAAGCAGACCTAAGCGCACTCCTGTAATATTTTGAAGTTTGTTATAGAGGACACTATAGCGTGAAAAGTGAACTAACCAGCGCCTCCAAGGTAGTCAATGCAAAAAGGAAATTAAATTCAAATAAGCACAAACAAGCTACAAACGATCCTACAAAAAAAACTACAAATGAAGACGAACGACATTTATGATTCCCAAAAGCATATGATTTCTTCTTGCACGCTTCTTAGCTCTTGCCGAATAACGATTGTTATTTCTCGCTTCATATTGGCTCCTAAGGTAAGATGTCAGCGCTATATGAGCACGGATGTCATCAGCATTCGGTTTGTCGTTCGCCTAACGACCAAGCTCATGTTTTATTGCACCTGTTGTCTGTCGGCTTATCGATGCATCCTGCTTTGCCATCCTGGTATATTGCTATTTCTGCCTCTTCGACGCCACCTCTCCTCGCAATGTGCGTCTGAGATTAATTTATTCTCCACCTTTCTTTCTCCCCTTTATGTCACTTATACTCGAAGGGACATCAGTCCTTGCCTAGTCGATAGAGAAATAAAAGCTTCACATTATGGCAGTGGATCCGGCACGGAGAGCAACAGCGGGAGATAGCGCTCCATTCAATATGCAGATCAGTGATGGAAACTGCTAGATGTATATCTACTGCACTAGGCGGTAACCGACACACTATCATCATCATCGTGTCGATATTAAGGTGACGCAAGCTGCTAATGACATCGCAGCGCGTGTATTTTTAACGTGTCCTAATCAATAGAGGTCTCGACGGGTAGGCGTCGGTTCATATTTGTGCCATTTAATGAATTATTTCAGCTGGTGATCCTCAGGATAGCCCTGAATGCCCAAAGAGGAAAATTTGTGTTGCCTAATAAGGTAAGGTAGTGCTCGTCCTTGTCTCTTCTTTTTTCGTCCACGCTCTTTTAGCCGACTAACCCAATCAGGCACATCTTCGCCTAATAAGGGTTGCGGATTGAAATCCAAACCGCCGACTGAAGCATGCTTTTCTGTAAGCGGTGCACGAAAGCGCTATCTGGATCACCGGTATAGAATATGCCATAAAACGCTTCGCTCTGACTCAAGCCGACACTGTAGCCTTGTATACATGAGCCCGACGCAAGCGGGTCGAGTAGGGATAAGCCGGTTGTCGGACTGAGTCAGCCCGACCCGTCCGGGTTTACATGAACTCGTTTCGGTCGGGCCGAGATTGCTGCTACACCGTGAGTCGAGCAAGTGAACCAGGCGCAGGCGGGAGAGGAGGAAGAGGAGGAATGCTCAGACGAACAGCACATCGTCCCGTCCCTGACCAGCAAGGAGGCAAGAGAGGAGGCGCCGGCCAGACTCGCCCAGCGGGTAGGGTCGAGCCAACCTACCCCCTGCAGTCGGACTGACTTAGCCCGACCAGATGGTCATCCAGCACGACGCCCTAGCGCTTATATGAGCCCGACATCCGGTCTTCAGCCTGACAGGTCCACCCGACCCAACTTTATCGGGCTCATGTAAACCCTCTGTATGATGTGGCCCCCGGCTAAAATAGCTTAGCTAATAGTAGGTGTTGTTACCTCCCTTTTGATACACACACGGCTGCTTGGTGCTCGAGTGGCAGTGTTGGTTCAACACCCTGGGCTTGAAGGGTGGCTTGTATGCGAGGCTGCTGCTGTACTTTCTTTTTCCAAGTGACCGTGGTTATAAACGTTATGGACGAGGGATTTGTGTCCCCGCATCGAAACAATTAGGCTTAGAAATTCTTACTGAGTGTTTCATATTCACATGGGAATTCCTCAGTGGTCCAATCAAAGACCGTTAGTATTTTTGTTTTATATTGACGGCATACCCAGTTTGCTTTATTATTCTAATTGCAGTTTGCTTCGGATGATACAACGCTTTTTACGTCTGACAGAAAGACTCTCTGGCTTCAGTAAAACCTTAACAGTGACTTAAGCATAGTTCATGCTTGGTGCTTGAATAACTTATTACGTATTAATTCTAACAAAACTACATCCGTAATGCTTCTGTATGGTCAATTTGTGACCAATTCTCTATCACTGATATTCACTCCACACATTTTTCTCGTCCCACTAAATTTCCTGATGTAATTACTGACAACCACCTGAAATTTCGTGATTATACACAACAGTTGCTTCAATACATTTCATTTAGTATTCATATTATCGAAACACGATGCTTTTTTCTGTGAAATATCAGCCTATCTCTATGTAATGACTACATTCACAGCCACTTGTCATACTGTCTTTCAACTTGGGCTAATGTTACGGTACATGTTTGGACCACCCTCAGCGGATTCAAAATCAAGCGCTCCCACAATCGCATTCAGCTCATTTCTCACGAATTGCGCTTCAGTGTTTAATATTATAAACATCCTCCTTCTTCGCCAACTATTAGATCATAAACTCCCGCTCATCGTGTTTTCCCTTATTCTTCGAGATATGTTGAGAGCTTCAGGACTGATCATCTCTCCAATACCAATAATAATAGATTTACAAAAACTGCGACTTTGATCTTTCCAATTAGATACGCAGTATGGAACGTCTACTACCGCATCTTCTAAATATCATGATCGTATAAAATTCCTTACAAAATTAAGGCTTATTCATCATTTTCGTCATTTATTTTGGTTTTTCAAAAATAACTTCCTTTCTGAGAACCCTGCACAGAACTGTTCACTTTACATAATGCTTAGCACCATGTTTCTTAGCTTTATCCGACCCGATATCCTCAGTAATATCCATGCACTAATAATTTTCTTATTACTGTATTTTATTTCTTTGTAGAACTTTCGTGCGTCTTTTGTAGCTCGCGTTCTGCATATGGCATGTTCTGAATTTTATATTTTACAGTGTAAAACTGCCTGGTCTATATTTTCAGTGTCTTTAGATACCTGCATTCTTTCTACGTTTTCTAAAAGTTTGCAGCGTTCCATTTCTTTTTCGTCTTTTTGCAGTATTTTGATAATTACTGCTCTAATTGTTGCATATAATGTAGTATTACCACTGACTTTGCATTAACATGTCTTATACTCATGTAATACACTTAAAACACAGAGGAGAAAATATTTCACAGCAATCCTCTTCAGCCGGCATTTTCTTTGGGTGAAAATGTCCTTTTAGACTTACCCTGCGTTGTTAGTTTTCTAAAAAGAATAATATCATACCAAACCTATAGCTAAAAACAATTACAATCTATAAATACATCAAACTGGTATTCAACCTCGAGTTTAGCGCATGATAGCCCGAGTTGCTTATCAGTAACACAACGCTCACTTTACATAAAGAGGTCCTCAAGATAGGTTAATTATTTGGTACCTTCTATGCGGATACCTAATATGTACTGAACTAATGTATGAAAGATAAAGTTAAACTTGAACTTGAACTGTCCCAATTAGCTGTTTGTGAGATTCCCGGTAGAACTTTTACTCAAAAAATAGTGGTGGCTCCATTGGTAGGAAGCACCTAAAAGAAAGCGTCCAGAAGGTTGGTTAGTTGGTTGGTTTGATGAATGCTTTTTAACGTTCCAAAGCAACTCAGGCAACAAGGGGCGCCGTAGTGGACTCCGGAAATTTCAGCCAACTGTGGTTCTGTAACGTGCACTGATATCGCACAGCACATGAACGCCTAACTTTTCACTTACATTGAAAATCGGCCGCCGTTGCAGGGTACACCCTTTCAATTTCAGCTGACAAAGAAAAACGTAAAACATAAAAGCAGTAATTTGACGAAAACTTTCAAAATTCGTTGTTTTACGGTCATTTCAAGTTATATCAGAGGTCATTTTTCTTCATTTTTTCTATTTTGTTTTCTAACTTGTTGTTCTGACTGTAACTGACAAGGACCCGTTCCTTTGCGAGAGGACATTTTCATCACAAAGAAAATTTGTGATAAACAAAGCTTCTCTCCTTACAGGTGTCTGTTCGCAGATTGCTTCGTTGTTGCAGTTTAAGGTGCTTTCAAATAAGCATGATTTTTTTGTCTCCTTTCCTGTGTAGAACGCGACAGCCGCCACGCGACTACATCACAGCTGATATTTTTCGTCACCGCTTTATTGCGTGCCATGATTCTGAAAAAAAAAAAGTGTTCCCTTTATCTCCATACATCCTGCAAAGCACTAATGCATGCGCTAATAGTATAGTCCCCGTATAGGGACATATTTCACCTGCTATGCAATGAGCACTGACCAAAGGTAGAGGGGAACGGGGAGGGGCCCGGGGGGGGGGGGGGGGTGCAGTTCGCAAGTCGAGCCAACGGTTCGACAAGCAGACTTGTCTTCATCCGGGCTTGTCCACTTGTAGAAACGTTGGCTCGACTTGCAAACGCCCCCCCTTCCCCCCCTCTAGCCTTCTTCAGTGCCTCTTTCAAACACTGTAGCCATCTTCTTCTCTCGTTCTACCCTGGGCTTTCCATGAAAGTGGGACAAACATCCTCCCCAAACCACACTGATAATGTATTTTAAATGTATTTAACCATATGTGCATGTATGTGTTTTTAATTTGATTTTTTCCGAACAGTCGTTTACACGGGATGAAAACAAAAATACCTGTATCGATTTGCGAACATATAGGAAAGAACTGGTAGTTCTATCGCCAATTGATATCACGATTCCGAAAAACACTGCGCAGTTTAGTTCCTTAAAAGCATATCTCAATCATCCCTTTGATTTCGCCAGTATGCCCAAACACACCCGCTGAATTTCTAAAGACTATCCTTCAGCTGATTAAAAAAGCACGGAAGATGCACAGCGTTTCGAATAAGCGTGCATTGTGCCGGAGGATGAGGATATGAAACGAAAATGCTAAAGATACGGGATAACTCAACAAGTACATTAAACCAGCACCAGTTTTAAAATACGTTTGTTTTCAGACATAGCAACAGTACTTTCTATGCTGTCTTCGGTTGTTATTTGTAGAAAAGGATAGAATAAACAATGTGAAAAGCTCATTGCTATATGCAGAGCTCTCAAGTGGAGCGTGCGCCACTGTCAGCCACTCCTTCTTTTCTGGGTCGGCTGAGCCTCGAGGGTAGTCAACTGGAAACCTTTTCATCGCGTCCTGTTTCCTGGGCGGGGGAATTCTTCTTATTCGCTCTCTGCTTGCATGTTTACATATGTTTACCACCCTTGGTTAAGATCGTCTCAGCCTGCCTTTCACGTTATTAACTTTGCAGGGACCGTTAAGTATGTAAAACAAAACACGTATGGTAAACAAGAGTGGTAAAGTTAAGTTGGGGCTAGCTGGTTAGTCACTTTAGGCACAAATAAAATGTTGATAAAGAAGGAAACGCGGAAAAAGACAAATGCAATGCAATAAGTACGTCTGACGTTTGCGCGCTTTTTCCGTCCCTCCGACGGTAACCGGTTTCAAGTTTGCTTCTAACGAGTTTCCTGTTCCTCTAGTTTTCGGAACAGTAAACACGCGGCTGCCTTTCCTATTAGTTCTCGAAGGTACAAGTACATGCGTTCTTCCCCAAAAGCCAGGTTTTCCCTGTAACAGCAACGCATAAGAATTTTCGTCTGATTCTTGATGATTCTTGACAGTATGAAAGAAATTCTTACAGGCCTGACTTTACTTTATTCCAGGTCCAAGAATCAAATAATTTCACCGCGTTTCCTTCAGACTCTTTTTAATCTGAGCTCGTCTGTGGTTAATAAGAAATAATGGTTGTGGCTGGCTAAGTATTTACGACGTCTGGCACGCGTTCCCGTGCAGCAGGCGCATTATGATAGTAGTGCAAAAAAAAAAAAATCTCTTCTGTGCTATTATTCTCTGCACGCTAAAGACGACCGACGACCATGTGGTACATATTGATATCGTGCCCGAAGCTTGGGCATAAATCATAGTCGTTAATGTGACTTTGATTGTGATACGACTAATAAAAGATACAATTAATATTCTGACATCTCCGGCCCTTGCCGGATTTTTGAACAGACGAATGATTGAGTTGCTCGTTTTCCTACTGGAAGGAGGAACAGGGCCATATAATACGTCTAGGTGGCGCTTAGCCGACCTCTTGTTCTATCGTCTACTAGCCGCCGGCACGCATCATTGTATTGTGAGGGAAACACAATAGGCCCCTACTACCATCTCCTCGGCCTAATTTGAAGCCGTTAAAGTCTATTTCTTAAACATGTACCTCGCAATTCCCAATCTTCACATTTTCGCAAAATTGACTGTTCACAAATATTTGTCAAATTGAGAGTGCAGTACCAGCCCTCCCCCCTTCGCCCCCTTAGACGGAGGATACCTGCCTAATTATCAGTGTGAAAGATAGTTGGCTTTAACTGCGAAAAGACGTAAATATACTCTTGCTGCGGTATTGACGAGTGATGGAACATTTATGCATTGTCTGATATATTTAATTTACGTGTAAGAACGGTTAAAGGTGACGGCTGATATAGGATTAGTTTTGCCACAGAGCCCTACATTCTATTGTGGAAACTTCAGCGTTAAATGAGTTATTTAGTAAAATAAACTATATCCTTGCACGGTATTTGAATTCAAATAAGTGAATTTATGAGCTGAAACAAACCGCAGTGGCAGGTGGCGGTCATAGAGGCGAGAGGATATCATTTATTCATACTAGTGAGAGCAGAGATGCAACGGCGGGCCTGTTTGCACAGAAAGATGAGGCAAGAGCGGGGGAAGGCGCAACTATTGTACATAACTGAAGGTTCGATCAGTTTTATAGTTTTCAGGCCTTGTGCGACCACCTCATTCCGTACGGTCGACAGCGGGCGCGTTAGAGCCCTAATGCCTCTCTCTTTGAGCGCCAGGAAGGGGGGGGGGGGGGGCATCTTCAGTTCAATGTCGTCACTGATATAAATCTCTGATGATTTGATGATAGTTACTTTCAATACGTAACTTTTGCACCTGTAAACTATAGCTGTAAATTATGCCACTGACACCAGCTCTTGCAGAAATTTAGATAAACGACTTGTGGCTCTTGTTCTTGACATATTCCTTCAGGGCGCACCCACCTTTGAAAGGAAATATTATTTCATCCACCGCTTTGAACTCTTCGGGTTCCACTGTCATCATGTCCTCAAACGCTCGTGCGAAGCGATCTTATCTTGAAGAGTCTCTCATGGCTCGGGTCGGTGCGTCCATCCACACTGATGTTTTCATAGGTGTGAAAGTGGGATTTCTGCCTGCTGAAGCGATTTTTTGCCATCCCGTACGCTACAATCTTGAAACAAGTAGTTCCGTTTATGTAATTTTTATAGGAGGGCATCTGGAAGATTCCTGATACAGCGGGAATACCAATACACTGTTCGAACTCTTTCACTGTTGTTTTCATGCAGTTTCGAATTGTCTTCACAGAGTACACGTGTGTATGAAAGAAAAAAGAGAACAAAAGCTCTCAAATATGAAATCGTCGCCGAACTCCTTGAAATATTCTTTAGGGAGAAGGGTCGAAAATTATCTTTGAATTAAGTCTCGACGAGTTGCACGTCACTGTGCATCCACACGTTTCTTTTTCCTAGAAGGCCTTTTTGGCTGAGCCCGCCACCGTGGTGAAGTGGTTAGGGCGCTCCACTGCGGTGCTTAAGGATGCCGGGTCGAATCCCGGCTTCAGCGGTTGCATTTTTGTGGAGGCGAAACGAAAGGTGCCCGCGTGCTGTGCAATGTCAGTGCACGTTCAAGAACCACAGGTGGTATAAATTTCCGCAGTCGTTCACTACGGCGTCTCTGATAGCCTTAATCGCTTTCTAAAGGTAAACCCCCAAAACCAAAAAAGCCTTTTAGGCTGGCTTTAGCATTTTGCTTAACTTGAAAAGCTCGTAAGCTCTGCGTCGTCCTCACTTTTTTATTTCATAGTCAAGGCCGAAAACCGCTTGTTTATGGCTGTCGAGTCTGCTTGATGTGTTTGCGTTCGCGATATGAGTGCTTCTTCATCTCTGAATCAGTAGGCGTAACAACGTCCGGGACACTGCCGCTTGGGATGAACACAACCCAACTTTAGCCACATATTTTACGCAATCAATGTTTTATTTGCTGCTAGTAGCCACCTGCTGATAAGAAACAACGCTTTTTGTTACATGCGGAATGAAAAATGTAGCACTCATACGCCGCGAGCAACCACAAGCAACCAAGACATGCCCACCTACGCAATTGGCAATATGATCTGCAGCGCCCAATAGTTACACTTGGAATCAGCGATATCCGGACGCGTTTCTATCAAATGTTAATGGTTTCCTTGCCAAAAACTTCGATTCGAACTTGTATTATTAGGGCCCACTAATGCTTTCCAATGTAATTTGAACGACATTTTCCTATACGGTGCGAGGACGTGTTCGTGACGTCGAATAGTGACAACAGCGATGGGCAGACAATTTTTGTACGAACTTAAAAAGAGTACAAAACATGTCTGTTAGGCGAAAGGTTGCCAAAATATACCTAAAATAAAGACTACATGTTGTGTTTGGTTGTACATGTTGTGATACGGTTGTAGCTAATTCACTGCGCAAACTTTTTTTCTTGAGGCGCTCACTGAAGTCATCTCCGCCCAGTGTCCGCCTATTAGCTTACAACTCCCTCATCCGTCCACTGCTAGAATATGCCGTAATTATATGGAACCCTTTCACCTTAACTAACATTCATAAACTTGAGCGCATACAGCATAAGGTCGTTAGGTTTGTATTTAATTCATATGGCCGTGCGTCTGTCAGCGAGCTTGTGAAGCGTAGTGGATTACCTTCTGTTACTGAGCGCAATCGTATCTGCCGATTAAATTTTCTTTTCCATCTCGTAAAAGGTCATTATAATATTAACACTTCCAATTATATTACTTACTCTTCAGGTTATAATACGAGACAAAGGCATGCACTAACAATAACCCCTGTGAACGCGCGAAACACCTGTTTTAAATATTCTTTCTTTCCGAGGACAATTACGGAATGGAATAAACTTAATAGCGAGACTGTAACTCAGAGTTCTTTACTAATGTTTGAAAAGTGCCTGCAAATTTTATGAATTTGAGTGCGTTTATATGCTTGTATTTCTTTTTGGTTTTCCCACCCTGCTATGATCTGTACCAGATCGCAGTACCTATAAATAAATAAATAAAAATTATCTTTCCTGACAGAATCTATTTGCTTGCGTCCACACTTCATAATTCCATTTGAAATCACTGGGCTTCAAAGGGCTAACATAGCGTATTCTCGGCTGCCAGAACAGCTATAAAGTTTCGCCTTTAAAAAGACTACCATTCTCAAAGATGTGGAAGACTAGGGAACAAAATATTGGTCGCGCACAGATCTATCGTTGTTCATAGGTGCTCCAGCTGATAACCAAAAAACTTAAATATTATGAAAGAATCCTTGCCATTTTCGCTACAATAAGTTATAACAAAGCAAATTTCAGCTATCATTGCCCCGCTATCGGCTACAAGGATTAACGCACCGTCATAGCACTGTCCCGAATTCCTATTAATGTAGGAGATCAGCAGGGATAATGCTGAAGGAAAGAGAACATGTCTCAATGGCACTGTAAGTTAGCTCTGTGAAAGCTCACACGAATGAGCAAGACGTCATTGGGCGGTTCATTTCTTTTGATATTATTCGAGCGGAGGGAATGCCTTATTCAATAAGAGTTATTAAAAACCTTCATTATCTGTAGATGAAGGCAGGATAAGCGGGATCCCCCACACTCAGAAATTATAATAATCTTCTAAATATCATGCCATTATAGTATTGTTTTGCTTATTCTAACTACCTTTTTGTTAACCTTTGGAGTCTAACGACTACAGCACAAATGAAAATTTTGTTCTCTTCTTTCACTTCTTCCTATTGTTGGTCTGCTCCTCCTTCTTAGCTTTGATATTTAGCTATTCTAACCAAAGCAAGAGATCGTAACATTAGCGCCTATACGAGCATAATTAGCTGCTAAGCAAGTTGGGAATTTTCAAGTTCCTCACTGATTTTTTGTCTTTTTACACGCTGAAGAATGACACTAAGTCGGCTTCGCCACTTCGCACTCGCCTCTGTCATCTGCAAGTAATTCTCCTCTACTTCAAATTTATAAATAAGGTAAACAGAATGTAATTGGATGCACGCATTAAACAACTCAAAGTATTTGCTTTCAATTAACAATTATGGGGGACACTTAAGCTCCGCCTATAAGGACCTGACGCGATAGTGTGGGCTACCAGCCCACTTATAAAACTGCTTTGTAATCAAGCTGTATTAACGTGCCTGCATGGTCTAGGGGTAACGTGAATGCAACGGTCCTGGCAGGCTGAATCTGATATCACCCTCCCATATGAAAGAAAATGCAGGAGTTGGCAGCTCCTAGCAAACGCAATGTCAGTCAACCCTATGTTAAGTTAGTGCTCGGCCATGTCAGGGGCCAGCTACCGCCTGCCAGCATCATGCTCGTAATTTTTCGCTCACAACGCCAAAACTGGCGAACGGCCACCAATACTGGATTTTCGATGAACGAGACCTTTAACGCAAACGCCTTAAAATAGTGTGCTGCAAGATGCCTCCTTATTTCTGCTGAGCACTGAAAAAGAAAGAAAGTGACAGGAATGTAATCTATTTTGTGCTACCTGTAATTTATTTTCATGATTCAAAGATATAAATTGGAGCATCGGAAAGTGCGGGGACCACAAAGGACGTTTGCGTCGTTTGAGAGACTGCTGGCATATTACTAAAATTATTGTACAGTGAACGTTAATAACTTGAATAACTTATAACCCTACGTCCTGACTCACGTGATATCAACTTTGTTGCAAAATTTTAAAACTTTGGCATTTTCCTACACGTGGGTAGGAAAATGCCACACGCTGCGTTTGATTCCCCTGCAAGTTAACTAAAATCCGTAAGCATGACAAAATGTGCTCCGATAATAGCTCACCCGCCTAATAACTGAGCTCCCTTTGCACTTGGCGTCAGTTTGGTTGGGCCACTGTAGACGAATTTGTGCTGAAATTAAAAGCTAGCAAATGAAATGCGCCAGCCTAACTCAAAACCTTGTTTCTATACTCTTTGCTTTTGGCCCATGTTTAGCTATAGACCATCCAGACGGCAATTGTCACTGCTGTCATCTATAGCTTCCCCCTATTCACGAATTGCAGGCGTCATCGCCAGTTTTGTGGTAGCAACTAAATACTGTGATAATCTATTTGAACAGGAAGAGCTGCACTACATCATTATCAGCCTGAGCCGCTTTGAATCTTTGAACTCTACAAACCAAGCCATACTCCTAACGCACGCCACGCGGAATAGAGAATTAATTGAGATGCTGATCCGCTAACTCTGCTGTTGCTCAAGCACCGGCACTGGCGAATGTCATCACATGTGAGGACGTTATACGGCCCTGCGTTCACACGAGGCTTGCTGGTAACGATCGCATTATTGTTATGAAAGAACACAGACGCGTAAATGGGACCTCAGTGGGAATAATGTCTATTAACCTATTCTCTGTCAAACGCCACGCACACCTGCCGAGTCCTCATTATGAGAGCTCAGGAAGACAATTGTGAGCAGTCACTTTCTCGTCTCTTGAGGATGCTGTTCTCGCAATGTGTTCTGCGTGGGAAGGTTGAGGAAGCAGTCACTTCGTCCGAGGTCGAGTAAATATGGAGGACATTACAATAATGTGATGCCTAAAAGGCCACGTGCAGTACTGTTACCTGCGCTGAGTGAAGCTGTGAATTGTGATGGAGCAGACAGATGATTTCGGCAAGCAAGTGGAAACCTTCTTGTTCTACAGTTTGCGGTGCAGAGTGGTGTGCAGTGCTCCAGCGCCCACATGAAACTGTCTCATCATTTATTCAGGAGTATTCCGCCACCCAACAAGCACTAGAGTCTGCACTCTCACATATATTTGGGGTTCTCATGGTGTTGTTGACTTGAGTTGACCCTTCACTATTTGTTTGGTGCATCTTCGGCTCAAGATGCTTTTGCGCCATAAAAATCAGTCCATCATCATCTTTCGGGCTTCTCCACTCAGTGACGGTCGGACACCCCGTTCTTAACAGTCCAGGTCTCATTGACCGAGTTGTAGTAACCTGCACCGCTTATTGATATCACTACAGGATGGACCATTCTCGCTATAAATCGCTACTAGCTCGGCATGAATATTCTGCTTGAGCCGACCCTTCAGATGCAGAAAACTTGGAGTGTTTTCAATTTCCCATAGGAAGCTGTTTTTGGTTTGATGCTACGGCGGCATTGTTCAGTACAGAATGGTACACAGTTGTTATATTCAACTAAAAGTAGTGATGTGTAACTTCATTTGAATGCTTATTGTTCGTGAGTTCATTAACCCTATGTGCTGATAACACAAACTTATGAACACACATCATGAAATGTAATTTCATGAGCATATTGCTATACTGTCAGTCAGATATAAAAGCGAAGAGCGGGATATTGTGACCGCTAATCTTATATTGTGGCAAGTGCCTTTTTGAACTGACAATACGTATTAAAAAATGACGGCTTAATTATTTTACCATTCAACCTCACAATTTTTGCAGTGTATTAAGAACTTTATGCTTTATTTTTGCTACATTGTGGATAAACAATCTCAGCAGAGGCGAACATTTTGTCATCTTAACCATTAAGCGCACTCAAAGTGGTAAAAAATCTACTTGCAATGGCACTTGAAATTACCTATTCCTTTTCCGAGACATTATGATAGTAACAACATAGTAACACTGAACTAAAATATTCGTTATTCTCGTTTTCTGCACTGGGACACATCTAGAGAAGTGGTATACCTCCTTTCATCGCGTACCTGCGCGCTTCTATGGTTAAAGATGCAAAGTGCTCTTAGTTTAAGACCGAATCAACGTCTTAAATATCAGCGAAGTAGTTAGCTCTCATGCTTCCGGAAGACCCCCCCAAAAAAGACCGTAAACACAGGATGGCTCAGCACCGCTTTAACATCCCTTCATCATTCATGTGCGGGGCAAAGGGAGCCTAAGAGGTAACGTGTTCAAAAAAGAGTTCTTTCTGTTTTCTTGTCGTTTCTCCGTAGGGTACAGTCCGCCAGAGCTCTCCGTTCTTCCTACATTTACCGTGTGTCTCGAGACTCTATAGCGGAGAACATGGTAGCGACAACCACCCTTTACACGGCGTTAATGACAAACCGCTTGAATTCCGACCGCAGCAGGAGTCCTGCTTAGCCCTTCACGCATCTTATTGATTTTCCACTCGCTTACATTTAAATGTGCTATTAACAATCTGAGCTGGGTAGCAACACTGTCAGAGTGAGCCGGACGGGAAGAAGCCTTGTTTTAGCAAAAAGTAGAAAACGCCTTCGAAGAACTGGCTCTAATCCCTCGTAGCTATAGGTTCATCGATATAAGCGAGCTGCTTCAGGGGGACGCAAAGTTATTTAAAGTCGCAATCTCAGGAACCCTGTGTATGCTCTGTTGTGCGGTATTGTGATCTCAACAGTATTTTGAGCTCATTATAACATCTTAGACTTCAGTTGTTTCTTTGCTGTCTAAGCCAATATTCCATTGTATTTGCTTTTCAGCGCGTCAGTTTCAGAGGCCAAGGTCTTTTGAGAGCAAGTGTTCTTTCTCTATCTTTCCCTCTCAGGCGGTCTTAACAAAATCAAAGAAAGAATGAGCATTTGCTTCATTAACTTGCTTCATTAAATCTACATGAGGGAAACATTGTATTTTTGAATACAAAATGCGATAATAATTGTGCATACGGGGGTTGTGCAAAGCCACCACCGTCTACACTGGTAAAAAACGTTTATTCAATTTGTTTTTGGTGGCGGGGGGGGGGGGGGGGGGGAGGTGTTAGGCTCAACGGCACCACATCATTGTTCTACTGTCGTCATCCCTTAGGATGTATACAGAGAACCTATTTCTATAAAAGCAGGGAAACTGCACTATGTATCTTGTCAAAACCTTCAGCCGTGTGTGTGAGAAACAGCGGCGCTTAGTTCTGCACAATCACAGGCTGATACTTCCTACATGGCAGCATTAGGCTTTCTCCCTATCACCATGTCACAAACTCCGTCGATAGATGGCGTCTTTAGACATTTCTTACAGCAACGCACCGCAAAACACGTGAATGGCACTTCTCAGAGTAGCCTAGCGCCCCTTTGTCTTTCCCGACGATAAAGATGGTGGAGAGAAGCTTTAATTCAATCATAGCGGAGGTCGATTGAAGGGAAGGAGGCATTGTTGTGGAGGACCCTCCCTTAATGGGCCTGCTCTCTCTCTTTCTCTCTCTCTTTGCAGCCAGAGGGCGCTGCTCCGCTGCTTACATTCCGAAATCCCGTTAGTAATGACCGGCATTTCTTTGAGGGACCCGCGGTGGGTTTTCCATTGTTCGTCTTGTATGCCCTCTTGTTCTTTCGGGCACGTCCTCAATCAAATTGAAAAGCGTCCCTGATGGGCGTTCTCTACTCGAAAGGCTCTGCTGTCCGCGCGATTCTACGAATACGCCCTCTCCTTCTGAAGTCTTCTCCCTAAGAGCGCTTAAGGATCCCAATTTGTCCGGTGTGAGCGATTGGGCTGCATTGCGCCGAGACATTTTCGCGATGAGAGAACATCGATCTCTAGGATGGTATTATGCGCGGTGACAAGGACGCCGCCACGCTCCTCCATTTTCCATTTTTCCGAGAGCATAGGAGCCATTTGCATTTGCTAAAAAATAACGTCCAGGTCACGGGGCCTTGAGCATACACATTCATCGCTCCGTTCTCAGCCATTTCCCGTAAACATTTTACCTCCTGATGGTAAAGTCAAAAACAGGAGTTAGAATTATGGCGGAATTTTCATTTTTCTTTTTGTTTTATTGCGAGTGTTAGGCCTCTGATATTATGTGTGTCCTCTGGCTGCTCATTCCTATTCTCCAAACTACGCCGTTTGCATTCACTTTGATGTCATGTGTTTCTTCATTTTGTTCTTGTTTTTTTTTTCTGAAAACGAAGCGCGGCCAGAAAACAAAATAAATGGTATTTGCGTAATATGCTTTGCAGGGCTAGTTGGCTCATGCTCGTACTGCCCCGTCTTTTACTTTTTACATCTTGGTTTTCTTTTTTGCGCCTAAACTACCACAAAAGTAGACGGTACTTACTCTGTCCTGAGCAATTTCTGGTGTTTTCGGGGCATTACAAATTCCAGGAATTCTTCGTGCATTCATTTCATCATCTTTTATAATTTTATAAAGCATGAAACACGCTGGTCTCTGCTGAGCACAGTTCCAATTCGCAGAATTAAGGAACTGTTTTAGAGCACGGTCAAAAACAAGCATTGTTGCAAGACAGCTGAGAAAGAGAGAGAGTTAACTGTGTGCGATTCTTCATTTTGTTGCGGTTGCAGAGCCTTTAGCCAGATCTTGATCTTGCTAAGAGTGTAGTGATGCCAGCCTTAGGTGTGCCCTTCTACGAAAACACAAAAACTATAAAAACAGGAGAAAACCTGCGTAGGTCAGGAACTTCCTCATCAGCACCTTCCATGGATAATAGGTGGAGTCACAGTCGCTTCGTTATATGCCTCTTTATAGTTTGTGGTATTTATGCGGACCGAAATAATATTCTATTAATGATAAAGCAGTCATACCAACGTTATTATTGCACGATTGCCGCTGTGTCTCTAGAGCTAAAATTTTCTACCGTCCCCTCCCCACGTTCTTGAGGCGAGATTCTCGTAAGTGTTGGAAAATATTGGCGGGAAAACGCTTTTGAAGGATTCTTAGGCACTTAAGTCTATTTTAGAAGTCAAGGCTTACAATTCGAGTTGCAGCTTTGGATTTCGCCTCGCTGGACCAGAATGACCTTCACCTAATTATTTGTAAGTGTTAACTGTAAAAGACATTACCTGTGCCTTCCATTACCGAAAAACGTACTGAACAAAAAAGGTGAAGACATCGCTGAATAATAATAAGAAAAAAAAACAGAATAAAGCCGTTATCATGTCTACTCTTAAGACGAAACCCCCCCTTCACCCAATTCAATTCGGCAAACCGAGCACAACCTTGCTAAACCATTCAAATTCATGTTGACAGATCTCCAGCTTTTACAAATAGGTTCAATCCACGCTTAAATCTCCTCCATTTTTATTATTTTGCACTAGCCCAGTGGCAGCGCAAAAATGCCGACTTCACTTTGGGAAAGACCAATGACGCCGATGTCAGGATAAGTTTTTCGTGTCAATATTAATTGCCTACCCCTGAAATTTTCTCGTCATTTTTTCTATTTTGTAGCAATTTCTACGCTGTTTTGTTGAACTAAAATACTTATTGTAAAATATTTGTGCTCCAATATAACCGCCGCATCGCACTCTGCATGTCAGTACGGCGTTTGCCATCGACAAGCTCGCGTAATTTAGCTTTTTATTCTGGTCTTCCAGTATAAAAAGAAAACATGTAACAGTGTCCCGATGACATAGCTGACAGCCCCACCTCTTCAGTGGGTTAGCTCCGGCGTCTGTCCGACCCCGCTTTCTTGGTTGCGGGAATCCCGCCTGCTCACAATCGCAAGTTCAGCAACAATGAGGAGAAGCTGATATGTGGGATTGCCATCCCGCTGAATCGAGTGTAGTGCTTTCAAAGAATCAAGACGCCGTCGTCGGTACGACAGAATGAGGGTGACCTCATCGCCGAATAGTCTCATCCTTGTGAAAGAGAAATGAGCAAAGCAAGCGGTAGGGAGGGATTGGGAGCTTTGTTACTCTCGCTCGCTATACGATCACCAAGCATTCGGGGGATGACTGTGACGCGACCGTCCCTTGAAAAGGACCATGCGTATTTTCCCTCCTGGACATCGATAAATAGACGCACATAAAAACGCCCGCCCTCCTGTACTAAAACGAGGGTTCTGTCAGACGCAGCCGCCTGATAGCATGCGGGGAAGTCAGATTGGGCTAAGGCGCTCTTCAAAGTGTGGGATGCCGATAGAAGCCGTTTGTCCATCCCACCTAAAGGCGCTTTCTCCCCCTCTGTCAGTTATAAGAGGAGTGCGATTCGCGGATATTGACCGCAAGCTTCGTTGCATTTCCTGCAAGGATGGTTGTCACTGCTCTGCCTTCGGTGTATTGCTCACAGAGTGCTAAAGGCTTTCTTTTCTTGATTTTCACATATTCCTTTGTATGTTTCCCATTCTGTGTTTTGTTACCCTCACATGGGAGTAATACCGTATCAGGGCGACGAAATGAACTTACATGTGGGCAGGTCTTGTGTATAGAACCCATAAACGTGCTGTCCGCCCATTGGCAATAACTCGCTTAGGCTGCAATACGAACCGCTGACTACGCAATCATTTCTACTCGCGGTCGTCTTTCAAACGCCTACAGTCCATTTTGCCAATGCCTACCCGTATAAAACCTTCGAGGAGTACGTGTCCGCCAATATCCCTTTATTCCTGCCGAACGTCTAGACTTTATGGATGGCAGTGGTGAGGTTTAAGATCGCGAAAGGTTGTCGTCGATGTTGTCCAAAATATTAAAACTAATAAAAATATGAAGGATTCGCGCATGCCATCCATCAAGAGAAAGTTAGATAGAAATCAGTTGTTCCGACTCTTCTACATTTCATTTATTCCTTCTCCTTTTACTAGTGAAAAACATAGCAATAGACAGCGCCTGGTACGGAAAATGCGTACCAGCCGCCACCTGAAAGCAGTTTTGTTGTTTTGAAACCTATCCACTATTTATTTTTCTTTATATTCAAAAACAAGCAGGATGTGTGATTAATGTGCACCATAAGATAAACCCGGGCTCCATGAAATGGCCACTTTCAAACGTGACACGGGTACTGCTAGTAATGAACTGCGCAAAATTGTGATTTGTGGCACCAGTGGAGTGCACAGCGCACGTGCTCATTTGCACTGAGAGTCCCATATCAAAAGCGAGCAAATCCCTATCCGCCCCTCATCAAGCCAGGATCCTTCCCAGTGCGAACCACGACAGACCACTTACTGAACGGAGAAGAAACGTTGAGAAGCCGAGCAACGGCACGGCACTATCGCTTGAACGCGGAGCGTAATGTGTGCCTGGTCAAGGATGATTGAAATTAATTGGTACTCACAGCCACCACATGACACGAACCCCTAGTCTCATATGCTGCAACAAAATATGCATTCTCTTCTTTGTCATGTTCCCTGTCGCCGATGTAGCGTTTTATTAGTTTTCTTGTGGTGCGCCGTGCGATCAGATTGATCTGGAAAGATAGTATCAGCTCGCAATAGTTTGCATGCCATTCAAAATGGGTCTTTGGGCTTTCCGCACCTTGTCGAGAAAGTTCTTCGTAATATTTATATTCAGCGCGAAGGAGACGTTCAACGACGTCTCCTTCAAAGTCGTCGTCAAGATGACTTTCAGATGACTTCAAGGTTCCAGTCATCGTAAGCTTCAAAGCGCTGTTGCCACCATCGCTGCCCCAGAGTTGTATATATTATTTCTTTCTGTGTGTGTGTGTGGCACAAGATAGTGCGGCTTAGTTGTATATGTTAACAAACCTCTTACAGCTGACATCAACCCGAACTCAAGGTGCTTCTCATATAACTGCCGCACATTAAGGATGTAAAACGTGAATAGGGATCATGCTCCTACGTCACAGTGGTGGCCATTTTGCAGCGCATAATGCATGGCGAAATGTTGGAGATATATCTAATCGGCTTATCGTTATCTTTTCTGGCTTGCACTGATTTCCCGATATACCAGAAAATGCCAGCCATGACGTCACTTTGATAGCTCCTATGTGATATCACTTACTGTCGCTTTCTGGAATAGATGCACAAGGCGCAAATTGAAGCAACTTTTTTTATTTTTTCATTTTAGAGATAGAGCTTCAAACAGGAGGGACGAACCGATTGAGGAGGAGGAATTTATTGGCATAATCTGGCTCGGCGCCCTTGAAATATTGAAGAAAAGGCTATTTTTATGCCTCCCTCCCTCCCTCTCTCTCTCTCTAAAAGTGATGGTTTTCCGTCCCCTCTAATCCCTTTAACTTCTCTTAAGGAAGTTTTGTTATGCGTATAGTGCGCGACTAATGCGCTACAAAAATGAAACCTCTTCGTCACCGGTACAGTTGAAATTTGCACTCTGACAGATTGTGTTTGCCAGGAACGTACCTTTTTTTGTGGTCTTGCTACGGAGCAATATGATAAAAAATGAAAGTCCGCTGCCTGAATAAGTTCCATATACTTACCTCACCACTACTCCGTTCGCGCCTGATGGAAGCAGTGTTCCGATAAGCAATATTGTACGAAATGTAGAAGAAGGAATAGATCAATGATCAGATAAATGGACGTAACACGTAATTCACTGTTTGCAATACCGTGCGGGGCTGTCACACAGGCGTTTGAAGGCGGCCTATTGAAAATGACCGTAACTTCTTACTGTGTGTTTTCTAATTGGAACCGTTGTGATGCAACGCCTTTCATATTAGTTCCATCATACGCGGCTGCGGTTCTGAGCAGGCGCGAACCACGCGTGATAATAGTTGGAACGTTGCTCGCCGCCCGTCCGAGGTGGAGAATACGAATAAAGTAATAATAATAACAAGGTCAAACTCACGGAACCTATTCGTCACACAAGTAAACTTGTCTCTGCCAAATCTCCCAAACAATCTTAATAAACGTACCGAAAAGACAACCCAGCGGAATGCCACAGAAAATAAGCTTAGTGAGTTGTGTTCTACGCAAACCCCGCAGAACAAAGAAAGGAAAGGAGTATCAGCGGGTGGCCCTGCAGAGGACACTGATAACACGGAAGGATTTACGGTATGTCCCAGAGTGACGGGGTCGAAGCACTGAGACGATGTGCGCCAGCGCGAAGTACTACCACCTTTGTGTATGGTGGCGCGCCTCGAGCAGCGCTAGTTCGCCGGAAGGATATAGGACGCTGCAGGCTGACCCTGGGGAAGCTTTCTGCGGAATTATCGTCCATGCCTGTCCACTCTGCTTGCTTGCGCGGCAAAACCCCGGCGCCATGCCAATCGTTTCTGATCCATAGAAAGATGGAGCTCTACTGCATGCACCTTGCACCCGCTTCTTTTCTGCTCTTCTCCGTTTCTGGAACGCTTCTCTCGATGCCAGTGTCGCGTGCCTCGGCTGTCCATATCCGACGCCTGACCGCCCTATCTTCGTCCCCTCTTGGGATCTTCGCGTGCGCGACCAGTGCGGAGTGTGTTTATCCCCAGGCTGCTGTTCCGCTCATCCTCTTGCCTCCAGCCTCGTTGTTCGTAGCTCACATACTTTCCCTCCTACCTTCACTCTTTGCGTGTTAGGCGGTAGCATGTGCGCTAGCCGTACTGAATCCCTCAGCGTGCCTTCATCCCCTGGCGACCTCCACCCCTCAGCCGGCCCTTCCATTCACTGATCCTTGGAAAATGGACCGGAAGAAGCTTGTAGCTCATGATTCTCACGGATCTGATGATTATGTTTCATTTGCTTTTATCGACCACCATCGTGCACTTTCCGACCTTCCTATCCAGACTAGCAGACTTTTCGTACCTCCGCTCAAATCCTCTTCTTGCCACCTTTTTCTCCAGTTATACACCCTTGCAAGTTGCAGCTCCGCAGTTTACGAGGGCAGGCCTTTCCTGGTGTGGCAGGTGGCTAGTAGTAATGTGTATACAGTGTCCATCTGCTCTTGTCGTGAATGGGCATTTCCGGGAGATTCTCGTTTTCCTCTCGCGTACCCGGTCGTACCCCCTCGATAGATCTGAGCTCTTCGCTCATCATTTTGTAACTTCTGTTATCCGCGTCGCGTGCTGTGTTAAGCATTATTGGTAATCGAAATAATCAGCTTGACCACACCCAATGCATGGCATAGGCGTACTTTATATCCCTTTCATTACACCGGTTCTGCATTCACATTAAGCTTTTCCAAACCTACAAGCACCGAAGTAACGTACTGTAACTATACGCGTTTCAGCAAGTGGTTTTCGAAGACGATCGAATCACTGCTACCATTCACTGCTTAGAGCTTGTGGCACAAGAAAATGGAACAAGGTGCACTACCGTCACGTACAAGACTCATAGAATGTAAACAAATAAGCTAATGCCTTTTTTTCCAACACATACATTTAATAATTGCAAAGCCTCTTAAAATTCAGCAAAATATGAAAGCGCTGCTCAATAAGGCGACATCGGTTATATTAATATTTCTGTATACACAACCTATTATAATTGGGCGTGAAAGAAAGTAGGCTTGAGCATCGTTCTGAGAAGCGTTTCAGGGACATATATAATGTAAATAATTGCTATGGACTGCATTTATCTGACGCACCGTGAGCCGCGCTAAACGTCAATCACAATTTCCTCCGCTTTTCGTCTGTCGTTGTTAACATTCTTCCCCCTCTCTTTTCTCTACTTTCGCAATTTCCATATCCTCTACGCCTGTTTTGATTTAGCCAGGAGTGACTGCTATGAGAGTACGGTCTGGAGTACGGCCCTTTGTCCAAAGTGTTCTCTCGGGAGGCGGTTCGTACCTCCTCGCTCTTCTTCTATTTATACTGACTAAAGAGCCTACACTGTATAGCTTCCTTGAGCATGAATGTACCATGCCCAAAACTGCTACAAACTATGAATTGAAAGCGCACCTTCGTGGTCATCGTTACTTCATCTCTCTCTCTATTTCTGTCTCTAACTAAGGTAGACAAGATAACTGATTTGCATACAGCTGCCAGCTGTATAGCGCAAGATAATCTTTTTTTTTTTTTTGCAATTACGCAGCCATTAGGGTATTATTTTATTACCAAATCTTTTCTTCCTGGCTGGTGCAGTGGTTACGGCACTCAACTACTGTGCGCAAGAATGAGGGATCGAATCCTGGCCTCGGCGGCCTCTTTTCGGTGAAATCGATAAGGAAGGCGCCCGTGTGCTGTGCGATGTCAGTGCACGTTAAAGAAAGCCATGTGTTCGAAATTTCCGGAGTCCTCCACTACGGTGTCTCTCATAGCCTAAATCTCTTGGGACGTTAAACCCCAAACAATGCAAACCGAAATATTAACATTGGAGAATAATTGCATCTGCAAAGATCGAGAATTTCTTAACAATACTTGTATCGGGGCTACGTGGTAGGTAGGTTTGGAAGGCAAAACAAGCGCACTCGAAAACGCAAACGAAACTGAAAAAGCGACAAGGCAAACGCTTCGTTCTTTGTGCTTTTCAGTAGGCTTCTTTTTCTCCTTCCAAAGTTGGAGAGCACAGCCATTCTATTATTTGCGATAAAAGTAGCCTTACTTGTATCATTTTTTTAGCTCTATAGAAAATCTACGAAATAGGAAAAAAAAATATGTCTCTGTTAAGATGCGCAACTGGAACAGCCCCACAGTAAACAAGGCGTAGGACTTTTGGCTTCCCCATTTGCATATAAATATATATATATATATATATATATATATATATATATATATATATATATATATATATATATATATAGAGAGAGAGAGAGAGAGAGAGAGAGTACGGGAAAGCGAGAAAAAGAATATGTACATGTCCCTAGGAAGGCAGTATGACACCACCATGGCTTGTACCTTAACAACGTGGGCTCATTTACCTTTCCCTTTTTTTATACCTCATTTTTAGTGCACTTCTTATTTGAAGAGCCCGCCTTTATTTCCCCCTCCGCAACATTTTCTCTGCCCCTAACGAGCTTTTTGCCCTTGTCCCTTTCCGAGAATGCGAGCAGGCGTCGGGCGACACACGTGCCGTTTTGATTGCGCATGGTAAATAACTTCGCCCGGATTTCCTTGCCTTCCAGCCAAGTGCCAACGAAGCGACGGGGCCTCGTAATAACCGTGTATCTCGGAACTGCGGCACGGAAAGCAGATCGCAATAAAAGTAATGGATGCCGCGGCAGGGATGAGTTGACGTTACAAGCCCTCGTTCGTTGGTTGATTTTGGGCTCTCAGTTGCGGGGAGCGAGCAGCGTTAGAAGATGGACCAGCGGTACAGGAGAGAAGGACCCCTCTGTACCCTTTCCATGTTTACTTAGGTTCTATGAATGCTGTCGCTGGCGGAGTGGGCGTTTTACTATAGGCCACATATTAATTCGAGAGTCACTTATTCACGAAATAAAAAGCAAACACAACCTTTTTCTCCGGAATAGGAAAAAAAAACAACAAAAATTCGAGGACACTTTGGTGACTAAAGTGATAAAAGGCGAAAGTCTGAGTGCTGCACTCTGTTACGCGATTGTTGCGGAGTTGTTTTAGGTCCCTTAGCCTGCCCTAGGCAACAGAGACTCGCGATGAACTTTTTATTTACATATTTGAAAGACATTGGACTCCTTGACAAACTCTAAATTCACCTCGTATGTTTCCCTCAGGCATTTTGCAAGCTGTGAACTCTATGAGCACATTTGTCGGATCATGCATTTCATTATTTCATTTTATATCATTACTCCACGAAACACCTTAACACGTATTTAATGGCCGTGTTTTATCTCCCCCTTTAATTCTATTATTTCCCTCACCATTCTTTTTTCAATATTTCCCTTACGAATTCTCCTACCCACACAGAGTAGCATGCCAGCGAAATCTAAACGCCGGCAAAATTCTGTTTTTCCATTAAAGAGTCTCTCTCTCTCTTCTTGGCAGCGAGGAGATCGCGCTCGTTGTAACTTCGCAGCTGTTTTACGTTTACGCTTGTGTGGTTGATTTTACCCGGTGCGCGCTAATTATTAGTAATTAAATAATTAATTACACAACTGTCACTACTTATTGCTTATGAATAATTTTAGTAATTAATTAGCATCTAGTATTTAACTAATAAAAAATTATACAGACTTTCATTGATACTTAAAAGTTATTCAGTAACTAGTTATTATTTGGGCTATAATTAGTAATCAAATTTGTAATAAATAATTATTAATTATTTCGTCTTCAATTGATAAGTAGCAATTATTTTGCGCTTAGTAATTATTTAGTCATTGATCATTGATTGGCATATGGCCATATAAGGCACGCATTCGCGCATACTATGGTAGTGATCTGTCATTGGTCGAGACCTCCATGACGTCATCCTGTCTCGACCAATCAGAGCTGCCTCAAAAGCGTGACACTTTTGCTGACGAGAACGATGAGGCAATAAAGGCTTTCGCCTTAAAACATTCGAGCAGTGGTCTACAGGCCAATCTCTCTCCCGTGCACTGGCCCGTATGTCTAGCTTTTTCTTTTGGTATACGTAGTGGTATAAACAGGGAGAAGCGATATTTGCAAAAATGAGTATGTATGTAAAACGTAAAAAAAAACAATGCAAAATGCAACCCTGACGAATAAAAAGCACCTGTGTGCATACCACTTAAAACCACAAGACACAAAATGCATTTTTAATACTTTCTGGACCAAACTTTCTAGCTTTATTTTTTCTGGTGGCAAAGCCGTGTCATGTCTTTAGCAGGGCATTGCTCAACCTCTTAAAGACGTCTTCCTTATTTTCCTGAGGTTTGCTGAAATATAAGTAACGGAGTTCGTTCTTCGGTGTTCTCAGTTAATCTAGACAAGGTGTTTCATGTCATTGTGACACAATACCGGATAAGACTTTTTCCCTCGAAAAGCCACTATAGGTGGCGGCGTGTGAAGCCTTCAGAAAATATGCACGTAATTGCGTATCAACATTTTGATGAAACTGTTCTTTGTGTGGTGTTCAGGGCGGCGTCATGCTCTTTCGCCTTCCAGTTAGCATCTATCTCCTAATTGAGAGAGAATAAAAAAAACACTACGGCTAAAAGTAACAGTATGGACACGTAAGGATAGGCAAACGTAACATTATGGGAAGGTTCAAGAAGCATGAAAAGGGCGACGGGTACGGTGAGCTATAAAGGCTGGTGGCACAACATAAGGTACGCAGCTAAGGAAACTGTAGAAAAATGTCTAAAATAAGTAAATGCTGGCAAAACGCCGACAAACGGACAGGTGTGATAAACGGGATCTAGGTTTCAACCCTGAAATGCTGCCGTAAGAGTATGAAGAATTAAGGAATATGTCTGCTCTGTTTTGAACTGATTCAAGTATATTAATAAGGTATACGTGGCGCAGGTTCCAACTGTGTGATACATATTCCACTTCTGATCTGACAAGAAAGCTTTAAGGTAATAATTTTCAATGCTCTTTCGGCATGGCAGAGGTGACGGTGTAAAAATCTAAGTACGCTATTAACAGTTTGAATTACGCTATTGATCTGTGTACTCCAGGACGAATCATCAAAACAGACATAAATAGTGGTACATGATTATAACGATTACTGGGATAGTGACGGATTGTGTCCTTGCCTTGTCAGATGGAGGGGAGGGTGCACTGGGTGCAGCCCTCCTGTGAGGGTACAGACCTCAACCAACAACCATCATCATCCTACTGCAACCCCGGGAAAGGCCCCGCACACCACGGGGGGGGGGGGGGGGGGGGGGAGGTTTTTGGGAGCGGGCGTTATCCCAGCCAAGGGGCTCATGCAATCTGGATTCGCTCCGCCGGGGCGGGTTCGCAGTGACAATGCACCGCCCACGCAACGCCCCTGTGGATCGAAGCCTGACGCGAGCAAGACTCCTAATAGCAGACTTCTATTCTTTGATTTTCTTCATTGAATATGATCATTGGGTGTCCCTATTCTTCATAAAATTTCTTTGCGCCAAGGTGTCGTACTTTAACTCGACTTCTCTTTTCCGTCTAGTAAATGGAGAATTCTGGATGGTGGAGATGCATAACTGTTGAAGGTTAGAGATGGGTGCGGCTTCTCGAAAATGAAGGTGACTGAGTGAACGATAAACAGAGCTGCATTTCTGCTAATCACTGTGTGGCAATATGTGTCTATGATAAGCTGCTCCGTAACTTTAGATTGCGCACATAACAAACACACACGCGCGCGCGAGCGCGCGCGCGTAAACATGTACTCACATACGCACTCGCACACGTACGTGAGAACATGTACGCTCACCCATGTGATTAAATGTACATACACACAACCGCACACTCGCACACACCATGCACGCACGTGAGAACATGTACGCACACATACATGAATACATGTACACACACATACATGAGAACATATACACCTACACACGTGCGTGCGCCCTCACACTCATGCGCACGCATGTAAATACATGTAAACACACACACACACACACACACACACACACACACACACACACACACACACACACACACACACACACACACACACACACACACACACACACACACACACACACACACACACACACACACACACACACACACACACACACACACACACACACACACACACACACACACACACACACACACACACACACACACACACACACACACACACACACACACACACACACACACACACACACACACACACACACACACACACACACACACACACACACACACACACACACACACACACACACACACACACACACACACACACACACACACACACACACACACACACACACACACACACACACACACACACACACACACACACACACACACACACACACACACACACACACACACACACACACACACACACACACACACACACACACACACACACACACACACACACACACACACACACACACACACACACACACACACACACACACACACACACACACACACACACACACACACACACACACACACACACACACACACACACACACACACACACACACACACACACACACACACACACACACACACACACACACACACACACACACACACACACACACACACACACACACACACACACACACACACACACACACACACACACACACACACACACACACACACACACACACACACACACACACACACACACACACACACACACACACACACACACACACACACACACACACACACACACACACACACACACACACACACACACACACACACACACACACACACACACACACACACACACACACACACACACACACACACACACACACACACACACACACACACACACACACACACACACACACACACACACACACACACACACACACACACACACACACACACACACACACACACACACACACACACACACACACACACACACACACACACACACACACACACACACACACACACACACACACACACACACACACACACACACACACACACACCGCCGGGGTGGTGCAGTGGTTGCGGCGCTCAACTATTGTTCCCAAAGGACGCGGGATCGAAACCCGGCCTCGGCGGCCGCTTTTCGATGAAGGCGAAAAGAAAAGTGCCTGTGTGCTGTGCGATGTCAGTGCACGTTAAAGAACACCAGGGGGTCGAAATTTCCCGAGTCCTCCACTACGGCGTCTCTCATAGCCTCAGTCGCTTTGGGACACACACACACACACACACACACACACACACACACACACACACACACACACACACACACACACACACACACACACACACACACACACACACACACACACACACACACACACACACACACACACACACACACACACACACACACACACACACACACACACACACACACACACACACACACACACACACACACACACACACACACACACACACACACACACACACACACACACACACACACACACACACACACACACACACACACACACACACACACACACACACACACACACACACACACACACACACACACACACACACACACACACACACACACACACACACACACACACACACACACACACACACACACACACACACACACACACACACACACACACACACACACACACACACACACACACACACACACACACACACACACACACACACACACACACACACACACACACACACACACACACACACACACACACACACACACACACACACACACACACACACACACACACACACACACACACACACACACACACACACACACACACACACACACACACACACACACACACACACACACACACACACACACACACACACACACACACACACACACACACACACACACACACACACACACACACACACACACACACACACACACACACACACACACACACACACACACACACACACACACACACACACACACACACACACACACACACACACACACACACACACACACACACACACACACACACACACACACACACACACACACACACACACACACACACACACACACACACACACAACGTGTGAACATATAGACCCTATTCACTATGAGTTTTAGCAGGAGTAAGTTGTTGCAACCCTTTATGGCGGAGCCGCCACAATGGTCAGTTAGAAACCAAAATCATAAAAAAATTATGTCCTGCGGGTCGGCGCAGATCTACCGGCTGCTGGTGTACGCCGCTCCTTTGTTTGACACCTGGGACGCTGTGCAATGCCGTTCAACATTGCAATAAATAAATTGGTTCACCGGAGAGGAAAGACGCCGTATCTGTCACACACATTTCTGTGGACACATGAACGGTAAGAGAAGGGGAGAAGGTGGAAGTGAAAGAAGAAAGAAGAAAGAGAGAAAATGAGGAGTCGTAATGGAGAGCAACGGAGTAATCTCCACAACCTAGGGATCTGTAACATGCACTGACATCGCACAGCACACGAACGCCTCTTCGTCCTTACAATGGTCACCAATAGAGCTGCAATGATGTCACGTGAATAAGCTCTATACGCACATGATTGGTTGGTTGGTTCATAGGAAGGGAAAGGCGCAGTATCTGTCACACTTGCTCTGTGGACACCTGAACCGCGCCGTAAGGGAAAGGATGAAGGTGGGAGTGAAAGTGGATAGAGAGAAAGGGGGGCCGTAGTGGAGGGCTACGGAGTAATTTCGACCACCTGGGGATCTTTAACGTGCGCTGACATCGCACAGCACACGGACGCCACTTCGTTTCGCCTCCATCGAAACGCAGCCGCCGAGGCCGGGATTCGATCCCGGGAACTCCGGCACAGTAGTCGGGCGTCTTACTATGCACTCTATGCACTCTATGCACTCTATGCACTCTAAAGACTATGCAAAGGACTATGCACTCTAAAGACGGATTGCCTTATAAAGGAGTAAACATGAATGACAAGTCTTGTAGCACTAGCTTATAGAAACACGGTATTACATCGCGAAAATTGCAAAACACTTATATTTCGCGCCCCGCCGGGGTGGTGCAGTGGTAAGACGCCCGACTACTGTGCCGGAGTTCCCGGGTTCGAACCCGACCTCGGTGGCTGCGTTTCGATGGAGGCGAAACGAAGAGGCGTCGTGTGCTGTGCGATGTCAGCGCACGTTAATGATCCCCAGGTGGTCGAAATTACTCCGTAGCCCTCCACTACGGCTCCTCTTTCTCTCTTTCCACTTTCATTCCCACCTTCCTCCCTTCCCTTACGGCGCGGTTCGGGTGTCCACAGAGCAAGTGTGACAGATACTGCGCCTTTCCCTTCCTGTGAACCAATTTAACTTTAACTTATATATTGCCCTCCAAAATAGGCGACGTTCTTCCAGTTTTTAAATGTTTCACTGAGGTTACCCCCTTCTGCATAAGGTTAATCTTATAATCTCTTGTATCGTGCTCAGTAGTGCCTTTCCGTTGCGAACTGCCGCGGATTAATATGATTTGTGGCAGAAATATGCCGCTCGTGTTAATAGCAAGACAATTCGCATATTTAGTGTCAGAGAAAGAGTGCTATAGCAGACGACAGACCAGGAAGAGGAGGAAACACACACATATGTCGTCTGCTGTAGCGCTCTTTCTCTGACAATGAATAACCAACTCGCCCAGCAACATACCCTGTATATTTAGTGGTCAAAACTGCACCTGAGCCTGGACAGCACGCCCCGCCCCCAACAGGCAAGGCTATAAAGGACATTTTTCTCTCTTTTTATTCCCTTATAGGGCAATTCGTGCTTGAAGCGTAATGCAACGCAAAAAGAAAAGCATCTCTATGCCAGTGATAATAAGCGTCCTCCTCCCCACTAGGAAGCGGCGTTTAGGCTGAAAGAACGAGGTGGCTAAATATTTGCCCTTCGCTTTCGAGAGCCAGGGAATTCCCCTCTGGCGTGCCTTCTAATTGGCTCAGGTGTGAACAGAGCTTGTGTGCCAGCACACCCTCGCTTCTGCAGACCAGCCGCACTTCCGAGCTACGGCGAGAAGCAGCGCCCTTTCCTCCGAAAGCAGAGTTTTACTCTTCCCTATGCTACCCTTTTCTGGAGCCAGAGCCGCATAAAACGGCACCACTATCGGTTTAATCCCTCATGGCCGTTCGCAAACATCACCGCTAAGAGATGTGGCGTGAGGGAGGGTCTCCTTTGTAAGCAAAGACGAAATGGGAGGCTGATTGGTGGAGGAGAGGCTGGCTTCATCTTCTGGCATGAGGCACGCGTGCCGGGGTTCTCTAAAGCGGAGGAGGGTTTCGTGTACACTGTCAATGTGCCTTCCCGTCTTTTCAGCCGGGAGAAGTGAAAGTGCGCACGCTTCTATGAAACGCCCGTGATGACGGAACTCGGGGCTTCGAAAGCGGAGGTGGACTCGGGAGGCAGAGGGAGCTTCGGCAGGGTGTGCAGAGTCCAAATAGCCGCAGCCCGAAGCGTCGTGTAGTGAAAAGTTTTCGATTATCGCGGCTTCAACGACGTTAGTTTGACGAAGTTTTTTAGCCGAGTTCCGCCGATGAGAGGAAGCTGCTCGTGCTTGCGTCGGTTTTATGGAGGCATAACGAGCTTTCTTTGCTGGAGCCTAATGGGTTTTTGAGAAGAGAGGGCAACTAACGATGAGAGAGGAGGCAACTGTGTTTGGACAGGTAGCGGGACGAAAAGCTGACGAGAATGTGGGCACTTCAGTTCTGTGATCCGTTGAACGACGATAAGCTGGCTCTGGCATGCCATGCAGACAGTTCCATAGTTGCGATGACTAGCAATGGTGTAGAGGAAAATAGAGCTACCATTACCACTACCATTGCCCGAGGCGCTCACCTTGAAAGAAGTATCTG
Organism: Amblyomma maculatum; assembly: GCF_055883805.1. Taxonomy (NCBI): domain Eukaryota; kingdom Metazoa; phylum Arthropoda; class Arachnida; order Ixodida; family Ixodidae; genus Amblyomma; species Amblyomma maculatum. The sequence continues at coordinate 47,690,407 of NC_139353.1, read as the reverse complement.
CTAGCCGGTTTCGCATTTCTCACGTTCGGCATTTGCACTGTGGTGCGCTCGCACCCCGCTTGAAATAAGTAAACCAGAAAAAAGTATTCTTGCCCTCAAAGTACGTTTTTGGTGGACAAAAATTATCCCTCCCTCGCATTTTGTCCAGCAGCTCTGCCAAACCTTCCTCGTCTCTCACCTTGAAGACTTGGCAGTAAATGCAGGCTGCAGTTTAGCACCGCACCATGACAAAGTGAAGAATCAAGATTGAAACGGAAATTTTGAAATATGTTTCGCACTATAAGTTTTAAATAGGAGGCTGAATATAGCTTATTAAGTGTACTCCCTTATAATAAGAGCTCTGTTTATATGCAACTGTATTTACAAAAAAGAGTGCAGTCTCCCCATCAACTAAACAGCTACAGCAGGAGTGCATACTTGGCTATGGCGTGTTAGCGCACACTGAAAATAAAACAAAGTAAGAATACGAGGTTAATTTCAGCCGTTGCAGGCTTGCGTGATTCCTTCCGCGAGTCGAAAAAAGATGACGCATCTTTAAATTGCATAGCCAAATTCGCGGAAAGTGGGATCGGTTAAACAAGTGTTCCAACGAATATGACTGAATAGACAAAGCACACTTTCTTAGCGGGCGCATACGGGCATATAACAATATTCGAATGAGCGCATTCCACGACGTTCACGACGCCGCACTTTGGTACTCGCTCAGTCCGATGACTAAGAAATAGGGTCATCGTACTCAGAAGATGGCATCACGTCCTGCTGGCAAATTCCTACGTCCTGACATATGTCAGATCCCAGCGCCACTTTAGTGTGCAGGCCGGAAATAGGCAATACGTGAGAGAAGAAGTGGTGAGCATCGACAACAATAGAGCGAATATATTGCCTATTATAAACCGCACGGATAAAGGACACCTCCAATTAGTACTATAATGCTGATGGGATTGCGTTATCATGTGGCCACGATTTCTGGAGCTCTTTGTGCTGAATGAAAATCTAATTTCTTACTCTTCTAGCTGAACTTGTTCAGTTCTACTCAATAGATACTATGAAAATAGTGATACATATTTACGTATGCTGCTGGTGTAAAGGACAGGCGTTTGCTTTCTATGTACCAATTTCTTATGTGTCGTGCTGCTCCTACAGTGCACCTAGAGCGCACTGTTCACAATCACTGTTCCTACAGTGCACCATGCTGGCCTACACAATGAACTACAAGTCAGTCCCATTATTAAGTTTTCGTTTTTTTTTTAGGAAATATAGAACGCGCCTGCGGGCGGATATTCCTCTGCATATTTATGAAAGAATCGGTTGCGACATATATTGTAATTGGGTACTCTGCGACGTTTTTTTTAGTGCGGTGTTCTGTAATGTAGTGTATTGCTAGGCTTGTTCGTACCTGCTAGATGTGGAAACTACAGGCTAAATTCATATAGCCAGTGAGAAGTACTGAATGCATGCGTGTAAAACATAAGCTTCGTAAAAAATTATGTTTACGGCATATTTGTCGAATTCACCTCACTTTTGTTATATCGACTCTCGACTGTTGCTATAACACATGGCTTCAAGCGTATCTGTCCGATCGGCTCCAGTCCGTTGAGTATGAAGGACAGCATTCGGTATGTGCTAAAGTAGTGTCGGGCGTAATGTTAGCTCCATTTCTTTTTCTTATCTTTATACACGACATTGCACAAAACGTCGACGGAAGGGTCCATATGTCAGCAGACGATTCTATCATTTATAAAGAAATTAGTAGCTATGGAGTTCAATAACTTATTAGAACCTCAGTAGTGCAAATTTCCTAATTGTGCCATTAATGGCAGCTGACTTGTGATTTAGAGAATTTCTAGGACACTGACAAGAAAGAGAAGCCGTAAGTATTTACTTACGGAATTGAGCAGTAGAAACTAAAAAACGTTAAACATAAGCACCTACGGATTTTGAGTTCATCGTACTTAAAATGGCGCAGACATATTTAATATATCACACCTCAAACACTCACTGCCCTCTATTCGTGAAACGTTCCCTAATATCCGCTTCACCTGGCACAAATTTATTAGCTGACAATTCACTTCATCGCTCAGTGCTCAAATATGGCATCATTTATTGCTTTCCGTCGACTTACCACGGCACCTATCACTTAGAAAGCTTCCGTCGACTAAACACTGCATTTATCAATCAGAACATTTCGCACAAGATGATTGGATTTATGCGTAACAAGTACCTCCATAGCGATTCCCCAAAATTCTTGAGACAAAAGTTTTCCTTTCTACTTCTACACCATGATTTCCCGATAGAAAGAGATAAACATTTGGTATTTTCTAACTTGGTGAGCATGATAACAAATATTACTAAACACATTAGTGAGTAAATATTTCATAGTAATGTATTCAAGTTTTCGTTCTGTCCTCAGGCCTTCCAAGATTGAAATATGTTCCCAAATAATGCTGCCACCTGCAATTCGTTACACGCTTTTTTGAGAAGCCTATCAAATCATGATTGAGAATAAGTGTATTGCTTTGAATTTTTTCGCTTTTATTTTGATTCCGTGTGCATGATTAATCCAATTGCAACACATTGCCCGTCTCTTGTCATTGTATTTTGCAACCAAAATTTCTGTTGCAATTTCCGCAGTAACCCGACTGTACACAAGTGTATTTTTTGTGCGTTTATGACTTGTCATCCTATTTAAAAAACCCTTAGAGTAGAGGTTAGCAGGATGTTGTAAATAAATAATACATATAAGTAGCTATGACTCAAATGGTGGCAAAATCCCGTCAACAGTTATTGGTCGAGCAAGGGCTTTCACACGCTGCTACAAAGTAGAAGCTCTTCCTGGTTCCAGCTTCCGCTTCTCGCGCACATTTCCCCCCTTCTGCGCAGTACTGACACTCTGCATGCTCTGTACTCGGAGTTCCCTCTCTCCCGCTGCAATGCGCGCCGAGTGCCCACGAGTCGTCACAACAATCTGTCGCCCCCCTGGGGAGAACTCGGATGAGTGTCAGCCGAGGCCGCCACACTGCCGGAAGGACAGACAGCATTCTTGCGGATGGCGCCAGAGGGGAAAAAAAGTTGGGAACAAAATACATGCCGTCTAATGCGCGCGAACCCAGGGCTGCACGTATGAGGTCGTGCGTGCGCCTGATGTGTCCCCGAGAGGTATAGCGCCCCGGCGCTATGCCGCTGAGGCAGGGGATGCGAAGAGGGGCCAGCGACAGCGACTACCATGATGACTAAATATTACCGCAGGGGAGCAGCGTCGGCGCGGGAGCCAGATGTCCTCCCAGGCGAGAAAAAAGCGGGAGACAGAAAGAGGCCGTGCGCTTGACGTGCCTTTCTGTGCACCGTCCGCGACGGAGTTCCGGGAGGAGATGATGTCTCCCTTTGCTTGCCTACCCTCATCTTTGTACATCTCATTTCCTGCTTTGTGTCTTTGGTGCTGGTTGATCGCGTTCACCGCTATGGAGCGATCAAAACACTTTCTAACGAGCCTAATATCATTTCGTTTTATTGCAGAGTGGACTCTATAGGTGAGATCGCCAGCTACATGCCTTAATTTAAGCCATTAGGTTTTACTGCGTAGTTAAAAATTAGCGTACATACATCCATGATGCTAAAAAGGCACTCCAGGTAATTTTCGGGACAAGTAAACGGCGCATAATAAAAACTAAAGTGAATGTCAGTGCTACTTGGAATTGGATAAAATATACATGCAAGTAAAGGGAAGTAAACAGTGCGCAATAACCATTTAATGTGTATATTAAAGCGTCCTTGTGTCATAACACTTCATGAATATGCACGAGCACGTCAAAGTATAGTTAGGAAGAAAAACCTTGCACCATTCCTGAATTCAGTGCCTTCTGCAGTTTTCTGCAGCAGTAAAAGCACTATGAAAGCGTATAAAAATCTAGCCTGATGGCAGACTGGTTTCAATCTTTATTAAAAGGAAATTCAATAAATGATACATTAAAATAGCTTGGTAAAGTAGGAGGTCACGAATTAAAACTGTCTGGAGGACCTACCGTCAGGAATGCATGAGTATTCAGGAGTGCATGAATATGACACAAGTTTGGCAGAGAAGCTAGAAACAGAAAAAGATCGAAGTGAAACCCATAGGTACAATTAGCGGCAGGAACTAATTTTTATAATAGCTAATGGCGGCTGAATTTTTTGCCCAAAAAAGAAAGACATATATAGCATAAGAGCAAGAAAAAAATGTGAAAACGGCATCAAATGTTCATGGGCAGTGAATAGATGCAGATATATTTATCTCTGCATTTATTTTCTGGAATAAAAAACAGAATACTGTATTTTTGAAAAGGAATAGTATGACCCTTTGTAAAGGATAAGAGTAAGCTACTTAGGTATTGCATGACGCTTGATGAGTTTATAAGAGGTGGTTTTTTTTAGAAAATGTAGAATTCGGATTCCAACATGCTGATTTGGTAGGTAGCTGTAGTGAATTCCAGAATTTTATGACAAAAAAGAAAGCAGCTTGTGTTCCATAATTGTGCTCACTTTTGACAGTAATATGTTCTTTTGTGCAGAGAATCGGAAGCAGTTGCTATTGGCGAGGAGAGATAAAGTGATAAAGAGAAATCAATTATTCTCATTACGAGCGCGGTACATTAGAAGACGTAAACTCAGGTCAAGAAGGCAGTTTAACGGCAGAATATTTAAGCCTGAGTACGGACGTGAAGCAGAAGCTTTGCATATGGTTAAAGATGTAACCCGGAACGCTTTTTAGTTTGAAGATGAGAAATGCATGACTAATAACATGAGTAAGTTTTACCCCATGATAATGTGCAATAATTAGTTTACTGTTAATGAAAGCCTAGTACAACAATAAGAGGACATGGCGTTGAAAGAAACGTCTAGTTTTTATCAACATCCCTATTCCAGCTGTATTGCGATGACGGCTATTCCGGGACGTATAGACTGTTCGGAGGAAGAAATGAGCGTACTTTCACAAGGGGCCGGCACGTCTCAGCCTCAAGAATCTGTTTAACCTTGCCAAAATTGTTTCATGCTCAGTAATAAGAGATGAAGAGCAGAAACTTGGCCGAGTTGGTTTTTAATAGCCATTTTGGTAGTCAGCGCGAAATATGACACAAGAAGAATTAGGCTGGGTTGTCTAGCTTGTTCCCTTATGCGTCATTGGTCATGCTGTGCTTTAAACTGGTCAATCAGGAAACAAATGTAGGGACAGTGAGAGGCTTCATTATGCTATACATACATCAACAAGACCACCATGTTGACCTCGGAGCCGCGCCTGCACCAGGCCTACACCAAACTGCTTATGTAACTGGAACTTGAAATTTGGAGTGCAAGAAAGCATTATTCCTTTCGAAGACAGCAGGTATTTTGTTTTAGAAATAAATGAATGGCTATATAACTAGAATATAAAATTTTAAATACCTGAAAGCCTCATTACTTTCGAAGACATCATGAATTTTCTGTTTACGAGCAAAAGTCTCGCTTTGTAACAAGAATTTGAAACTTGGAGTGCCACAAAACGTATTTCATTTTTTACAAATAAAATAAACACCTATGCAACTGGAACCTGAAACTTAGAATGGTATAAAACTGTATTCCTTTCTAAGACGTCAAGTATTTTCGTTTTACAAATGAAAGAAGTAATAAATTTCAGTTGCGATGTCAGAGATGTAACGAAATTTAATAAAGGACCAGCTATGTTTAGTATGTGCATCTCCTTTTGATTTCATTACTTTTGCTCTACTGGTTACACTGTAAGTCAGAGAGGACAATCCTCTTTTTTATTGTGCAGGACACCCAGTCTCACAAATAAATAGCTTAAGGATCGAAGGTTGTAGTGAAGCACTTACTACTCTCCAGGCAGAGCAAAACCGTGTTACGCTTTTTGTTTAGCGGACCGAGTCCATTTCATCTTACATAAAGTGATGCTGGAAAGAAGTTTAGTTAGTTTTGTTTGGCTTGTAGGGTTTAACGTCCCAAGGCAACTTAGGCTATGAGATGCAGTTAGTTTTGTTTTTTGAGCACAAAACAGGAATCAAGTAAAAACCGACTAACTGTCAGCCGCCGTTTTTCCAACTAACTCTTCCGGCTCATGTTGTTCTAAACCACTTTAACTTCAACTAACCACGCTGTTCAAGAAGTATTTTCTCATGCTGTGGATATTTGGGAGCTTTTCGTTCGGACTCTTTTCTTTCTTGATTGTTCTTATTGTTGTGCGGCATCTCGTGGTTTAGGCCTATGCTCTCCATCAATCGAGCGCAGGGCCGACGGCACTCGCTTTGCTGTTCGTCGCCCGAAGCGTCTTGTTACATTTGTTCTCAGTGCGCTTTTTACAAATGACCGGTCGCATCTCGGAAGGAAGCAGACTAGCACTCTACTACAACTTTCTTTGTTGTCACAGTTGTGCCAAAGGCAACCAAACTGAACTAATATCCAGAATTAGGAAAAAAACAAAAGGCTGGTGAGAAAGTGTTCCTGGTATCAAGAAATGCGTCAAAATGAAATGTTGCCGAAACGGCGGCTGGCGGCAACTCTTTTTCCTGGTTAAAGCGCCGGCGCTGAGGCTTCTTGGTTAGATTAACTATAGTGCTTCAGGGAACCCTGTCACTAAGCTTTAAAAATGTTGTTTGAAATGAAACGTAATTTCAGCAGTGCAGTGATACTTGGCTTTGTAGACACCAGCAAACTGAATCATTCGCAATAAGTACATAGCTAGTTAACTAAACTTCAAAGGTCACATCCAAACTACCACTGATACGCACTTGGTTCCAAAAGAGATTTCGAGCTGGTCGTGGTAATACAGATAGAAATTTTGAAAAACATAGACAATGCAATAACCTTACGTGATGGGCCTCAACTAGACCACCTTAGCTCTGGTGGAACGAAAGAGGTCCCGTGTCACATGAGGCATCAAGCACGCGCTACGCAAGAGCGTGAATATCGGGCGGCGCAGTATATGGCCATAGCTGGTAGAGACACAGCACGAAGGGTAGTCGCATTGTTTAAATTCTAAAAAAGGATTTTTAATAATTGCCCTCTGTGAATCTCAAACAACAAATCGGCTTTTATGTGGAATAGTTGAAAAATGTACCTAATATAGCTCAGTGCACCAGATACCAATTAAATCATTCACTTTTTTTTCTTATGCCTACTAACAGTGGCATTTTCAACACTCGTGACGCGTTTCCCTGAAACGCATGTTATGGAATTGTCACGGCGAGAGAGAATCAATTTCTATTGAGATCATGGTGCTGTTGCACTTTGGGCTTGCGACACGTTCTGTCGCCGGCACGCGCCGATAGAATAAAGAAATAATTGACACCTGAATCCGGCTTGTTGCCATTATTCAAGGACACAACTCGGCCTATTCGCCTCTCCCGTGCTAAATCGTGCATAGTTTGCACAGGTGGAACATTCTCCATCTCCATAAATAGTGATATTCGGGGGGTGGCATGCGCCTGCCAGCTGAGGATAACAGAATACTGATCAAATATAGGAGTAGGGGGTGGGGGGGGGGGTATGCATAAAAGGAAATGGGAAGGACAACACTATGGCTCGGTGTTCTAGTCGCGCCTGTGGGATATGAAAAAATCGAAACAAATGCACGCAAGAGTCACCAAAAAAGGAGTGACGAGGTAAGCTCACCCTGACTCCCTTATTCATCTCAAGTCAAGCTAAGAGGATTGCTTAAGTGTGTCATGGGGAGCATGCGTCCGTAGCACTAAATGTCTGCGGAGATCGATGTGCCTCGGCTTAATGCTCTAAGATATTTAAGGCGAGAAGGTGATCTTAGGCGAAATGTCCTCTAAAAGGTTTTAATAAAATCATGAAACGGCACTGAACAAGGAATGAGGGGCAGCCTCTTTACGCAAGCCAAGCCAACGTTTCAACAAGTGGACTTGACTTAGCCCGGGCTGCGCGACCATCACTGGCGGGGGTTTAAATACGCTTTTGCTTTCGAACAAGAAAAGCCAAGGAAAGGGGGAGGGGGGTTAAGTACGTTCTTACTTCTGTTGAAGAAGAAAAGCCAGGGAGGATAGAGCAGGCACACCTCAAGCTCTTTTATGATGGGCTTTGCCGCTTTGCGTTGTTCCTCTCGCCATATCTACAAGAAATATTTAACTGTTTGGTCATAATAAAGACACTGAATTTAAGATATACAAGTTCTCTGTTTCGCATGGTAATACAGGCGTTCATAACAATTCTTTAAATATCCTATTTGAAGCAAAATCTTTTATCACAGACATTCCTTTCACTCAGTTGAAACCTCGGCGGTGATGCAGGCATGGCGAAATCAGGGGGTAGACGAGCCGTACGTGAAAGTGCTGGAAGATATATATAGTGGCTGCACAGCAACCATAGTTCTGCATTAAGAAAGTAACACAATTCCCATAAAGAAAGGTGTTAGGCAAGGAGACACAATCTCCCCAGTACTATTCACAGCTTGTTTAGAGGAAGTATTCAGAGACTTGGAATGGGAGCAGTTAGGGATAAGGGTAGATGGAGAATACCTCAGTAATCTGCGATTTGCTGATGAGATTGCCTTGCTAAGCAACTCGGGGGATGAACTGCAAATAATGATTGATGACCTAGACAGGAAAAGTAGAAAGGTGGGCTTGAAAATAAATATGCAGAAGACTAAGGTAATGTTCAACAGCCTCGGGAAGGAACAGCAGTTTGCATTAGGTAGCGAAATACTGGAAGTAGTAGGCGAGTATGTCTACTTAGGACAGGTAGTAACAGCAGATCCGGACCATGAAAAGGAAATAACAAGAAGAATAAGATTGGGATGGAGCGCATTTGGCAAGAACTCGCAGATTATGACTAGCAGCTTACTGGTATCGCTCAAGAAAAAAGTATACAACAGTTGCATCTTGCCTGTACTCACCTACGGGGCTGAAACGTGGAGGCTAACCAAGAGAGTTCTACTTAAGTTGAGGACAACCCAGAGGGCTGTGGAACGAAAAATGGTAGGGGTAACATTAAGAGATAGGAAGCGTGCAGAGTGGGTCAGAGAAATAACTCAAGTTACCGACATTTTAGTGGAAATTAAGAAAAAGAAATGGACATGGGCAGGACATGTAGTGCGAAGAGCGGATAACCGATGGTCACTGAGGGTAACAAACTGGATTCAAAGGGAAGGAAAGCGTAGCAGGGGGCGGCAGAAAGTTAGGTGGGCGAATGAGATTAAGAAGTTCGCAGGGGTCAAGTGGAGGCAGCTAGCACAGAACCGGGTTAAGTGGAGAAATATGGGAGAGGCCTTCGCCCTGCAGTGGGTATAATCAGGCTGATGATGATGATGATTCATTTGATAGCCCTTCAATTGATCACCTTTTTGATGACGTTGTTTTCAGCCACGATTAGAGTAACACTGCGTGTTTTACCTGCAATGAGCAGTGTATCGCTCTCCTTGCCACTGGCCGCCCAAAGTGGAAGGCCGCCTTTATTTAGTGTCTTCTTTACCACTACCCGCCAATACCTTCCTCTCTGCTCAATAATGCTCAGCTTTCGCCATCGCCACCGATCAGAAATTGCTGTGAAACCGGTTGTTAAACTTTCATTTCGTGTTGTGTTCAGAACCCTGCGGCATTGGTTTTTTTTCCCCTTTACAACGACAAAATGGATCGGAAAAATCCTAATGCGCTAGACGTGTAAACATCGCAACGTTCCACAACTAATCATTCTATTTGCTGACCTAAATGCGCAGTCGTATGCAAGTTTCCTTTATGTAACCAAGTGTCTTATTTTGCAGAAAAAGAACAGTTGACATTCCTGCTGTGGTTCAGTGGTATGGCACTCCACTATTAAGTGACTGGAGTTCAATCTAATCTCTAACGGCCTCGTTTCAATAAAAGCGTAATAGAAGGCTCCCATGTGATATGCAATGCCAGTGACTGAACAGAGCGGCGGGCGGCCGAATTATTCTGGTATCTTCTACGGCGGCGTCCCTGATAGTCCCTTTATTATGTGCTGTTGGCAAACAAAACATGTAGATGAACCCTAAAAAATTGTCGTTCGACTACAATCAGCGTATTACTATTGTTAGGGTCCTAAGATTTATCTCGTAACTTACGCAACGGAAAGCTCTCCTTCCGATATCTGAAAGGCCTACCTCTGGGAGAACAGCTTGCTTCAGTAACATCTACGAGTAAGCGGGATTTCTAGAAAAAGGAAAAAGTAAAATTCCAAGAGCCGGAAAAGAAGACAGTGTACGATTTTACGTTGGTAGGCTTACAGAAATTTTAGAAAGAAAAGAAAAACGATTGCAAGCGGCACCGTAGTCGTATACTCATAGGTAAAAAAAAAAAAAAAATCCGCTTACAGCGTCGTGAGAGCACAATACTACGAGAGTCTACCAACGATCAAGAGCAATTTTCTTGTCGGTCTAATATCTCCGCTTTCCACATAAACGGTGGTTTGTGGACACAGCACTGGCAGCCAAATGTACAAAGCTTGTGGCTCGCTAGCTCTGCCTCGACACCCTTTGCCGAGCACTTTTTCCCTGCACCCATCGGTATCGCACTATTGCTGCGTCGTAGCCGAGAAAGTCGTTAAGATGAGGCAACCAACGGCGCAGTTTGTTTCTCAGCCGAAGAGGCTAGACGGTAAGGAAACTGTTCTCTGGCAGGGACCATGCGCCCAGTATCTACGCAACCGTTATGGCTGGGCGTTCCATTCTCCGGAAGGCGCGGCCATTTGTTGGGCGAGCTTCTTCTTCGCCGAGGCAGTGTCCCTGCCTCCGCGAGAACGGAGAGGCGTCACAAATGGGGAACGCGTTTTGTCTGCTCGCCACAAACCTGGCTGGCTCGAGCGTGGCTTTCGTTTGTTTGTTTTTATGATGCCTTATTTACTCTTTGCCCCCTTCTCACCGCGGCCTTTGTTTGCTCGGATAAATAATCGCCACTTTTCGTGTTCTCGAGCACTCTCTACGAGCGTCTTGGGGAAGAAGTTGGAACGTTCGGCGAAGCGTTAAGTGCAGGACATTCATTTTTCGACGCCTTTTCTCGCGTGTTGCAGTCGTTGTTACGGACGATGTAGTTCGTGACGCAATGGGGAAACCTAGGGACGATGTCGGGTAATCAAGGAAGTGGCGGCGCGAAATTTCGCTGTTGTAGTCGCAGCAAGCTAAAAGGATATTGGTTCGCTCTCGAGTGCCGTAGAGCTAGCTTCGTCCACTTAGGACGTCGCAAAACGCTTTCACCGGCTACACGATTTTGCAGGGCAGTGGTTACAATCTTAAGGACAAAGCTCGAAGAAATGAAACATTTGCAGAACGAAACACCAATGAAAAGGAGTTGTCGACAAGTTTTGTCCGTCATCAATTTGTATAGAGAGGTAGATATTTGCCAGATCCTTTCCAGGAAACGGCCCATCTAGCAGCTTGTTTGTTTCCTGTGTACGTGTCACGCGTACACGGATTCCATATTCCCAGTAGACAACTTCCGAAATCTACACTAATATTTCTACTCTTTTATTCGTCAGAGCATGGTAACTCCTTCCCAGGCTAGAGCCGACACCGATGTTTGTGCTGCAAAGTACAATGTAAAATGGCAGGATAGCATGCACTACAAACTGCATGAGCCTCCCGAAGAACGTAACATGTGCGTACCAAAATAGGTGTTTCTTATGTGGGTCAACGCCCGAACGCCTTTTATCTGCGTTCTCATGTACGAGATCGGCCGCGCATAAGGGGAACACATGCACGTGACCGCTGTCTTCAAAGCGCCATTGTTTCCGACTCGGTTGCGCGTCGAACTGAAAATGACAGTCCCTGCGATGCCCTACTTTCAAGTTCCTTCTCCACTTCACATTAATATCTAGCTGTGCCCATCTCGACGGTATACCTTGAAGACAGCGACTATCAGCACGCGTGTTCACATAAGAGTGGAGGAGTTTTATAAAAACATAATTCAGTATCTATCATATTAATATGGCTACAAGGAAATATCTTATGAAGCTAAAATTTTGTTTTAATGTTTTCGAGACAAGTAAGTCCGATGGCTCGAACAGACTAGCAACAAGAAAATGAGGCTGTGTAGTAAATGTTCTCTTTTATGCTGCCAGTTCTAAAGTTAATTAGAAAAGGAAGTCTTGCTTCAGCTTAGTGATCATTTTCATGCTCAGTTCCTTGCTGGCTAAGTAAACTTTCAGCCGTGATTTATGGTACTTGCACAGCCCATCGATTCAGCGAGAAATATGAACGGGTTAGAGGTAAGAACAAATCCGAGGTACACTATGGACACATCATAGCCGCAGCTTCTCGCACACGACACGAGATTTATTTTATTGACTTATGTGGACTATGGAATGGTGGGCGTTGCGGCACGTGTGTACACTCAGGTCATTTCCGACCCTGAATGTAGGCTTTTGTCATAGGCGCGGCGGCAGTAATGATGTAATGTTTGCACTACAACGGTTATGCCATCGTTTTCTTTCCGGATAATGAACGTTCGACAAATAGACTAAGTTCGGACAAATTTATTCCGACAATCCCTATAGAGTCCCGCATGACCCATTGAACAAACAGGGCGCAGATTTTTAATTATTGTCAGCCGCTGGTATCTGTCAGAACAGTGTACATGTCTATATTTGCTTCGGGACAAACATACAGAAGTCATTTCTTTCTTGCAATGATATAATTTCTTTCTGGTTTGAAGCTGCAAACCAGTTTTTGCTGTATATGCGTGAAATGGTCACGCGAATGTTTTTGTCTTTTCAATCAAATTTGTGATAGATTTCATAAAATGTAAAAATGTGCATTATCGATAAGCGCTTACGGTGGTAATAGCCTTCACGCTTTGTTTACAACATGATTTAAAGGCGAGCGGGATAAAATTTCTTTGTCTTTCTCTGGGAAGTTATAATTTCCCTCCTAAATTTAGGCGCATTATAGAGCGTAACATACCGCCCATACCCCTCCCCGCATATTCTTGTGAAAAATATGAGCATCGTGCCAGCGGACTTCAATACTGGCTTGTCTAAGTTTCCGGTAACGGTGCAAATCGGTATAGAGAGCACACAGATTACATATTCGACGAATAACAAGGCTTCTTCTGGCTTCTGTGCTACTCTATTGTTGGTCGCACCTCTCCTTTCCCTTTTCTCCTTGAATGGAAGGTAAAGTTGGCAAACGTTTCCAAGGAGTTTTAATTTTCCCACTTCCTTTAGGGATTGCACAATTGTTTCTTATTTACATTTCTCTCAAATATTGTGCCTTTTTCTTCTGTAGTCAATCTCCCTCCAATCAACTGCCTTTATGAGTACATTTCGTTCCTTCCACTTCTCTATTTGTCTGTATTACATGAGCAAAATTAAGTATGAATTTACGGCAGCCTTGCTTTTTTTAGGGATTTGGCACCGTTTTCACTGCTTGCAGATTGCTGCTTTTCGCGCTGTCGCTACACTTGCGTACGAAACAGCGCAGGTTTTCCTTACCGATGTGCATACGAAGGTGGGAAATTCATAGTAGGTCGGCATGCTAGCATATTAAGGCTCGTTCAACATTACTGCAATAGCGGCGAGATGTTTCGCTTGCTCGTGAAAATTCTCATGATTTTGACGAGAATTGCGTACTACAAAATTATATCTCTTTGTACTTCCCCGAAGATCCTGGTTGCTTACGAGGGAAACCGCTGAGAAGAGTTCGAAATTAATTTCTGATAGCGGCTGTTAATTTTTTTTTTTTATCTTACTGTCACCACACAGCACCCAGGTATTTCGGCATTTTGCCTGAATGAAATGTGACTGCAGCGTCCAGGTTTCAATACCTCATACTTTCGGCAAAAACTAGAATACAGGTAAAATTAGTTATCTGAAAATGACTGTGAAATGGTGAACAGCGTCTTATACCGCTATCGCACGGGCAATTAGGATCGGGATCGGTAACGACCGTGATTGAAGTTGTAAGTGCGGTCGAGATGGACCGTGCTACGCGTGCCCACTCGATTCCGATCGACAAGTTAGATCGCTCTTATGTCTCTCATCTGGGTGAATGCCCGAACGCTTATTATCTGCGTTCTCATGTACAAGGTCGGCTATGCATAAGGGAAACACGCATGCACGTGGCCGTTTTCTTAAAATGCCATCGTTTCCGACCTGGTTGCCCGTCGAACAAAAAATGGAACTCAATGCGAAGCAGTACTTTCAAGTGCCTTCTCCACTTTGCATCGATATGCGGCTGTGCCCATCTCGACGGTGGCTCGAAGACAGCGACTACCTGCATGCGTTCACCCAAGAGGGGCGGATCCTGTAGAAGCATAATTAAGTATCTATCCTATTAATAGGGCTACAAAGAAATATCTTATGAAGAAAAAGTTCTAAACTTTTTTTTATTGTTTTCAGGACAAGTAAGCACGATGGCTCTAACAGACTCGAAAAAAAGGAAAGTAGGTTGTGAAGTATATGCTCACCTTCATGCTGCAAATTGTAAAGTTGGTTTAAAAAAGAAGTCTTGCTTCAGCTTAGTGATCATTTTCATGCTCAATTCGTAGCGGGCTAAGGAAAATATCAGACGTGGTGTTTTAGGGTATTTGCATAGCCCATCGATTTAGCGAGAAATATGAACGGCTCACCGGTTAGAATCAGATCTGATGTACACTATGGACACACCATAGCCGCAGCTTCTCGTACACAACACGAGATTTATTTTATTGACTTGAGCTGACTATGGAAAGGCACTCGTTGCGACACCTGTGTACATTCAAGGTATTTCCGACCCTGAATGTAGGCTTTTGCCATTGGCGCGGCGGCAGTAATGATGTAATGTTTGCACTACAACGGTTATGCCATCGTTTTCTTTCCGGATAATGAACGTTCGACAAATAGACTAAGTTCGGACAAATTTATTCCGACAATCCCTATAGAGTCCCGCATGACCCATTGAACAAACAGGGCGTAGGTTTTCAATTGTTGTCAGCCGCTGGTTTCTGTGAGAACAACGTGCATGTCTATACTTACTTCGGCACAGACATTCAGAAGTAATTTCTTTCTTGCAATGATATAATTTCTTCCTTGTTTGAAGTTGCAAAACTAGCTGTTTTCCCTGTATATAAATGACGTGGTGACGCGGATTTTTTTTTTCGTGTCATTACGATCGAATTTGTGATAGTCACAAAATGTAAAAATATCCATTACCGATAATCGCTTACGGTGGTAATGGCATAAACGCTTTATTTACAACATGATTGTATGGCAAGTGGACTAATATTTCTTTTTCTTTCTCTTGGAAGTTATAATTTCCTGGCCACATTTAGTTGCATTATAAAGCGTAACATACCGCCCATACCCTTCCCCCACATTCTTGCAAAACGTATGAGCATCGTGCCAGCCGATTTCAATACTGGCTTGTCTAAATTCCCGCTAACGGTGAGAATCGCTACAAAGAGCACACAGACTACACATTTGACGAATAAGACGGCTTTCGGATTCTGTACTACTCTATTATAGGTCGCACCTCTCCTTTCCGTTTTGTCCCCGAAGGGAAGGTAAAGTTGGCAAACGTTTTCAAAGAGTTTTAATTATTATACTTCCTTTGGGGGTGGCACAGTTTTTTTGTTTGTTTTTTTGTTTACATTTCTTTCTTAAACATTGTGCCTTTTGCTTCTGTAGTCAACCTTCCTGCGATCCACTGCCTTTATAAGAATATTTCGTTCCTTCCATTTCTTTATTCGACCACATTATGTGCGCAAAATTAAGTATGAATTTACAGCAGCCTTGCTTTTTTTATGGGGTTTTACCATTTTCATTGCTTACAGACGGCTGCTTTTCACGCTTTCGCTACACTTGCGTAGGAAGCAGCGCAGTTTTGCTTATCGATCTGCATAGGAAGGTGGAAAATTCATAGTAGGCAGATCTGCTAGCATATTAAGGCTCGTTCAACATTACTGCAATCGCGGGGAGGTGTTTCGCTCGCTCGTGCAAATTCTCTCGAGTTTGACGAGAATGGCGTACCACCAAAATATATCGCTTTGTAATTCCACGAAGATCCGGATTGCTTACGATGGAAGCCGTTGCGAAGAGCTGCAGATAAATTTTAGACAGCTGCTGTTTTTTTTTTCTTTTTTTTGTAATCATAGTGTCACCAAACAGCACCCAGGTATTTTGGCATCTTACCTGAAGGAAATGTGGTTACAGCGTCCAGGTTTCGGTACCTCAAATTTAAGTAAAAACTAGAAGACAGGTCAAATTAGTTTTCTGAAAATGACTGCGAAATGTCGAACAGCGTCTTATACCGCTGTCACACGGGCACTTAGGATCGCGATCGGTAACGATCGTGATTGAAGTTTTAAGTGCAGTCGAAATGAACCGTGCTACAGGCGCCCACTAAATTCCGATCGACAAGCTAGAACGCTATAAGAGATACGGCGCTACTCTTACGATGAACATCATGATTTGTTTGTAATATATATAAAACTACAAGCTTTATTAAGACATTGTTCTTTTTTTTTTTGTTTACCGCAGTTTCATTGGACGAGTAGCAGTTGTCATGCATTGCGCACGGAGGCAGGGCACAAGGCGACTAGCACACGCGAAAACTGGCAAACGTGGTAAAGCCTCCACGTTTGTTTACCATTGTCAAACCACGCACGTGGTGTCGAGATTTCGTTTGAACATAGCTTTGCAGTTCAAATCACATACATTTATATACAAACTTTTTATTTTATAATGTATGTTTTATAATAAATTTTTTAAGCAACCCTTACTTTTGGTTTGATTAATTTCTGAGAACGATGGTCGAAACGGTAGTGCGACCACAGTCGAGGCGGTAGAGGAGGATATTGGGCGATCGCAATTCAATTCGCCGTGTAGCAACGCCGGATATGCATCGAGCTATATTTCGATCGAATTGATCACGATCCGAAGTGCCCGCGTGACTGCGGCATTATATTACCGTAGCTAAGCTGGAGAATGAAGGAAGTCTTGTACCAGTTGCCTCTTGAAGAGAATAGCCTTAGTTGCTATCCCCATTGCGAGAAATAGGAAGGGACATCCTGATTACGTTAAATATATTGCTAAATGAGCCATTTAGAGGACGAAAGTGTGACATTTCTATTGAAGTCTTGCTGGTTGTCCGGTGTCTTGCACCCAACAGGTGGCACACAATACATTTCGAAGTTCTGCATCAGCAACACGCTGCATCATACAGAGGCTAATGCACTGTGGGAAATGGTGCAACACGCTTTACTTCTATTAATGCGATAGGTTAAAGGCCCCGTTCACATAAAATCTGGAACCGGTGGCCGTCGCTGGCGTTGCGAGTGAAACATCACAAGCATGGTGCTGGCAGCAGAAGGTGACAGCTGATATAGCCGAGCACTGACTGGACTTAGGGCTGCCTGACATTACGCTTGACAGGCGCTGCCAACTAGTGCCTCTCATTACATATGGGAGGGTGATATCAGAATCAGCCGTACAGGAACCTTGCATTCACGTTACGCATAGGCCACGTAGGTACGTTCACACGTTTTGTTTAAAGCGGGGCTTTATATGTGGGTTGGTAGCCTGGGCTATTGCTTCATGCCATAAAAGGCGGTGATCATGAGCTAGACCGTGTGTAACGAAGATGACCCGAGTATGTTCACTTTTTGCTGACTCACACAACCCAAGCTAGGGAGACCGGCCAGACTAACCATGTGTGATACCGTTGGAAACCGAATCTGTGTGGAATCCCCCATCGCAACTTCCATGCCTATACCCGAGCCGCCATCATTGTGAGTGGCTGCAAGCGTGCCTTGTACAACTATATATAGGAGGAAAATTCTATAGTATCACCAGGGTCATACTCAGCGTCGACTTAAGTGAATAACAAAGAGAGATTGATCTTACAGGGGCGCCAGCACATGCTGGAAACCCAGAGAACGAAACACCATACACATACTCGAGTAGAAGCCGTCCGAACTGTAGACGCCGGATTAGACCTGTACTTCGGGAAGCCTCTCACTTAATACCATGATTACACGGCACACTACCAAGTTAGGAGAAGAACATAGCCAACATCCTACCGGTTCGGACAGAAGTAAACGAAGTACGCTATTTGCTTCTAAAGAATTTCCCGCGCCGCATAATTGAGAGCGGCAGTCGGGGTATATGCGAACCGGTAGTAGAAGCCAGTGGCCTTTCACTTGGACAACTATTGTTTCCTTATCTATAGTGCACGAGGCGTGGCTTTAATTTTAACGATAAAGCGTGCTCCGTTTACTTTTGTCCGCACCTGTACAGCTCACTATCCTTGGAGCACCAAGTTGTGAGGGGAAAACTACACTTTTCTTAACCCACACCTCATTTACAGATTCCTTAACTCAGATATTAGGTCTACCTGTTGCTTCAGCAATGGAACATCAGCATTAAATTACATAATTTTGGAGGTTTGGGCCCATTTATACATAACACATGTCTTATACTTTACTTGACAAATGGAATGAAGGAAAGGCCAGTGACGAAATAAAGCTCAGTAGAACTTGCGTGCGGGTTAATTGGTTAAATGAACCCGATAAATTCTGGCGCTGCATATTCACTCACAAACACAAACACACACAAGAGATTACAGCAAGACGTTCACACCGTTGAAGCGTACACTACCAGGTGGCTATCATTTGTGGTAAGAAGTAGAGGAAGGAAACATGACATAAGAAATAAACGTAAGGGTACAATAAGAAGAAAACTGGGAAAAATTCAGGAAAAAAATGAAAAGAAAAATTTTGAAGGAACAAATAAAACAAAATAATGGCAAATTACCCCTATCTTCTTGTCCTATTGTCCAAACGAAGCAGTAGCGATTCCTCCTTGCTGAGCGCCACAGACGGAACACTCATGCATTCCCCTTCTTGACCCGAAATTATCTTAAAAGCATTAATATTATCTCTTTTCAAAGCATCTTTTACCAGAGCCAACACCTTGGTTTCCGTGAACCTGGCTATAATATAGCTAATTAGTCTTCAATAATTTTGTTTTTGTTTTTATTTTATTTTTTCTCAAATCCGCACTAAACAAGACTCAAAACCTTCCAGCGCCCTTATGCCGCAAAGAAAATTAAGGACATGTTTACATGAAGTCGGCATAGAGTATGGGTTAGCCCGCTAGGTTGGGACAGGGAAGGATGGTGGTTGTTGAGTGGCATCCTTTCCACAATGAGAGCAATGGTGGCCAGGTTTCTTGGAGCCGACAATGCTGCACACTCATTTTTGTGCTCCCTTAACCTCTTACTGAGGCATCGGCATGTCTGCCCCATATATGCCTTCTCACACGTCAAAGGAATCTTGTGCACCGCACCGTTGTGGCAGTTGACAAAGCGCTCCTTGTGCAGCACGCCGCATCCTTCCTTGGGCTTTGTCAACTGCCGCGAAGGTGTTGTGTACAAAATTTCTTTGGCTTGTGAATTTCCTTCTTATTCTTTGCTTGATTACCAGAACTTTTTTTCCGCACACAGTTGAGATGTGGGATGGACTTGATGGTTCCCTGCGACAGCTACCACCTGAGCAGTTTGCTCAAAAATTGCTTCGTTATGTATTGTAACATTCTTTTTTATTATATATGTGTCCACTCCTGCAATGTCTCAAAACCTGAGACAGCAATATCTGTAAATAAATGAATAAATAAAAGAAATAAAGCGTTTTTCTCAAAAGCATGAATTGCTGCCTTAAGGTGCTCTTGCACCTAACCTTGTTTTATCTTGTATATATCAGATTTCGCCTTGAAGTGAAATCAGTCCGCAATGCTCTTGTGGTGCTGAAAATATTGAAGCAATCACTCCTTGTATTTTCTGGGAATTCATATGTCCTAAGCAAGGCCCCTGACTGATTTTTAATTAAAATGTTCTTATATCACTGCTTCCTTCAGCAAGCTCCGTTGCTTCAGTAGTAGCGTTTCTATATTAAGAAATGCCGTTAATGAATTACAGAGCATTGTGAAATACTGTAACACTTGATTACAGGTTATTCAGCTGAGCAGCCAACATAGCACCTCATATTTGCACTGAGATCTCGACTATGGCTTCAAAATTGATTTTGTACGTTAAGGCACATGAAATAATTTTGCCAGCTGGGAAGCATTTGTGCGGCTAGATAAAGCAATGAAAAACAGCTGGCATGGTATTATTCAACCGCTGTGAACGACTCAGCCAAGAAAGTGTTGACAAGAAGGGGTATTTTGTTTTAAATTTGCAGCTTTCAAAACATGCTTATGGGGTGAGAACTAGGCTTTCCACAAGCAATCAAAAGTTATAACAGCGTGCCAGGTGATTGATAATGGTTAGAGTCAGTAGGCGGAGAACAAGCGTTTTTGAAATCAAGTTCCTGTTTAATTGGCCCGGCTAATTTTATCAAGTAACGTCAGTGCTGGCTTGCGAATCTCCACCGTCTTCGCTGGAAGATAAAACAACTGAATTTGAGCTTCAAAGTGCCATTTTTCTCTAACTAACGTACATTGTGCTTTTCACTTTCATACTCTTTGACATGGCGTCCAAGTTCCCTAAAAGAGCCTGGGAATTCTAAAAGTGACGCCTAAAAATGGGGCCTGCCACAAAAATATGAGCCCGCTTAATGTCAGCGGCAGACCCTTTGTCAAAATCAACCCACCACAACCTCAAGTCAAGACAGCTGCTCCCAACGTTTCTTTACCTCAGGTCACGACAGGCAAACTGAACTAAGAAGTGAGTGAAAACAACTCCTGAAATTAAACATTGTAACAAAACAACTTCTCCGCACAGTTGTTTTGTTTGATTGCTCGCTAGATATCAGGAGCGCAGGGTTGGAAGAGAAAGCTCCCGGCAAATTCAGAGAAAAAGAAAGGTTTTTTCGATACATTGGGAAGAATAGTAAAGAGTTGACTGCTTGAAGCATTTTTCTAAGCACAAGGCGTATTCCATATCTGGGAAAGCATAGAAAGAAAGCATCAGCAGAACCGTTCTTTTTTATCAAACGCACAATGATGCTAATGCGGCATAAATTAATACGTTGGCGGGACAACAAGGACGAACGCATGCAATGTTTGTCCTTAATGCGTTTCGCGGTGACCATTAGACAGCTAGGATTTTATGTTCTTGCGAACGACGTATTTTCTCCTTATGCGTGCGTGCGTACGTGCGTGCGTGCTTGCATGCGCAAGTACCCAAACAGTGTAAATAACGTAAGGAAGCTTAGTAACTTAGCAGTCAAAAACACTGTGGCTCTTGTGCATATCTTCAAGTCTTCAAATTGGGTTCTGTTGTAGCGATAGAAAAAAGTGCCGTCGGCGTCGCTATGAAAAAGGGAAGCGAATAAGAATTCTGTATGCGAGAATGTCAGGCCTCATTGTGCTTGTTCCCGCGTAAGTAGTGATCCGCAATAGTGAGTGCACTATTCTTTCTAGGCCATATGCCGATTTTATAAAGAACACTACCTTACTGTAAGAGCTCAGTCGCCGCTTCATTTCGTGCACAATTATTAGACGTAATAAGATAAACGCTTTTATCAAAATTACCTTCTATCGGCCATGTATATTTCGATTCCAGTCAGCTGCATATTTCTGGATATCACTATGTATTTAAATGTTTTACTTTAACCCTTAAGGAGGTTTAAAGAAAATTCAGGACATAGTTTAATTTCTTTGTGCAGGGTGTTGTCTCCATTTGTTTACATACTATTTCACTAGGTCGTTTTCTATGCTTGTCTTACGGGAGAGATGGAAAAATGAAGCCAGCCTCCCGGGAAATACACGTCAGTGAAACATCATTCCTTCGGCTTGCGACACCTTGAAGGAGAGTGAAATGACACGTGAACCCAGTGAATTTCTTTTTTTTTTTTTGTCACTGCCTTTTTCGAGTGGAAAAAGCGAAAGACGGTAACGCTGACTGACGTTCCAACTGCGACACGTAGCAAGGGCGATGACGTGGGAGTCGCAGAGCACGCGTGACAACTCCACTGTCGTCTCTCGAAAACCTAGTACTTCTCTCCTTCGCCGATGACGGCGCGGGTCTCGCAGATGGGCTGTAAAGGCAAATGTTGCTATCCTGAGCAATTTAAACTTTTTAAAGAGCACCGAGTCTCGTTTTTGCCGCCACTAGGCTTTGCATGTTCGACGCGTACATCTCTGGCTGTGACAATGGAAGCTCAAGAACAAAAATAAGTTTCCATTCTCATATTTCACAACAAGAAACAGCTTGAAACAGGAATATCCTGCCTACTTTTGGCGCCAGACACTCGATATGTCTCACGACATCACCCTTGAGTGAGTGGTTTCGCCAGTTGGAGTTGAAAGGAGAAGTAGTGAGTTGTAACGTAGGCACACATTCAGCGAACAGCTTGCCCTTTATCAAACGAGCTACAATTTTGTCACATAGTATGCGCTGTTATCTGTCAGGGAAACCTGGCACGTATGTTTTCGAGCGAATGTTCTCGACAGTCTTCAAAAAGGCGAATGCCGTACAGTTGTCAGGGAAATTGCTTCGTGTCGAGGTGTCACAGCGGAAGCAGCCTCTAGTACGGTGGCGTCACTGTCATGCCACCAGGACATCCGTGTATTCGAGACGGTGTTCAGGCATGTTTTCAAGCGTAGTCGAATCGAACGTATCTGAATTGTGATTCAAATCTGTCGGAACGAAGACTGCAACAAGGTTGTTGATTCTCGACGCGCCGCGCGTGCCGGCCTGAGATTCGGACTTATACAAGCGTTTGTAAAAAACAAATATACGTATCGCCGTCACACTGAAACACCATGTACAAAAATAAACTCAGGGACTCTATTCATTCTGTTTTTTTTTTTTTTTTTGCACAAAATAACAGAATGCTTAGGCACCAACTAGCCTGCAAAAGCGTACTCGCAAACTCAGGGAGTGTGGCCATTTAAACTGGAACTAGACAGCGACTACGGGCTAGATTTCTAGTCATAGATTACGAACAACAAATCATCAGTTACTTAAAACCGGCTGCCAGTCATAATTATGGATTACCAGTTGCAGCTACTAATCACAGTTATCGATTACATTGACAATCGAAGTTACCAATCAATGACGAGGGCACATTGCGCGGCATAATACGCCACTACATTGCTCGTACGCATACATCGTTTTGTGTCGTGCAAAGTACTCTCATATAATATTGTTTTTCATTCCTCGCAATTATCTCGCGGTTACTAAGCACACTAAACAATGTACTACCAGCAGTTATTTCCAGCACCGCGAGTCAGCGAGCCTTCTTGACCTATGCGCACCGTTCCCATCTGTAATGCTAGACTCCCAAGACTCGTCGAATCAACGCTCATTTGTTTTACAAAATATTCATATATGATGGATCGTCGCTTCTGCAGGACCCTCATAATATATTTTGGCTTCATCTGGATCTTTTTGAGGATTCTAGAATATGGCGAAACCATAATCGCGGCTGACGAACCACGCAACACACCGGCGTTTTATCTCTTCTCCCATGCTACACAGGGACAGTACGAAGGCTTGTTGCGTTTGTGAATAAAGAACCAAACGACGCACACTTGCATAAATGTCCATTCCTTCTGAAGTTTCGTTCGTGAAGTTGAAGTTCTTAATTATGCTCTGAATCACGATGTGTTGGAGTTCTGAAGCGCGCGTGTCTTAGTTCTACCCGTGACTGTATCGTTTCTATCATTCCAGCAAGCCTTGATTTCAAATAGTGTAGAACAGTAAACAGTGTTTCTCAGCTGTGGCTTTCCGATCCTGAAAGTCCGCGAAATCAACGACTGCAAAAAGAAAAAAGAAAATAAAGGTTACACCATACCTTCGGCCTGGCTGGACACAGTTTTGCTGTGACAAAAGCTCACGCAGATTCATTCTCGACTTTAGCTTCACAAAAAGAAACGGCAAAGGAGTACGGAAACGGAGAGTGCACTCGAAAGAGAGAGAGAGAGAGAGAGAGAGACACGGCGTTTGTTGATGCCAGGTTGTCGAACCGTAACCGGAACCGAGCAGAAAACTGGAACCGAACCCGAATTTTTTCCTCTATCTTGGAATTGAACCCGAACCGGAAAAAATTGAAGGAACCATTCCAAACCGGTTTCCAGTACACTTACGAACCGCTTTTGCTCTCAGCTTCCCTTCATTATATTTTTTTCCGTTATCGCTGCTTGTAAAGCGCTCTTCTCACTCATTTCCAAAGCGTCACTGTACACTGCAAACATCACAACCATACTGAAAAATTGTCCTTTGCAAAAAGATGACAAGAACCAAGGAAGATATAATGTCACATGCATAGCACCATTCTTTGGTGTCGGGCTATAGTTTCATTCCGAACACGGGTAGCCGGACACGGTAAGTGTGGACAGAGCGTGTCCACGTTCTGCTGTCAATCATTAATACAGAAAAAAGCATTGTCTCGAAGCCAGGACTCGAACCACCATCCTTCCCTGTCTCAACCTTGCGGGCTAACCAATACTCTATGCCGACTTCATGTAAACATGCCTTAATTTTATTTGTGGCATAAGGGCGCTGGAAGGTTTTCAGTCTTGTATAGGCGCATTTGAGAATAAATAAAATAGAGAAAAACAAAATTATTGAAGACTAATTAGCTATCTTTTAATTATTGGATCGAGAGAAAAAGTGTCAATGCAACAGCTACAGATCCTCTCGAAAAACGGCTAGCTACGTTGTTTCCATCAAGTTGGCGTTTACGTAGACTGATATTTTTACCAGCCAAAAACGACGCCGGCCGAAAAAAAAATAAATAAAAAAGCTTCTTCGTGACTGCGGCGTCAATTTAAATCCTCGAGACGCGTCCGAGATAACAAAACTCGCATTTCTGGACCGTGCTCTCTACGATGAAGCCGGTTGTACGCACTTGGTTAATGATTTAATATAACAGCTGGTCGCCTGACAGTATTTTGAAGGCCTATAAATAGGGCGGTGTAAGTCATAGCCTGATGGAAACAACGTAGCTAGCCTTTTTTAAAGGAGATCTACAACGCTTGTATTGGCACTTTTTCTCCCAAGGCAACAGTTAAAAATAGTCAATTAGTCCCCAATAATTATAAATTTTGTGAATGCAAAATTACTAAAAAGTAGCAAAGGCGACTCTGAACAACACTGAATCGGTTTCACAGGGCTGGGGCCCAACGAATATTTTAAAACCTTGCTCCATGTTAGCTTTCACAGCCGATATAAATATATATAGTTTACTTTTAACTAATAAGCCAGGAAAATTCAAACGAGATGTCACACAACTTTCCCAATTATCTATTTTATTCTAACAGTTTCGGACGGTGGACCATCCTTCTTCAGGGTAGAACATGGGGATGAAGATTCAGTTCCACATTCTCATTCTTCATTCTCAATTCTACCACTGTTGATTGGGAAGGTTGTGTGACATCCGTTATGTGTATATATATATACACACATTCCACTCTTTGCGTCGGCCTAACATCTTAATGAAACATAAAAGAAAACTATGTGCCCTACCACGTACTTTTATTTTTCTTGTTACTCTTCTTGTGGTACATGTTTGGTCACCTTCTATATCTTTGACGTTCTTCTTATACTTGCGTTGGGCACTTTGTTCTGTATCTCTTAAATATCGCTCGCCCCCTTGTAAGGCTTGACACCTTTTTCTCGCTTATTTTTCGTCTTCCTCTTTCCTTCAATTATCCGATTACGCTTTTTGGAGCTATTTTGTCATGTCAAACTGTTATGCTATGAAGTTCAGATTTGGAAGAGTGGAAAAAGAAATAGAAAAAGTGGTCTTTCAAGTTTGCCAAAAAGAATGTCAATGTAGTGGCTAAGAGAGTGGCATTGACAAGGTACTTAGATGCAATTTCTTTTTTCGCCCTCGAGCTTGACCTCACGCTAGCTGGCAGCAAACTGATACGCGTGTGCTCGATTGCTCTTGAAGCAAGCGCCTGTCAAATGCAGTCGTCAACTTTGTCGTAACACTGACGCCCGCAGGGGTCCTGTCGCAGCACTCCAACCAACTCTTGGTTTATGCACAGTGTAGTCAGATGTTGTATTATATGTAAGTAGCGAGACTCAATTAAACAAATTTATATTTTGATATCGCGAGTGGGTCTTTTCTACTTTGAATAGATTTTCCAATTCGACCATATGGTATGCCCATAGCTCGTCTTTTTTAATGTCTGCCAGAACAAGGTTACCTAATTCGAATTTTTGGGGATTTTCTGATCGCTTTCATTTGCCTGCCGTTTTGTTAATCATGCTTGCACAGTGCGCAAGCATTTATAACGATAAGAAAAAGATTAGGTGTCCAGAATATTTGCAGTTTTCCTTGTAGTTTATAAAACATTTTTTTTTTAATTCTCATGTCGAAAAGCGAACACGGTGCAGGCTAAATGAAGCCAGTAATTATAGTGTAGATATTAGAAGTATCAAAGTATACAGCGAAATCCCCAATCATAAAAGAAAAATACACCTTTGTTGTCTTTTGTTTTGTTAATGCAACCTGAAGTGATTCCCTTAATATCCAACCTTTTCGTTAAGGAATTAGCTGTATTAGAAGACGTAGTAAGGAATACACATAATACGTACGTACGTACATACATACATACATACATACATACATACATACATACATACATACATACATACATACATACATACATACATACATACATACATACATACATACATACATACATACATACATACATACATACATACATACATACATACATACATACATACATACATACATACATACATACATACATACATACATACATACATACATACATACATACATACATACATACATACATACATACATACATACATACATACATACATACATACATACATACATACATACATACATACATACATACATACATACATACATACATACATACTGTAATAGGGCGTTTATTGACGCTCAGATGGAGAGCTGTGAGGACAGGACCTTGCAACGGCGAGCCCAGCGTACTTCTTCTTTGTCTTCGTCGCACAACGCACAGGTGCATGTCGATGGCTGAAGTGCTGACTATTACAGTACATTTTCCCCCCGGGTAAAAAAAAGGAGCCATCCTGGCGACTTATGGCGCGGAAAGCACAGCGGGGTCATAGAATGGCTTCAATCGGTTCACGTGAACTGTTTCACGACCACGGCGACGCAAGTCCGCAGAGGGCGTGACGGGCTCAACTACGTAGTTGACTGCAGATGTTTGCTGGAGGACCCTATATGACCCGTGGTAGCGAGCAAGAAACTTCTTTGAAAGGCCAGAGGTTGTGGAGGGCACCCAGAGCCACACCAGTGTGTTCGGGAGATATGACGAAGCTTCGCCGGTATCACGGAGGTATTTTTGTTGCCACTGATTTTCTGTTGTGAGAGAGCGGGCGAGCTGACGGCATTCTTCTGCGTGCGTGACGGTATCGGATAGCGGGGAAGATTCGGAAACGTCAGGGCGGTAGGGAAAAAGTGTGTCCATAGTACAGGGTGGCTCGCGCCCGTAAAGGAGAAAGAAAGGAGAGAATCCAGTAGTGGCCTGTGTCGCGGTGTTATATGCGTAAGTAACAAACGGTAGAACTTGGTCCCAATTGGAATGGTCGGTGTTCACGTACATAGCCAGCATGTCACCGAGAGTGCGGTTAAAACGTTCTGTCAGTCCATTCGTCTGAGGGTGGTACGAGGTAGCGGTGCGGTGTATGATGCGGCATTCTTTCAGGAGAGCCTCAAGAGCGTCTGATAAGAGAACGCGTCCGCGGTCACTGAGCAGTTCGCGAGGGGCACCATGGCGAAGAACCAGGTTTTTCAGAATAAAGGCAGCCACGTCGCGTGCGGAAGCAGAGGGCAATGATGATGTCTCAGTGTAGCGGGTTAGATGATCCACTGCCACGATAATCCAGCGGTTGCCAGCTGAAGTTGTAGGAAGGGGACCGTATAGATCTATGCCGACACGATCAAACGGACGGGCAGGACAGGGCAACGGCTGCAACGAAGCAGGGGACTTGAGAGGAGTTTTTCGGCGTTGGCAAGACTGGCAAGAGCGGACAAAATGGCGGACAAAGCGGTACATTCCACGCCAGAAGAAGCGTAGACGCAAGCGCGTGTAGGTTTTCAACACTCCGCCGTGGGCGCACTGGGGATCAGTATGGAAAGCAGCACAAATTTCGGCGCGGAGATGACGGGGGATGACTAAAAGCCACTTCCTTCCATCGTGAAGATAATTGCGGCGATAGAGCAGCCCGTCACGAATTGAAAAATTGTGAGCTTGGCGAGCAAGCGCCCGAGACAAACGACCTGGATAGTGACTTGAAAGAAAGTCCAGAAGTGTAGATATCCACGGGTCGCGCCGCTGTTCCGTGGCCATGTCGATAGTGGCAAGCGAAGACAAATCGTAGGCGCAGATCTCATCAGACAACGAAGAGGGAGGCAGCGGTGAGCGCGAAAGAGCGTCCGCGTCAGTATGTTGAGGCCTGAGCCATATATGACACGAATGTCATACTCTTGGAGGCGAAGAGCCCAGCGAGCAAGGCGGCCGGACGGGTCCTTGAGGGACGCCAGCCAGCACAGAGCGTGATGATCAGTGACCACATAAAATGGTCGGCCATAGACATACGGACGGAATTTGCCGATGGCCCAAATAATGGCCAAGCATTCTCTTTCCGTAACAGAATAATTGGACTCTGCTTTGGTCAAGGTGCGGCTTGCGTACGCCACCACATAGTCTCGGATACCAGGTTTGCGTTGGGTGAGAACGGCGCCTATCCCAATACCGCTAGCGTCAGTGTGAATCTCAGTTGGCGCATTCGGGTCGAAGTGGCGGAGGATGGGAGGCGAAACTAAAAGACGGCGTAAAGTGTTGAAAGCGTCATCACAAGCAGGTGTCCATGCGCAGAGGTCGGAGCTGCCGGATAGGAGCTGGATGAGAGGAGCAATAATAGAGGCGAAATTTAAGATGAAGCGGCGAAAGTAGGAGCACAGGCCGATGAAACTTCGTAGCTGCTTCAGTGATTTTGGGCGTGGGAATTCGGCAACTGCACGAAGTTTGGTGGGATCGGGAAGAATGCCATCCTTAGAAACGACATGACCTAGAATTGTTAGTCGGCGAGCAGCAAAGCGGCACTTCTTCAGATTCAGTTGGAGGCCGGCGGTAGCGAGACAAGTGAGAACGTCCTTCAGTCGGAGCAGGTGGGATTGAAAATCGGTAGAAAAGACTACGATATCATCGAGATAGCAAAGACAGGTTCGCCACTTGAATCCACGAAGCACAGTGTCCATGAGGCGTTCAAATGTGGCCGGGGCGTTGCAAAGCCCAAAGGGCATGACGTTGAATTCATATAATCCATCTGGTGTGATGAAGGCAGTTTTAGAGCGGTCAGCGTCAGCCATTGGCACCTGCCAGTAGCCAGATCGTAAATCCAACGAGGAGAAAAACTCGGCGCCCTGCAAGCAGTCTAGTGCGTCATCGATGCGTGGCAGAGGATAGACGTCCTTGCGCGTGATCTTGTTGAGCCGGCGGTAGTCGACACAAAACCGGAAGGAGCCATCTTTCTTAGGTACCAACACAACTGGAGACGCCCAGGGACTGCGGGATGGCCGAATGACACCACGACGGAGCATGTCGTCCACATGATCAGCAATTACTTGGCGCTCCGAAGCCGACACGCGATAGGGGCGCTGGCGCAAAGGTGCAGTTTTACCGGTGTCGATCGTGTGCTCTACGACAGACGTGCGGCCCAAGTCAGTTTGAGGAAAGTCGAATGAAGAAGCGAAGTTCTGCAAGAGGGCGACAAGTTGATCACGTTGCGCAAGTGGAAGATCAGCATCAATAGCATGTTGGAAAACGTCGGAGCGCGTCGAAGCGGTCGCAACATCGCAAGAGCACAGACTAACGTCGAAGGAGGGGGTTGAGTCAGCAAGAGTGGTGATATGACTGGGATCAAGCTCTTCAAGACGTCCAATGCATTCGCCACGGAGCAGGACTGCTGGGCAAGAAAATGGGTTCGAGGCGTAAAGTGCACTCTTGCCGTCTTGAATTTCGAGAACTGCGAACGGAAAAAGGAGGCAGGGATGACGGGAGGTGGCTTCGGAAGGTGTGAACATCGCAGTCAAAGGAGTTACCCACTCACAAGACAGTGGTACGAGGGCAGCAGATAACGGAGGAATGTCGGTGTCATGGGCGACGAGAAGTTTTGCAGTGCGGGGAGGGGTATCACAGAAGGGGGCATCACAGAGGGGGGCGAAGGCAATTTGCGCACGAGCACAGTCAATAACGGCTTGATGAGTCGATAGAAAATCGTATCCGAGGATGATATCATGCGAGCAGTTCGGCAGAACAATAAACTCGATGGGGTACAAGACGTCTTGAATGAGCACACGGGCTGTGCAAGATGCGGAGGGGTGAATGTGTTGTGATGAGGCGGTGCGGAGCGAAAAGTCGGAAATCGGAGTGGTCACTTTGCGAATTCGACGCCAGAGCGCTTCACTGATGACGGAGACGGCTGCACCGGTATCGACGAGAGCGAGAACTGTGGCGCCTTCTACAGAAACTTTGATAACATTAGCGGGACGACATGAAGGACTTGAGGAATTCGAAACAAGCGCAGTTCTTGCCCCCGGAACTGCGACTGTTAGTTTCCCTCAACGGTGCTGGTAGAACGTCGCAGCATTGGAGAAAGCGATCGGCGCCGAGGAGAATGTGATCGACGAGTGGTATAGGTTTGGCGATCTTGTGGGACAAATTGAGAACCGGGCGGAATCATTTGCGAGCGTGAGTCGGTATCGTACGGGTAAAGTCGAATGTCAGGCTGTGAAGGTTGGAGGCGCTGGCGACAAAGGCGCGCAACATGGCCCGGCCGACCGCAGGCATAGCAAATCGGAAGGTTGTCCGTAGTACGCCAAGGTTTCATAGGATGTGGGCGGAACCTTGAGGGTGGGGCTTGAAACGAAGGCTCAGCATGCGGCGGTGAACGGTAGGCAGGGACCTGCACATAGGAGCCAGACGTGGGCGAAGGTGGTGGCCTAGCCGTTACTTGGGCATACGTGAGAGGTGCCGTCACAGGCGGCACCACGGGGTTGGACGGCAAGACATCAGCGACGTGTTCTTGCACGACACGGCGTATAGCAGGGGCCAAAGATGGAGCCAGTTCAGGAACGAGGCGGCCCGAGTCTTGAAAATGGGGAAGGAGTGAGATCTGACGTGCGACCTCTTCACGAATAAAATCTTTGATCTTTTAATTCAGCGGGCTCCCTTCAGAAGTTGGCGAACCACCCAGGGCTAATGCGGATACGCCTTCGTCGCACACACTGGAGCGGCGCCTAGAAGCGCGCCGCTTGCGGAGCTCGTCGTAGCTCTGGCAAAGCTTCACGAGTTCAGTAACGCTGGTGGGATCCTTCGCTACCAGCATCTGGAAGGCGTCCTCAGAAATGCCCTCGAGGATATAGCGGATTTTGTTTGCTTCCGGCATGGCCGGGTCGACTCGTTTGCAGAGATCAACGACGTCTTCTATGTAGCTGGTAAAGGTCTCATCAGCGCGCTGAACACGATCGTGTAAACGTTGTTCGGCACGAAGCTTACGCACTGCCGGGCGGCCGAACACTTCCGCGAAATTCTTTTTAAATGTCGACCAAGATGACAGGTCAGCCTCATGGTTGCGAAACCAGAGATTCGCCACGTCCGTCAGATAGAATATGACGTTACTGAGCTTGTATGAGTCATCCCACTTGTTGTAGCTGCTTACTCTTTCATATGATGACAGCCAGTCGTCGACATCTTGATCGGCCGTGCCGCTGAACAGGCAAGGGTCACGCTGGCGCACGACGCCAGCACACATGATCGTGGGTGGAACGGCCGGCAGCGTCGAAGTGGACTCGTCTTGCATGGCGGTCGTAGAGGGTAGTGTACGGCTTCGCAGTTCCAGTTTGGGTGGGATCGTTTCCGGCACCTCCGCCAATTGTAATAGGGCGTTTATTGACGCTCAGATGGAGAGCTGTGAGGACAGGACCTTGCAACGGCGAGCCCAGCGTACTTCTTCTTTGTCTTCGTCGCACAACGCACAGGTGCATGTCGATGGCTGAAGTGCTGACTATTACAGTACAATACATACATACATACATACATACATACATACATACATACATACATACATACATACATACATACATACATACATACATACATACATACATACATACATACATACATACATACATACATACATACATACATGCATACATACATACATACATGCATGCATACATACATGCATACATACATACATACATACATACATACATACATACATACATACATACATACATACATACATACATACATACATACATACATACATACATACATACATACATACATACATACATACATACATACATACATACATACATACATACATACATACATACATACATACATACATACATACATACATACATACATACATACATACATACATACATACATAGATTATGGATGCAGCTGTCATCTGGTTCACTGTTTACGGAAGACACACCGTGGAATGAGTAGTGTGTTTTGACCGGCGAACTAAGCAATACTTTTGGGTGTTTACCGATCAATTTACTGTCAAACATTAGTGTAAAAGGCGACAAAAAAGCCCGAGAGCATCGCGCTTGTCATTAAGTTTTTCGCGAAATTTAAACTCATGTAGGCTCGTTAGCCCACGTATCAGAGAGATGGCCTCAATGAGCAATTAGGGCCAGAGCTGTCGATTGTGCTGCGCCTTGTACCAGCCCTCGTTTTGTGGCGCGGTGATGCGAGTCGCCATTAAGCACTTTGCCCACATTCTGTGCTTTGCGTTAAGCTAAACGAGAAAAGCAAAGGGGTGGAAAAGAGTAGGCATTGGTGAGAGGTCGGGGCACTGATTACGACTGTGTTGCCTTAATCGAAGCTGGACGATAATGCGTCCTTTCCTCGCCTCAGCATCGAATATCGCGCTCATTGCCGTGTTTTCCTTGGGCTTCTCATAACAGTGATGTTCCTTAACTCTTCGGGCGCTCTTATGACCCCAGCACCTGCAGCGCGGTCTAGCCGCGAGACGCACGAGTACTTAGCCCTCAGTTTTGCGAGGAAGCTACATGTAGGGCCCAACGCAGCACTGATAACCGGGCTTGACAGAGATGATGCTTCAGGAATGGGATGCTGCGAGCCTGTTGTTCTTAATGAGGCACCAAGCTGTTGTGGAAACGACACCTGCGGTTTGTCTCTTACGTCCCTTCTTCCAGGGTACTCGTGATGCTTTGCTCATTCCACGGGCTTGCGACCACAGGATTCGACATTCTTTCCCTCCCCCTCCCCTCCCTTCAGCTGCCCAGTGAACATTACTTCCCACAAACAACCACCAGCTGGCACAATCGCTAAACTCTAGAAGGTGGGGCTCCTTCTGAGCATTGCTGAGAACGCCGGAATTTCTTCAGGATGCGGCCTTAATTTTATCCCGCTTAAAAGTGTCACATCGCTTTTTAAATTCGCAACTCAGTCTGAACCAGTCGTACCTATTGCTAATATGCATGCATTAGGATCACTTCATCATACCTTCTCAGCACAAAGTACACTCATTCCCTGAAAGCACAATTTATTTTGTGCACAAAACAGGCAGGTCATATGAGACGGTGAAATTCAGCACCCACATATACCCGCCGAAGTCAGTGGCGCCCTAGTGTCGGTGAATGGAAGAGCAAACCTATTAAAGTTAGGGTATCTTATTGGGCAAGTCGGTTATTTGTGACGAAGGCTGTAGCGCAGAAAATATCTCTCTTTTAGTTCAGTATCACGAATACAGGTTAGGCGCGCTGACGTCTGCTAATAGCGACCAAGGAGGCCTTTCATCCGAACAGACCTGTAAAGCCTTCAAGGAAGCATTTCCAGTGTGGTTCTTTATTTTGCTTACCGAACAGCTCTGTTCAACTGCTATAATATAATTTTCGACTGCTATAATATAGCTGATATAATATAATTTAGGCGGGGCCAAAAATATAAAAAAATGTAGTGCAGTTTCATTACTAATTCAGTTTCATCATTGCGCACTTAACGTGTACATCACATCGTATCATTTCAATTTGACACGAAAGGCAGCGCTTTAATGAGGCTAACAGGCCTCGTAATGTCTACATATGTAGGTCACTGCCTAGAACATTTTTGAATGAAAGCACAAATTCTTTTGCATCGACCCCTCTCACAAAGGCTGCTCATTTCAAAATTAAATTCAGAAATGTTGATGTTTGGAAAAAAGAGCAAGAAAATGACAGTCCTAAGAACACATCATTTTGTTTTCTACAACTCCTTCGTTCCTGTCACGTATCTTCATCGCTCTGCTTTTGTAGGTGTATCTTTCGCACGTCAGACTTCTCATCTGACGCTTCTTGCGGAGATAACAAGATAAGGATATAATACTCACTTCCAGACTTCTCATATAGGTCTTGATTGACAGTCCGTAAAGTCTTCTCCGGTTCCTCAAGCACATCAAAGATGCACTTTCTTCATGTCTATTGCAAGCCTAGAACAAGAAAAGGGATCAGGGATTGCGGAGAACAAAAACAAAAAAAAATTGTAAAGGAGGAAACGAGATATGAAGGCTGGTAATGAGATATGTTTTGGTTTCAGGCAGACAGCTGTCAAAATCAGAGATGTGGACAGCACCAGCAACTTCGCGAGACTTGCCGTCTACTTTGAAAATAAGAACGGCCCATGAGGCAGATATTGACAAGAGAAAGTCAAACACTGCTTGAATCTAAATTGAAATGCACCCCAGTGAAAACGGAAGAAGGATCCTTAAGATTGGTTTCACAAAAGTGGCACAAAGTTTTTCGCTCATATGCGTGCATGTTGACGGACGTCTGCAATGCTTTTTCCTCCAGGCAAAAAAGCAACCGGTATATCAGATCTGTACCCACAAATGCTGTCAATTTTGGAATCGCTGCAGCAGTTTCTCAAGTATGAATAAAAACTGGGCCTATAAACTCAGTTGTAAACATGTGTGCTATTTTCGTTTTGCAGGGCGATCCTTAGATGCGCATCAGCATGATTATTTCTTCATATACATGTGCACACTCTTAAAACCATTCGAATATTATGTGATCTCTGAGTACGAACAATAGCACGCCCTTCTCACGACATCAGAGTGATAATGCTACTGCAGAACAATTCGCATGTGTGAGCAGTCGAGGCAGAAGTGCCACAAGTTGGGAAAAAAAGGATATATACAAAGTCTTTGTAGGGTCACTCTGTCGCAGAAATTTTCGACAACAAAGCTCAGTAGTATTATATTCCGTCGATCTGGTCTCCCCCGTCCAACAGAACGTGCATGTCCCTATCTGCATTCACCCGCATCTCAACATTTAATCTTCGGCACCCTCGGGAGTATTTAAGTATCTCTTGTTCAAATTATTGGCAGTGGGGCAGATTGATTGAAACACGTTTATTGACAGCCCTGTCATGCACATCGAGCAATGAACTGCAGGGATTGGATTCTGGTTTAGAGCATGTGCTTAGACCCTCAGGAAAATCGAAGGGACTGTAGCACGCCGCTGCTCTGTCTCTGGGAACTCATAAAGGACAGTAAAATGGATCCATCACAATAGGTATTTTAGTAAACTCTATTAGTTCGGCATTTTTTTGGCCTTGTTGTTATTTTTCCGGCAGCAAAAGACGCATTTATTGTTAACATATTTCTAATTGCTGAAGGAAGACGAAGCTGTTCGAAACCAGGACGCAGTCTTTAAACTCTTAGTTTTTTGTGTTATCTACACAAATATAAAATGTTTCTGAGTTACTGAGTCCTTTTAACATGGGGAATTAAATAAACAATTGTCTTCTGGCTATACGTACGAGAATTGTTTAAAGCAGCCCGTGAACACAAGTGTTCTACTCAGGGTGCACTTTATGGGGCTGCATATCCTCGCAAGCATTGATAGCAGAGGTGGCTACAATGCCCTTGATCTTGGTGCGCTCTGTTGTCTGGACTCCACTTCGATACTCAGTTGTTGACTTTGCACGGGCCTCAAAGTGGCTTGGCCGGGCTCTCTCTGCCGACATTGTAGTCAACACAGAAGTCTCTCATCTCTTTTTTGTCGTTTTCTTGCGGTCCTATTGGTATGAAGGAACAGTAAAAAGAAGTGTGTTTTAAGGTCACCCTTTGCTCTCCTTATAGCAGATCGACTTTCGAATAGTAACAACGCTAGTACACGACTACTGTCTGGAATCTTGCAGCGGCGTTCATGCAGAATCTGTTCACGTATACACTGTGTTAGTTATGTTCAGCTTTTAAGAACTGGAAATAACCCTGGCACAAAAATTGACACACAAAAGAGACAGAAACCCTGGCGGCTGTCCGTTGTCTCCTTGTCTCTTTCTTTTGTTTGTGTTAGTTTTTCCGCCAGGGTGTTTTCTCTGTTCTTAAAAGATGTTAGACCAACTAGCCTGCAACATGCTTTATTGAGGTATGTTCAGCTTGTTTCGTCAAATTTATTACCACTGCACCGAAAAGGGAGCCAGTGAAGACCATACCACTGCCGCTTTCATGCCTTCAAAATTTGGCTTCAAATTTCATCTGCCCATGTCACTGATATCACTGTATCAGACAGCGTTAACGTGCTCTTGCGCATGCGCCTACATTTAAGCTGCAAATCGTTTCTTGGAACAAGAGAATATACGCTGAAAATTATGTACGAAGGTGACAAGCAGACAAAGGGCTGGTTGATAAGGGCATTCAGTGTTACTAATGGGAAGACTAGTATGAGTGCGAGTGCGTAACTATGAGACAGATGCGAAAAATGCAAAAAGGTAATTTAAGTACAGCTCCTTGTTTGTAGGTTTTGGAACATTTTAGCGAATGGTTATCGATTGCTGAATTTGGGCTGTTGCGTTTATGTGTTTTTACTCCACACAATGCGCCTAGAGAAAAGGGCGCCTATTATTGCGTACCGGTGGCTCAGAATTGTACTGCGATGTCGTTCTTCTGTCATGGAAATTCCAGTATCATCGTGCAGCAGTACTTGCGTACGCTCTTTGCAAGGTGAATAGAAAGCCATTATATATCCGTATGATTTCACTAAATGCAGTCCTTCGAGCATGAACGCCATTTTAAAGCTCTCGAGACTCCAGTGATTGGCCCAAAAATTGTTTACTTCAGTTTCAGTTTATTTTTTTATTTTTAAAAAGGTAAAAGTAGCGCTAAAACCTGCAATAAACGGCTTGGCGAACACTAAGCACCTATGAAAACGTAGCAATAAAATAAAATCGAAGGTCCCAGCAGCCTTCGCAAAAAGCAAAAAAAGTCGAAAGGCCAAAACGCACTATACAAGGCAAAGAAGAAATGCAACTTGTCTGTAGATGGTTGGTTGGTAAAACTTTATTGCATGATAAACCAATATTCGAGACTTTTTGTAGATGAAAAAAAGGTAATACTGTATCAGATAGAAGTACTAAAATCTAAATGTGTAGAGAAAACATTTTCACTACACAAACACTTAATATACTTATTTTACTGACTACCCGGGTCAAAAAATTCCACCGACAATCTGTTTAACAAAAGGAGGCAATGCACAACATAATGACAGGGTTTTTGCAGTGTTCACAAAATGCGCGGATGAACGTTTGTTTATGTGTTATTTATCGGACAGAGAGGCTCCGAAAACGATATGATCCCATTTGAAATGTTTTTTAATAAAACGATCCAGCAGTGCATTATCAGTCCGTAATTATGGCAATGAAATGGTCAAAAAATATTTAATTTCAAAAAGGAAACACTGGTAGAAATATAATAGCTATGAATAGCACTGCCTTCTTTTGTAGTAGGTATAACTTGGACAAGTTGGAATACCAGTGGTGCAACATGTTTTGGAGCAATAGCGTAACGTCGAAAGCACTAGTGCATTGCAAGGTAAAATTTCAATTTCTGCCATTGACATGAGCCTCATTTTACATGTGATGGCTAAAGACGATTCTTAATATGCAAGGTACTAAATATGTTTAATTAAAGTTCTTGGAAAACTTTACACCTCGCCTTTACACAGTCAACCATAATACGCTCTATTCCCCGAGTGCCTAGAATGCCTGAATGACGCAAACCGCATATATTCCAATGCCTGTTAAACTGAATATTTCGCACCAAGCTTCACGTGTGTCGCGATTTAAGGACTGCTAGCTTCCTGGAAGCGGTTCTAGATTGGGACGTCGAGGCAGCCAGAACACGACGGCGGTGATGTTTTCTGTGTCGCGGCAAGGAAATAGTTATTTCCTCGCTGGCGGATAGGAGTAAGCATTACACGTCGTTACGGGCGCAGTGACAACAGTAACTTATCGGCCATTTAGTGTCTGCTGAGCGTTGCGACTACGGAGTAAGCGTGAGTTTTAAACCTCACGCTTCGCGCGCCAAAACGCCTGCTCGCTATCCGTAATCACGAAAGGAAGCGAGGCGTCGGTCACTCGATTTCCTCCTGTCGCCTCCGTTAGCGTCACGTGGAGCATTACGAACCGGTGATAGCAAAATCCTGTTTAGAATGAGCGTATCACATCAACGGAGTCTGCCAGAGTTTGTAGAAAACAGATTTGCGACTGAGGTTCCCATATGAGCTTTTTGGACCCCTAGGCTTGCTGCATTCGAAGCCACTCCCGATGACTACGCAAATGTGGAGCCCTACTAAGAGAGAAAATGAAATAGGCGACGATGAAAGAAAGAATTGCTCCTTCCGGTAACATTTCTGGCGCCTATTTGCGCATAATTTGGAGTGAATTTTAGGATGCAGTTTGCACTGAGGGGAGCTGCATTTTAGCTCTTGACAACACAAAACATTTGCTTGTGAATCACCTGCACATTTTGCGCAACAACAGGAGTTCGTGCCGAGGTGGCGCCTCATACCCTCTTGTGTCCTTTACTTATTTATCTTTTTAATGATAGAGCAGTTCGTAATCCAAGAAATGCTGATAACACTTAATTCCCGGCTTCCTTTATGTGTTAACTGAAAAATATCGACGCAACGTTTAAGAAATCGACATTGAAATGCATGAGACAAGTTAAGAAAATGCTGCTGTAAGGACCTGTTGTAATTACAAATTTGAGAAAGTGATTACAGAAGCAACGAGGTTTGCAAGCGCAGATGGTCTGCGCAAATATAAGTTATTTGAACATGTCTACTTTAATTTATATTGATATAAATTTGATTTGATTGATTAATTGATTGATTTGTTGAATTATAATAAAAAATACCTCGATTTAACACATCAAGGATGTCAAGGGTGCAAAAAGCCTTGGACTGGATTTGACAGCGGGATGCGCCCCTACGTAGAGGAAAAGTGACAGCAACAGAGCACAGTCGGGACAAGAAGCGTAACAATAAAGAAATATTATACATAGCTAAGCGCTATAAAAAACAAAATATTATCGCAATAAAATACATTAGTGATAACTATGAAAACACGGAGTATAGACACGCAATATATAAAAAAGAAATGATTGAAGAAAGTGCAAAACAAGTAAAGAAACAGAAAAAAGTACTTCAAGTCTCGTAACATGAAATAGGATAGCTTGGAATTATAAACAGGAACATTTGACGGCCGTAATATGTGCGCACTGATGGTACATACCATTCACGCTTTTTACGTGTTTAGCAATAAACGCTTTTGAGGTGTAAGTCAGCGTTAGCTAGATCAGCGTAAAAAGTATTACGATTTTAGGGCATCGTACATAAAGTGTCAAAAAGAAAAAACTTTTAGAGCTCATTTACTGGCGCTATTTTTAAAGATGACTAAATAGGCATTAAAGGGGCCGTTTGCAATTATACGAAACGCCTTTTTTTATATTTTATCTAACTTATATGTTGATTGATATATTGAATGATTGGTCGATCGATCAATCAATTAATCAATGCCACCTCACCAGGTTTGATGGTTTGCTCTCCTTGAAGCCGGTTTTAAAATGTCTCTAAGCTGGTATTAAATGATCCCAAGTATGCAGAATATACTGCACATGAATGACGTCCGGTGGGACTTCTCTCCCCGTAGATACGCCTTTGGTACCGAATGTATCGGTGGCAGCCTTGACATCTGCGGCCGGTGCTCTTTTGTGGGCAGAGCCATGGTACAGGCGAACTGTCAGCCTGAATATGCACAACTGCTTAATGGCAGCTCTTTGAGTCGTAGCTCAATATTGGAAAGCTGCCTCGAATAAGAGACAGCATCAAAATGCCACTTCGACCTACGTTCTTTTGTTTCGATTGCAGAGGTCTTTCGTCCTCATTTCCGTTCCATATTTCTGCCTCCTCATCAAAGTTTGTAACTCAACTTGTTTTGGAAGGCATGCATCTTCCCGGGACTCGACACCCTCGAGAACAAAAAGAATCCAAAAGCGGCTGAGCTTGTAAAAGGCGGCTCGCTGAAGGGTTTTACAAAGTGGCGTGCCCCTCTGATGACTGCACAGTTCCTTCAGTGCCTGTACGCGTGCTCAGCTGGCAACAAGGACGCGCGTGCAGAAGGGAGCTTGAAAGGGTACGAGTTCCGAATGGAGGTAAACAAAAAGGAGAATGTCTTTCTTTGGCGCTTTTCAGTAGTTCTGACGTTCCACTCTGGGCGGTGCGGCACACTTGTCCCTTTGGCAAACTCTTCAGTTCCGTTCGCTGGCCCGGCCATCTGCTGACCGGGTCACTAATTAATTCGGAGCTAGCGCGTTCAAAGCCGTGAACGCGAACCGAGGGGAGAAAGAGAAGCCGGCGCAGCGCCTCACTCGCTGAAAGCCGTGTTTACGGATGGCTGCACTGCGTGCGATTTATCGACGGCCCATGGAGGGGGCTTCATTAGTGCCGGCGGGATGGAACGGCCGCTGAATTTTGGTTATTGGAACAGCTGTGAGAGGAAGCGCACCCGTTGTGTATATTTTTGCGGCGTATCTGCACAGTTCTGCGCTTGAAACACTAGGGCAGAGCCTCCTGAATCGAGGATGGCCTTTATTCTGTCCTCTTAGAAACAAAACATTTTGTGACAATCCCTGGTAATGCAGGAAAACAAGTACTGTAAGACGCAATCCTTATAACATCGACATTGGCTTATGCACTACCTTATTTGCATGTTTCATGACACTCGTAAGCAGCCGCTTAATTAACTTCCTTCCGTTCCTTACTTACCTTGCAGTCAGCCTCAAGACACTCGATTTCAGACAACGGTACAGGACACCAATGTGTTTTTAAACTGGAGCTTTAGGCAACCAACACGCGTGACAACAATGAATTGTCCGGACGTCAATGCAGGACAGTTGCGCGTCGCGTGGTTGGCACCAATAAACTTAATAGGAGGAAGGTTTCGCTGCACTTTCTAGAAATTGTATGTAAAATATCGGACGCCTATCCGTCTCTTATGGTTGTTCGGTTCTCCCGTTGCCCGTGACGTAGACTGAAAGCGGCTTTCATTCAGGTTAAAAGGATCCCGTGGCTCCCTTTGACGTGAATGAAGGCGTTTCTTTTCTTCTATCCCAAGCTGTACAGGCACGTGTCATGTTAAGCTGCGTCTCTACACAAGTCGCCATGAGGCAACCGCGTGTGCAGACTGCACCTAACGTACACCAAACCGCGTATAAGCAGCTTCAAAGCCTTGTCTCTCTTTCTTTGCCAGGTTTTATTTCAACGCATGTAGACGCATACTCGTATAACAAACACTTTCTTACCAGACTACAAAATACAAGCTCACGGCTTTAAAAAACTGCTCCAAATAACATATCATGCACCGTTAAATTAAAAACAAGCATTTGTAATACGTGCGTGTTTTCTTCATCGCATCATTTATCAACATTCTATTTAATCATAGAACCAGTAGTAGTAGTAGCTGACGTAACGTGAGGTAGTAACCACCGTAATGGAAGATGGTTACCATATTCTATTACGGTGGTTACCACCTCTCGTTACTCGATTAGGCGATATATCTTGGACAAATCTGGCATTGCGATAACAAAGGCAACTAAAATCTGGCAGCAATCTTATCAATGATTACTTTCTTCAAAAGTGCGACATTGAGCACATAGCGAAGAGAAGAATTTATAAAGTGGAAATCCGCCTCGGCTTCTTTTATATCTCTCTGTCCGTGACCTTGTCGTTTCCATATTCTCCACCCACTAATTCCCTTCTATCGCCTCACCTTGGGATGCAGTGGATATGGCGATCGACAGCTGGGTCCAAGGAAGCGGGATCAAATGCCGACCGTAGCCCCGCTTTTCAATGGAGGCGAAAAGCAAGGCGCCTGTGTGCTGTACGATGTCGGTGCACGTTAAGGATTCCCAGGTGGTCGAAATTTCCGGAACCCTCCACTACGGCGTTTCTCATTGCCTGAGTCGCTTTGGGACGTTAAACCCCACAAAACCAAACCAAATGAAACCTCCCCTTCTATATCGTATCGCCTTACTTGCACGTTCACCTCTTACATGCTTGGCTCCTTCGCTCTGTGACCTTAGGCGAACCTAACTCCTTTGACTGCTCAGGTTGTACTCGGTAACTGCCTACGGAAAAAAAAAACAAAACAAAAAAAAAAACTATTACATGAGCGCTCACGTCAAGCAATGCGCCTGATGACCATTAGGATCGAAGGTGGGCAGTACATTTGACTTTTAGACTGATCGTCGTTTTCTAACTGCGTTGTCGACTGTATATTTATCGTGGGATTCGGGTGGGTAAAGACTTCTGAAGGGGGGGGGGGGGGGCAGTAGACGGTGGGTTTGGGGGAAGTTTTTAGAGGGTGACAAGGGTGCAAGGTGGGAAGGTGGTGGAAGCTGTTGGGCTAGATTCACTTTTATCACTGTATGGTCATATGGCATAAAACAAATCTAAAAGATTTGTTTTACATGCTCCGAGCATACAGGAGTAGAGGTTCATTTCCTTCAGGCTCCGCCAGCCACCTTCCCTAACCGACCCTTTTCTATCTCTCCGCTTGCCTATCAGGGGTTTACCGGCTGCACTTTATTTTTTTCCATCTG
Organism: Amblyomma maculatum; assembly: GCF_055883805.1. Classification (NCBI taxonomy): domain Eukaryota; kingdom Metazoa; phylum Arthropoda; class Arachnida; order Ixodida; family Ixodidae; genus Amblyomma; species Amblyomma maculatum. Next base: position 47,647,545 of record NC_139353.1, on the reverse strand, counting down.
GAGAAAAATTGTCCTGCTTAACAGAGATGGTTCTGGGCTGATGAAAAATCGAATAGCTACCGTGACGATATCGTTTTTCACCTAGACCCCATACGTAGATAGACATGTGCTGTTAAAAAGCTCATACCGAAACGTGTGGGGAGAAGACTCGTTAGCATAATTTTCACGCAGAATGTACGCGCACAAATACATCGCCACAATACGGTGCTGGAGAAATACACACCGGACTCAATATAGCGCTCCCTTGAATTCATGAAATCTCTGTCGATTAACGCGAATGGGCTGTACCATCTCTACATTTACATAGCTGAGTCGTAGTGGCTTTAAAAACCCACTGTCCACCCTCCGGTCGAAAATATTTTCTTCCCCGGTAACTGTGAGATTTCGCCCCTAGAAAGCAAGGCCGCAAAATGTTTTTGAAAAGAGTAACTAATAACGCAGTTACAGCCACCGCAATCACCCAATTCTGTGTCATGCTTCTCTCCTTCCGTTCCCTGGCAAAGGTTTTTCACTCTCCTTCCCGAGGTCGTCTAGCCTCCGCAAGACAAATTCCCCTTCCTTCTCCGCGTTTGGCATGAGGTGGGGCGTGGCACTCCGCGAGCGCGAAAAAAAAAAAGCGGCCGAGGGAGCGCGCGCCGCTGGATTCAGTCTGGCCGTGGCGAGGGAAAAGCGCGCAGCGAGCGGTAGACACCCATCCTTCTCCCGTCAGTCAGCGAGACGGACCAATGGACGTCGTTCGCGGTACGTACGTCATTGCTGTGGCCCGTCGGGCCAGCGCAGGAAACGGGGAAGCTCGCTTCCCAAAGGAGAGCATGAGAGAGCTTTGAATAGTATTTTCGATGCTTTGCGGCGCGCGTGTCACTGTAGCATTTTGCACAGACTATCTCTGGTACCTGATCGAAACACTTGGCTCCTTTGCTTAAAAGGGCCTTCCCTGGACAGTGGCCCTTTAAACACTGTGCTAATTCTGCGAGAGTGATTAGTGACCATGGCATTCAACATATGAATCAAATCAGAACCGGCAGGCGGCGGCCAAATTTTTGGTGCCGACGAAGGTCGCAAAACAGATGGACGTTTGCTGTGTAGAGTTAGCGCACGTTAAAAACCTTGGCTGGTAAAGCAATACATTAGTCGACGGGCAGCTTTGGCCCGCTAACGCATGGAACCACAAATCCACCTCATATTAATTCTCGTCTACTTCTAGAAAGTTCAGAAAAGGCAAGCCAACTTTGAGGAGCTTCGAACGGCATAGCAAGAAACTGCGCGTTAAATTATTTGTGAACACAGCCAATGACGAGGAAAGAATTATGTTTCTACTTCTCACCCCCATGGCGCGTCACATAATGGTCTTTTCTCAATTGCTGAAAGGCCGTGCGTAAAAATAAAGAAGTGGCTGTTTTGTAAACTATAAGTAGCATTCGTGATAGAAAGCGAAAAGTTAAAAGATTTCGCGTCTTCACTTCATTAATGCCTGTGTCGGAGCCCGCATTAAAATAAGTGTTTGCCCTTTTGCTTCCCCAGCAAGCGGACCCGACGGTCGAGACTAACGCTCAGTTTTCGCTCGGTCATAAAGGGAAACTACCGGTAACGCCAGCCTAACCAACCATGGCTCCTGATTTTCTGGCGCCTTTACCGCAAACGATCGGTATATTTCGATCTCGCAGGCTTGCACAGGGTACTGCCATTAGGGGATCAACAACGCATGTACAGCGGCCCAATAAGCTATTACCGTTGGAAGCACAAGATTTCAAGTCGCATTTATTCCCGCAGTACACCGCCGTGGTAATCATACCAATCGTAAAAGGGAATACGAGAGAAACATGAGCAAAATAAAATCGAAATGTGACACGAAAAGACGTAACATGCTGCGTTACGCCTGCTTTTACGTTTGCCCGAATGGCGTTGTACTGTTTCAACAGTATATACAGAGACCTGTGCTGAAAGAACTACAGAGCCTACATATATCTCCGTTATGCCTTGCCAACACATGTCCCCTCCTTTCCTTCCCATTCTGCGTCATTCCCTTTCCTGCAATCATGAGCACAGTGTGCGACCCAGAATCCGATCACTGCGAAAATAGCCGGTCTAGAAACGCATCCAGAATCGCCTGATACGCGATCCTGCCAGAGCGCAAATCGAGCCAGCCATTCGCATATGGCGTTAGGATATGAGCCTATTTCCTGAAGTCGTAGCAGAGATCATCGCATCACGCTGGCATGGGCGCGGCAGTAGCGGCTCCGTTGCCGATGTTGTACAAGGCATGGGCTTCCTCCTCTCCGCGTTCGCCCCGACTCGCTCCAGCGTCCATCTATTCCCGCTCGTTTCGACCTTAGTTGTCGTCGTTTGCGTAGCGGTGTTTCCGTGGGTGATGCAGCACGACGAATCGGCAGGCCTACAAGAAACTTTTTGTGCGCTGTGCCGTCGTATCTCCTCGCCCATGTAGAAGACCAGCGGTTCAAAGCTAGAGTAGCCGTTATTACCCGTATTCTTCTCAGAGCGGCTAGATCGTATTGGTTTGTTTACACCAGTGCCACTGTCTCCCTTTCCAATACTTTGTTGATTCAGATAAATATTTATTTAGGAAGTTCTTGACCATAACGAATGATTCTTTCGAACAGGCGCCATGTTGCTTGCAACAGAATAAAATAATATCCCAAAACATTTCGCACACACCGCTGCTGCAGTTGGGGTTGTACGAGGCGTCTCCTGAGGCGCATGGCGCAACGTTTTTCCTCTACGCTTTAGTGCCACATATCTGCAGATATCACTGATATCTGCAGCGTAGCTCTTTACGCCACCTGATATGAGCGCTTGCCTCCAGGCTCCCGGTAAATAGACGTATGCTTAATAACTGGAACAAATTTGGAGGTTGCAGCACTTCAAAAAGAGAAAAATTGTTTCGCTGCAGTCATCCAAGACATTCGCCTAAATTACGTGCAGCTGTGGCCGATTGCATGTCGTCCATCCATTGGTGCGAATCGACGAAGAGGCTGACGAGCGTTGCCATGTTGTCCACTGGGTTGTGCTGGTAGTGCATAAAACGTTAACGACCCAGCTGAAGTGAGCTAGATTGGGGTAGTGGGCTCACCGTGGCTCTTTTGCTTACACAATGCATGTTAGATACACTAGGTGGCGCCACCGTTTACTTCATTGCAGCGTTCTGCTAGTTGAGGACCTGTGTTTCTGCAAAAGCGGCCTTCTCGCTTTGGAAAAACGCACCTTCTTTGTCCACAATTCTTAGATTTGCATGTGGCAGGTACGCAGACGTTGGATATATTGGTAACTTGTGCTAGTAACGGTACTATATACGAAGAACTAAGAGGTCAGACTTTTTTAACTGCAAGCGCGTGTCCGATTTCTCTCCGGCGCACTTGGCTCAAATTAGCCTAGAAAAGGGAAGGCACGCATGTATGAAAATGACTGCGGCGCTCGGTAGCCCCATTTTCTAATGTTTATGATTAATGGCCGCGATGATACGAAGAGCACATGGGCACGTAGGTTTGCGCGGGTAACACGTAAAGCTGTTTCCGTGTTCCTAGTAGGCCGCAGCTGTCAGCACCATCTTGTCGCGCCCGAATTCTGGATTGTGAAATAACAGCCCACTGATAGGAAGGCAAGGATGCGGCATCCAGGACTAAATTGTGAAAGAACAGCGCGAAAAAAAAACGAGGACGAAGGAACACAGAAACACAGGACGGGCGCGGTCCTGCTTGAGTGTTCCTTCATCCTAGTCTTTTTTCGCTCTGTTTTTTCGCCATTTAGCAATGAACTAACTAGTCGAGTCAAATGTCTTGACATCCAGGAGTCCTAGGAATATGAAAAGCAGTATTTATCAGGCACTTCTGGTTGATCAACAGCGGCTCCACTTCAAACGCTTAGCCTTTTTTCGTTTCCTGATTATTCGCTTTTCTTGCTTGACAAAAAAAAAATGCACCCGTGCTAAGTCAGAGACGCAAGGAATTTTGTGAGAACCGATTTTTTGCAAGAGCGTGTCTTTTTTTACTCCAAGTGGACAATCAATTTGCTACCCGAAGGAGGTTCGTTGTATGAAAAGCACTCCATGAACATATTTTCGAGCCTACCCAAGAAGCTGTATAACTGAGCTCACGATGTAGAATAGTAGCCCCCCTTTTGTCGCAGAAAGTTGGACCGAGCAAGCTCAAAGATTTCTCCCGGCGATGCCGTGGTTGGCAGGCTTGTACAAGCTTCAAACTAGTTTTCGTTAGGCTCTTTTTACCAACATATTCATCAATGTAAAATATCAACCTAGAATCAATACAGATGCCAGTGCAGTAACTGGCTGATCCTGTGTTACACTCGTGTCTGTCTTTGTACTAGCTTGATGTGACATCATGTCGGCAATGAGGCTAGCTGGCCCTGCTCGCACTTCCCCTGGCTTATTGTTTCTACAAGGCCGTAGAATGAAAGACAACTCAGAAAATAGGCTGGATCGAGGGGGGTGGTCATTACTACCTAATGATTATCGGATAACACGAAATAAGTTTTTAGGGGGATCCTGAATAGTTTTAGAGGTCGTCATGTATTTATATCTATTAGGTAGGATATATAACCGCTCCCATTATTTTTTGAGAGACGCATTTTTCGCATCCTGCTGCCTTTCCCGTATGCATAGCTTGCTGGGGCAATGGTTTTGTCGTCGGGGTGGCATCTTCGTAGCAGAAGTAACCATTCGCTGGGTCACATCGCCCACGCGTAATTCCGTCTTCTCAACAGTAGGGTCCGCAACTTTTTTCTCGTCACTGGTTGCCTCTGAGCGGGTTAAACGGCGATTATAACTGAAAAATGTGTCTGAACGCAACCTAAAGGTAACATACACTCACTAAAGGCAGGAAATGATTACGTTGAAAACTATTAAATAGTGTAAGCGTTGTCATTCTGTTGTCTTGCGGCTGTGTTCACGGCAGGTTTTGTGGGTATTAAGACTTAAAAACATCACATGATGCAACCTAAAGGGGAACACCCTGCGGAAAGATATTAGTAGCTTATTTTTAGAATATTTCCACTATCTGTCGCCAGGTGACGCTGCTGAGAGGACCCTACCTTTGAGAGAACGGAATCACGCATCGCCCACCGCAAAACGCAACCTTCATAATGCGGACAACAAAGACTAGGAAATTGACATCACACAGCGAAGGGGGTGAATGCAAGCAAAGGTAAACGCGCCTTTGCTTGCATTCTCCAACGCGCGCTACTACATTGAAGGCGGCGGTGGCGGCCCCTCGCGGAGGCACGCAGAACTAGAATCTACTGACATAGGCGACGTCATCGCAATGTATGTCACCGGCTGAGGAGTGAGCCCACTAAACCCAGCTCCTCCAGGCTCACCCCACAGCCCTTGAAAAATAATAATAAAAATTAGAAGGTCCCTTAGATGTCTATTAAGAGGGGAATGGCGAAAGCCTACCCTCCCTCTCCTATCATTTGCCTCTTATCGGCGTTCGTTGCAGTGCTACATATAGTTATAATTGGGTTACAAGAAAGTACAGGTCCAGTGTCTGTCACACTTTCTCCGGCAAGTGTGTTTGGACGGTACACCATCGCTCCTGTGGGGTGCCGTTCCTTGGCGAGTGTTCAAGTGTGGGATTGCAGATGGCACGAATGCTAGACAAGAACATACCTCGCGGAATCTCGCGTAGTATGACAGATCTTGCGCACATGTTTCGCGCACAACTCTGGCACACGGGATTTCGTTCCATGAGCTTACAAAAGATTACGCCTTAAATAAATTGTTCCTCCGAGGCTGTTCAAAACACCTATTCGACTTGAAATAAATATACTTCATTTGTTCTTTGTCAGGGCTCGAATAAATTTGTTCCTGAGAACGTGTTTCCAGAAGTCGTTTCTAGCGATTCATTTACCCGCCGCATTAAGCCTCAAAAAAACAGCCGCTCGCTATCGCAGCCGGTAGTCGGTCTACAGGCGAAGAGACAACAGTACCGGAGATTGTTTTGAAGGCAGAAAGGAAGGGTGCCAAACACCGGACATTCCCTTTCCGGGCTCCGAGCTGGAAGCGTTCATGCCGCAAACCGGAAGCAAGAGAACAACAGCATTAAGCTTTGGAGGGCAGCGGGAAGGCTCGGCATTCACGTCACATTCGATATCGTTCTTTATGCAAGATGTTCGCCTTCCGGTCTGGCGTTCGTTGGCTAAGCCTGCACGTCTGCCTCTATTGAGCTCCTCTTATCCGTCCACCTTCCACCTTTTCCTCTCCTGGAGTTGTGTGCTGGCAGCCGGAGTCGCTGCAGGACTAGGGGCGCGCCTGGGGCTACTCGAACGCTCGCCGCCTCCGTTGCAAGCCCGGAAGAACTTTGTTGTTCTCCAGCCACTGGGGGCTGGCCTGCTTCTGCAATCTGCCTCTTTCCGCCCTCTTATTTATTGAACACGCATTCGATTAGCTCCGTGTCAGTCTCCAGCCGTGCGACTGTGAGTCTTGAACGCTACAGAGAGGGATCGAACATGGTGCAGCGCTTGTGCCGCCCAGGCCTTAGCGCTTTGGAATGCTGGTCCCTTCTCACGCTGAGAGCTGTGCACTCGTTGGCAGCGCAATAAGAAGCGCACTTTAGTAGCCCTGTTAGACAGCATAGTATGATTCGTCAGCTAAAATTTCGGCGTCTGTTTTAACAACTTCCAAGTGGAAGCAAACTCTGTGCCTGCGATAAGTCTTATTGATGCGAGAGCATTACTTCGCAATGCTCACAGATTTCTGTCCGCAGACATTGTGCGCAGAACGTGTCCGCAAAATTGTGTCCGCAGCAGTTAAGCGTTAGAGGTTAATGAGTGGTGTCAATCGATAGAGGCTGACGTAATGTTGTATCCGAAAAATAATTAGGCCAATAAGTTAATTAGGTATTTAATTAGAATAACTGGTTCACAGGAAAGAAAAGGCACAGTATCTACCACACTTGTTCTGTGGACACCTGAGCCGCACCGTAAGGGAAGGGAGGAAGGTGGGAGTGAAAATAAAAAGAGAGAAAGGGGTGCCGTAGTGGATATGACATCAAGGACTTAACGTCACGTAACCGGAAGTAGAGCCGAAAAAGGGCATAGGAAGGGACGGGGCGCAATTTGAAAGTACAAAGACTAAAATAGGTAAGTTGAAGCAGCCAGAAGCAACCAACAGCATCGTCCTTGATTTCGAATTATTCCAATGCAGATTTTGCAATGCTCTTCAATTTTTATGCTGGTAGATAGTTTTTCGGAGTATATTTGGTCCTGGATATCTCGATACATATTCTTTGAACGCAGTTGGAACAGAAGGAGGCTCAAGTTATTGGAGTTTAAACCTGATTGGTGCGTACAATCCAACGCTTCGGGGCATCCCAGAGATTGTTTTTTTTTTTATTTTTTTAAGAGCATAACTCACGCACGCTAGTGGGTCGAGTTATATTATATTGAATAACTGGTTGCAAAGATCCAAGTTGGCAGCTCCTGCCGACCGCTTGAGTTGGTAGCCCAGCACTCACCGTAGTGTCACGTGGGTTGTGATGTCACAGCGTCAGGTGGGTAAAACGTGGCTGCCGGCCGTGCTACGGTGAAGGCTCAAAATCTAGAGTAGTATTGCTTTCGCGCTAAAAAATTAGGTGTGGTTTAGCTTGTGGTTAAACCTGGAGCTACGCGAGAGCAACCTGTATGGCTACGCTTAGGTTCAGCTTGAAAGTAAAGATGTGGCTTTTGCCCATAGTAGCTTACTATATGGTTTCAGCTTTATGCCAAAGGGGAATCACTTCACGTACGAGCACCCCTTGCCTCTCGTCGTTGACCATACTCATTCGGGTGTAGAAGACTTGAGGTATGGTACATCGTCTCTACGTCGAACTCCAGAAACTCCGCCTTCACAACGTTCGAACGAACCTTCTGTATTGGCAACTCATTGTCGTTCACATCTACCAACGACCGAGTTATCTCTTCTTCTTCTTCTTCTTCTTCTTCTTCTTCTTCTTCTTCTTCTTCTTCTTCTTCTTCTTCTTCTTCTTCTTCTTCTTCTTCTTCTTCTTCTTCTTCTTCTTCTTCTTCTTCTTCTTCTTCTTCTTCTTCTTCTTCTTCTTCTTCTTCTTCTTCTTCTTCTTCTTCTTCTTCTTCTTCTTCTTCTTCTTCTTCTTCTTCTTCTTCTTCTTCTCCTTCTCCTTCTCCTTCTCCTTCTCCTTCTTCTTCTTCTTCTTCTTCTTCTCATGGACAGGCACTGCGAAATGGCGAGGCTGTGGCACATGTAGCATTCACTACAAAACAAGCAAAACCGCTAAAAAAATGAAACGTTAGAAATAAATCCGGAAGGCACGCCTTACTCTATACCACCCCTCAGTTACACCACTGCCACCTAACGCTCATGTCAGTCCGTTAGTCATTTTCAGTTCTTTCGGTGAATATTGCTTCACAGCAATACGGAGAGGACCTTCCTACGCAAGCGCATGGTTACAATACCGTCTTCCATTGGAATTTTTACTGCATCAGGCTTGCATAACTCTCTTGCGTAAGACGCCGCAAGAGCCACAAATTTCGCAAGTCTAGACAATCTAGACTGTGGCCACTGTGGCTACCAAGCCATTCAGTACTGAAAATACGGCGAGGTGATTTAATTTAGGAAACTAATACAGCGTCCCTTTTTAGTCACATACACAGAACGACACGACATGACGGGCACTGAAAATTGTGAAACGCTTGGAAAAAAAGAACGCGTGAAATAATGTAAAAAAGGAAAACTGCTGACGAACTAGCCCCGCAAAGTGCATACTATTGTGCTTCTACGTATTTTTTTTTTTCATCTTGTAGTTGAGCGGTTCGTGACCCGAGCGTCACATTCCCTCAGCGTGCACTTCCTTTCATCTCTGAGCTCAGCTTCTTCGATTTGTACTCCTCAAAACCGTTCAAGCGATTTTGCCTTTCGGTCGTCCAAGGTGCCGACCACTTCAACGCCCTCCCTTGCACTCTTTCCACGATAATCTCGCCGTCTTGTTTCATTCCTCGCTGGCCGTTTTCAAGCTGGAGTCGTAAACAAAAAAAAAAAAAAACAAAAAAAATCGAGTGCTTCTAAAAGAATCCGTGACCTCTTCCATGACAACGACGCCCCATACTTTCTTGCGAGTTGGACTTTTTCGAGCCAATTCTTTCGTTGTAACCCTTACTTATATTGTAATTTTCTTTCTTCGCTCTTCCTCCAATACCCCGAGTATACACGGGGCTCAACGTCTGACAATATATTTTTCTTTATATTCTCAGTATCTAGAAAGTACATCAAGCGTAGCTTTGCTTCAGTTGGACGGAGAACCCCCGCTGTTGCCTTGGCGATAAGGAGAACAAGATGTTTTTGTTTGCGATAGTCGCCGAATAAAAAGTTTGGATTAGTAACTCAGCGTAGGGAGCCTGCTGTTTCAGAAGAGGAAAATAAAGAATAGAAACGAAACAGAGCGCGTGAGTAGGATGCGAAGCCCTCTGGCTACAGGTCGTCTCGAGTGGCGCTGAAAACGAGCATGGGAGGCCAGAGTACGTGCTCAGATGTCTGTACGACGCGAAAATTCGGTAGAGCTGCAGAAGCAAGCCTCAAAGAGAAAGGCAGTCAGGTTCAACAAAAGAGAGGAGCCGAGTGGGGGGAAAAAAGGCTTGTGATGAAAAATACAGCATTGTTTTCCTTTTGTTCGTTGACCTCCGAGCGGACCGAGGGAGGAAGATTTCTGAATGCGCTGGTTGTCAGGATAAAGCGAGGGAAAAAGGAAAAGGAAGAAAGGTAATACGAGAAAGAGCCAGGTGTATAATGACGAGAAGATGGAGTAAAAACGGACGATGTCTTCGTATGTTTTGAGCCTCTGTGCCCACTCTTCTCACTTCTCATTGGTACCATTTTTTTAATTGGTTTTCTTAAATTTTCTCTTGTGCAGCCGTCTGTCTTTTTTATTTTATTTTCAATTAGTTTCTTTTTGCCTGTGATAACCTCAGGTCCAGTACTGGCTTTCTCTCATATTTATTTCATGTTTTTTGTATTGAGAGTCTTACAATAAAGGTGTCTTCGGGAAAGCCTTAGCAGTTGTGTTAGCGGTGAACGGGGCAATGCGAAAAGAACAAAATTATGAGGACTGAGTAATGCGTTGTTGATTTAGGGGTGAGACGAAGAGGAAAGAGGGATGCTGGAACAGGCATGGCGTTTAGCCGTGAAAATATTTATTTAAAATGATTATTTGATTACAGGCTTCATAGCTGCACCCCTGCTCACATATTGCTACACTGATCTAGTCGCTCTCATGTATATTCTTTTTCTTTCTGTATCTGGAGTTTGTGTGCTATGTATGTTAAAATCGCTTTTCCTATTTTAGCCCATCTCACTTCGCTTTCTCGGCGTCCATTTATTTATTCCGCTTGCGTTAAAGTCAGAGCGGAGTCTAGGATTTAAAACGCACTATACGCAATACTGGAAGTAGTAGGCGAATATGTCTACTTAGGACAGGTAGTAACCGCTGATCCGGACCATGAAAAAGAAATAACAAGAATAATTAGATGGGGATTGGAGCGCATTTGGCAAGCACTCGCAGATTATGACTAGCAGCTTACCAGCATCGCTCAAGAGGAAAGTATACAACAGTTGCATCTTACCTGTGCTCACCTATGGGGCTGAAACGTGGAGGCTAACCAAGAGGGTTCTACTTAAGTGGAGGACAACCCAGAGGGCTATGGGACGAAAAATGGTAAGGGTAACATTAAGAGATAGGAAAAGTGCAGAGTGGGTCAGAGAAATAACTCAAGTTACCGACATTCTAGGGGAAATTAAGAAGAAGAAATGGACATGGGCAGGACATGTAGTGCGACGAGAGGATAACCGATGGTCGCTTAGGGTAACAAACTGAATTCCACGGGAAGGAAAGCGTAGCAGGGGGCGGCAGAAAGTTAGGTGGGCGGATGAGGTCAAGAAGTTCGCAGGGGTCAAGTGGATGCAGCTAGCACAGAATCGGGTTAATTGGAGAAATATGGGAGAGGCCTTCGCCCTGCAGTGCATAGTCAGGCTGATGATGATGATGATGATGATGATGATACGCAATACTCTAACACCCCACACGCCCCCTGCAGTTGCTATAAATTGTTCCATTCCATACTACCCTTCTATCAATAGGGATAGTTTTATTTTTACTTTATTTGTGCTTTATTTTTCAATTTTTAACGTTCACCTATTTTTTAATGTATACCCAAGTCATTTGCAGCGCACAATAATTTGGGTCACTTAAGGTCCTAACGCGACTGAGACTACCAGGGACGCCGTAGAGGAGGTATTCGTTTATTGTTCTCTAATGGTCTCTAATGTGTCTTTATATCGCACACTATGTGCGCTCCTTGCGTTTTGGCTCCGTAAAAACGATTTCGCCGCCTCCAGAATCAGAAACTGGCCTGCCGATTCGGTGCTCGAGTATCCTATTTATTGAGCCTGCGCACACAATGTGTACACAAATATCTAAAAAAAAACATTAACCCACTTTCATTCCTCTGATTGATGGCATCTCTCACGGTTTCTTCCATGCTTACAGTGGGGTCGAAGACATTTACTATCAACCGTACATTCGGTCTCCAGCTTTCTTTAAAAAACAGTATCTTGTCTACAACGCTTTCTGCACCTGTACGGCGAAACCTATGAATGGCCTGAAGCTAAGTGTGGCGAAGTTTCAAGACTTGAACTGGGAATGAGGCTTAGACTCGGAGCGTGATTCTATCACACGGACGAAATTGCATCATCGTACTCCTTACGCGTACAGTACTCAGACGCAGAGTATCCCCTGTAGGACTTCGCAACCCATACAGAGTAACAGAGACCGTTTCTCTCTCCGTGTAACTGTGTTTATACTCATTTACGCGCTCACAATGAGCACGGAGCTGAAATGAAAGCATGTACCGGTTGCAGTGACGTTCTCTTCAAAACCAATAAAAAATCAAGTGACATGCCCCGTTCTCCCGATAATCCGAATTTGTCGTCCCAAGCGCTGTCGGGGTTGTGAGCGAAAAATCGCAAGCGTACTTCTGGAAGTTTGTAGTTGCGAGGTTACACGGCCGTGAAATAACTGTTCGATGGTGCGCATGACGTCATGACAGCATACCGATCTGAAAGTAACTGAAATTTAGGTTGAACATTTGAAATGGGAATGGTGCCCACCGAGATCCTTCCACCCTGACTCGGGCACGTTATAGTGGGTCACGCGGATTCGTTCCATTGGCTTTGTTAAAGTCGAGCTATATATTTATGCTTTATGGTTCTTAACAAACTGTAGTAACCTACGACTGTATACTAACTGGTATGAATATACAGTCACAAATGAAGGAATTCGCAATGAGGGGTACAGCAAATAGTATGTATGTACACCACGAACCACCAAAGGCTGTCGCAGCTTGGGAGCCATCACGACTGACGCGGCATATTCCTAAAAGCGTAGCTTCAGTGGCCCTCAGAGATATATGTGCTTCGTTCAAGTGCAGTAAAAGTTTTAAAAACGAAGCATCCCTGCAAATAAGCAGCTTAGACTATATCAATCATATCACAGTGACACAAATTCAGAGATGTTCAGAGTCGCATATGATAATCGGCAGTATTTTTTTGTTCACTAAAGTAAATTAGCTACTAAAGACTAATAAGCTTTTATTTATTGGCTTCAGAAAAAAAGCGCAAATGCAGAAGTTGTGGATCTTCTCGAAAAACGGCTAGCCGAGTGCCTAGAAATATAACGTATATGTATATGCATGCCGAAGGCCCAAAAAATGTGATCAAGGTTTTAAAAGATTTGGTGATCCCGAGTCCAGTGAAGCCAATCCAGAGCTCTTCAGCGTGGTATATGCTAATCTGTAGTACTTTTCCTTTCAACAAGGTAAATATTTATCAAAGACAATTTAGATGTTTTAATTACCGCTTCGAGGAAAAATTGCCACAGCTGTAGATCACCTTGGAAAACGGCTGCTTTTTGTCCCTTTTTGGTACCTTGCAAAGATTCATTTCCCAATGAGCAGGGCGCAAACCTGTTTGTTCTCCTGGCAGCCGCTCATCTCATTCACTCTTTCAACTTTGTCACTTGTGATGAAAGCGGCGAATGATGAAACAATCTGGGGGAGCAAAAAAATGTGGGGGAGCAATACTATCAAAACTAAGATAACAAACCTTGGGGAGATTTTCCTTGTGTACGCGAGGTAATGTTTCTAACGACGTGAAGTAATGTTTCTAACCACATGTAACATTACACTTAGCATGCGCTTCTTGATACATCGAGGATATTAATAGAGGCGCGATGCGCGTGTGACAGCGAGGAAAAGCTTTAGTATCCATTGGCAGAGAGCGTCGCTTGGTAGCTACAGCAAGCCAGGCATCATGACGTCGAAACAGCCAAGTCTTGGCGAAGCCTCTGTAAAGTGTTTTGAAGGCCTTATTTCCTTTCTGACAAAATCTTATAATAAGATTAGGCTAGCACAGTCTTCCGTCTTAAACGGGAACAAAAATGTGATACAGGGCTATACATTTCTCAAGAGCTCGAAGCGGCACTACACAACTGCGCATAGTGCGACGGGCATAGGTGGGTGTGGGAGGGAGGGGGGGAGGGGTAAGGGGGAAGGAGTGTATAAAGGGCTGGAAGACAGCGCGGAAGTGCTTTTAAGGTGAAATGGGCTATACTTCCATCTGCGTGGCGTAAGGCAGGCGATCTTGAAAGCCTCTCATCTCTCTACTGAAAGCCGACAGCGCTGCATTTACTAAAGCTCTTTACCGCCTAAAAGCTGCTCTCCGCTTCTCGTTGGCGAGTTTGCCGCTTTCATGTAGTTCGTACACACTTCCGCGATGTCTTCGCGTGCACTGACGCTCACCATTTAGTTTCTTCCGTTTATGTTCACAAACGGGTTTCGTGTACTTGTGCATGCTCGCGCGAGCGCATACTTACTGCTTCCTCTCATCCCTGCGTCGTGAGCAGTTGGGCTTTCTGGCACCTTGTTGTGTTTTCTCATCCCCCATTAAACTACTACACGATCGTCTTTTCCACCATCACTTGAATTCAGTGAACGATAGTTCGTGGATTTAGGGACGGAACAACGTTTTGTATATTATGCTTTGATGGAAAGTGTACAGGTGTAGATTTGCTGGGGAATAGCAAGGATTTTTTTCCTTTAAGCCCACACGATTGCCTTGATGTCTTGGTTTGGTTTGGTTTATAGAGTTTAACGTCCCAAAGCGACTCAGGCTATGAGAGACGCCGTAGTGGAGGACTCCGGAAATTTCGACTACAAGGGATTCTTTAACGTGCACTGACATCGCACAGCACACGGGCGTCATGCTTTTCGCCGCTGTCGAGAAGCGGCCGCTGCGGCCAGGATTCGATCCCGCATCCTTGGGCACAGCAAGTCCAGCGCCGTAACCACTGCACCACAAAGGCAGGTCATCTTGACGTCTTGTTAAATGCAATAGTTGTAAGTGATTCTAAGTGAACATCCATAGGCTACGCCTCTACAACGACTAAACTGGCTCCGAAAATGATGCCGCGGGTGTTTAATGTATATATCTATTTTTTGTTTGCACAATAAAGGATGAATTTATAGAAAGGAATAAATAAATCGATATTGAAAATGACGTCCATTATTTAGTTTTTTCGAACACTATACATTTAAAACTTATGAAGTTTACATATATTACAGCCGCATGATTGGCGGACCTTTACTGCTTTACGATGTGATCTAGATCAGTTTTTATGATGTCACCGGCAGGCTATAGAGAAGTTCTTTGTGCAAACATTGAACGCTATTGCATCTCAGCGGAAGAAGCTGCGTCGGCGCGACAGGAAAATCTGGTTGGTAGAGAGTGGAAGTGACGTAGCCATGACTTAAAGGTAGGGATGTCGCGTAAAAAAAAAAAAAATGGTTGCATTTAGAAATCTGTTAGACATGCTATCTGTTCGACAACAAAGCATTTCGTTTTATTTCCGTTGATAACAAGCGTGTCGATATCTGTCGCAACGTGCACAAGAGGTCCTTACTTCGAGAGACCGTAAGAATCCTTAAATGCTACTACATCATACTGGCTAGATGAACTCAAGTGTGGCTCAAGTTCTGATTCGTTCTAATAGTGTCCTCACCTCTTGGCGCAAATGACCTGTCGTGCAGAAATCTCGATGGGCGAACTGCAGAGATGAAAATGAATCAGCGCCAAATCAAGACTGCAAGAAGGATAGGCAGTATGAACCAGACATATTGCATTCGCGCATTTTAATTTTTGGCATGTGTCAACGCAGGTGTTGCTACCCGTCATGACGCCGTGAAGGAATTCAAACCTCTGATACAAAATAGAGGGCAGGCAGTGCTTCAAGGCCATAAGTTGTAACGAGGTTTTCATTGAAAAACGATGTCCGACAGTTATGAGAGCGTAATATTTGCGAGTTGACTAGAATTTTAAGAAAACGCCTCTGAGAAATAAAACTACAAGCAATGAATTCTGGACATTTCTTCTTAAGGTCAAATGCGCGAGCACAAAAAAAATAGCAAAACGAACTTTTTTTTATGCTGAGGCTCTGGAGGCGTCAGCTGGGAACTCCACTTTTAGCATTATCTGCTAAAAGGTCTTAATTTGAGGGGGGGGGGGGGGGGGGGGTGAATAGGATGGCTGCAATTCCGCTATCATTTTCGCAAAGTGCCCCCTGTCGCAACATGGTGATCAGCCACGCGCAGCATCTGCGGGCTTTATTGGAGTGAAGTCCTGTTTTCGCCTTTGCTTTATTTGCCTGAGTATCTTGTATTTATTGCGCGCATGAATAAATAAAACTTATTTTGTCCTTTTAGACATTTATTATTATTTTCACACTGCAATCATCAGCTTTGAGGTAATAGCAGCAGTTTGAGCCAAGACAAGAGTGCAGTTTCAAGCTTGGCTGCTAGCGTCACCAATAGAATGCGTTCATTAGAAATTAGGATTACAGTAATAAAAAAAAATCCAAATTATGGTGGCTATAACGCTTCAAAGATGAATTCGGACAATGCGACGTGCCGCAGTGCAGGTTTCTGCAGTATATTTGACCACCTGCGGTTCTTTATGTGCGCTACAAAGGATTTATTCATATTCATCCCCCCCCCCCCCCCCTCCTCCTCCTCTTATCCTGAGGCGAGAACACAATCGAACCGTCGAGTTAAGTTATGCGGAGAACCCGCCTCCTCCCCTTCCCTCTTATCCTCCATCATTCCGCGGATGCGAAAGGCGCGTAGAAACAAAAGAGACGATGGAAACGTTACGCTTAAAGGGAGTTACTGCTCCCGAACAAAACATTGTATGCGGAGCCGAGAACACTAACCGGTCGTTCCGCGTCGCTCAGATAGAAAGCACGGCGGAACAAAGAGCCGAAAAAAACAAAACAACAAATAATCGTCGAAAGATGACACTGACGACTGACGACAGAAACCGTCCCGCATGAAGGGCTGCTCTGGAATGGGAGGGTAAAATGGGACGCCACTGTTTACCGACCCATATTACCGAATCTCACGCTGTTGACTTTGGCAACTAGACAAGCGGTGGCGCGCACGCGCTAGCAGTCCTTTCTAGGAGCCCCGGCTCTCTTCTTGTGTGCTTTGCAAGCGTGGCCCACCTTTTGTTCACTCGCTTCTCGTGCCCCTTCATGCAATGTGCGTATGCGGGCTTTGTGGATTCTGGAAGAGGGTTACGCCGCAATGGGCGGAAGAAGTAGGTCGCTCCAGGGTATTCGCTCGTCGTTTCTATAATAGTGCCATAGATGACACAGAAGGGTCAATGATGAGCTACTGAAAACGCGTATGATGTGATTATTGAAATGTTATGGAACAGTCAATAAGGATTGCTTAACACTGGCATTCACAGCCTTACATATTAAGTACTTGTGACGTCAGTGCTCACCTGTCTACGCTTTGTTGTAATAACGTTTCTGGATTTCTTTTATTATTTAGTGCCCTAAATAGGCAAAAGGGGCAGCGAAGGGCTACGAACGATTTCTACAACTGAATAAATCATAGTACACAGTCACCTTGGGATTCGCTTCCGTAGAAACGCCTCCGCTGTGGCTAGGTTCGAGCCCGGGAACTATGGCTCTGTACTCCTGCGCCCTAACGAATGAGCTAACGCGGCGGGGCTGTTCTGAAGAAGTATAACGTGCACAAGTCATCGCGCATACTGTCATGCCAACTATAACTGTGTTTACCACACCGCAGAAAATCGCACATATTTTTGTCAACTACGTAGATTCCAATGCTCATAAAAGCATATTCCAGCACAAGGAAAATCCTAACGATTTATATGATTTGATTTTGGGCAAATTGAGGGTAAAATGAAATAGGAAAAGAACTAGACGACAGCAATAAATCTCTATGAATTTGAAATACTATGAAAAAAAATAAACAAAGCATGAGATAGGCATTTGTGCCGTTTCATCAAAAGCAAACCAAAATGGCGGTTTTAAATGATTGTAATGGAGTCAGAGATAAATGATTTGCTAACATCAGGACATTGGCATCACCTTAAAAAGTTTTCGGAAATTTTTGGTAGACAGAGATCTTAGCGTATAGTGATGGATATCAAGAAATCTGCCAATATTATCCACAGTGAAAATCATTGACGAGTGTGGAACGAGTGAATAATACAAGCACTCACTGGCAACTGATGGTTTATTGGAAAGAAACAGCAGTATATGTCGTGGCGTCTGCAGTATTCGTCTTTTTGTGCTCGTAAACAAAATGTAACCACCAACTAGCCCTACTGGAGACGTTATTATTCGGCTCAAACGTGATTTGAAGAACCTATTCTATGCGGTCTATCTCTTGGCAATGTAGTTAAAAATCACATCTTTGCGTTTGAGTGCTGCGATCAAAAAAATGCCCTGTTTTTCTCAAGAATACATGAAAACTAGTCACAACATAATCTGTTCCTGTATCTGTCAACTTTTCTAGAAACCAATTATATAATAATTTTCCCCAAACTGGTTCCTTTGATTTTATAGTCACAATGACAGCGTCACTTAATTTTTTTGACAATGTGATAGGCTCCTTACTTTGCCGTTTAACTAATATATCATTTTATCATGATTTTTTCTGTAAAGAAATAAATTTTGTAGAGTTTGTTTTATTTAAAGGCGGAGTTTTAGATTTAATAAGAAACCGTAGACCTATAAGAGTACTTTCTTTGCTTTCAACAGTAGAAGAGGATAACTCCAGAATAGCAGGCGATCTATCTTAGTGCACATGAATTAATTACTCTAAGGTAATTTTCAACCGGCCAATTTTACAAGGCGATCTTCCTTGCTTAGTGCTCACTGTAAACATAGAAAAACACTTTTACACGTCAGTCGCGCCTTTTGTACTTTGTTTGATTAATTTATGCGTAAAGTTGTCGCACGGCTTCTTGTTACGGAATACATAGCATTTTAATATAGTGCTGCAAAATTATCTCTCAAACCGTTATCAGGATGTTGTAGCTAATAACGTCTCATCAGATGTCGCATTTTTCATATTTGTGGTAGATTAAATAAGTGGTAAATATGAAGACCCAGTCAGTTTTCTACGACATATTAATGGCACGGTATTTGTCTCGCAAAGCTTTTTAAATGTCTCACGCAGGTGACACAAATGCATTTTTTTTATTTGAACAACCCTGGTTCCCTAATTATGTATTTAAATATATGACATAAAAAGTTATTTGAAAGGGTAATGCAAATTATGTTGCATTAAATGTCGCAAAACAAAGTATTTTGTGTCAACCTTATTTGTACACTCCGTATTAGTAGTGGACGACTATTTATGCGACTAGTAAACGTCAATAGAGAAAGCAAGAGAGTTGGAGAGAGAGCAAGAGAAAGCGAAAATTGGGCTGCAGAGATATTTGATTTTGATATTTTTAATTAGATCGCCAAAAATAAAATGATTGCTAGGGAAGAGAGAAGGAAAGAAAAATATTAAACTCCGAAATAAAAGGAATAAATCATAACGCATGTAGGAGGTGAACACTGTCAGATCTGTAGCTAATAATTAAACATTGAAAGCATATTAGCAAAGCAGTCGTTTAGATTCTCTTAAAACGTTTTGATTGGCTTTCAAAACAAACTTGTGGCTGCACCCAAGTATGGTGGCACCAAACGACTAAATCTGGCTGCTCAAATTAAGTCCCATATATGTTGTCCCAGTACAAGTCCTCACGCTTCCATTTCGTCCTTCTCTTCCTCATGCGCAACGAAGTGCAGCGCAGCGTAATTGTCGTAACAGTTGTCCCCGGGACAAATGAAGCTCGTCCTCGAGCGAGTCAAGAAGGTTTAGAATAGCAGCGTTTCATTCGTGCCACATGAGCTAGCTGAGTCTTCCGCGAGACGTGATTTGTCGATGTTACTTTAGCGATAACGTAGGTTACTTCACTCAACCGACTTAGAACAACAAAGGATCAAGCGTATTGCCACAAGAACATTTCGTACAGTGCGCGGCTGTCGCAAGGGCTTCCAAAGCCAAACCATATTTCCGGGTTCGTAACTGACTGCAGCATGAGCTGCCTCATACTGGACCTTTGCGCGGTCATGGGAGGCGATGGTTTGCAACCGAGCAAGACGACGTGCTTCTTCTTCGAGGCAGAGATGTTGCAATAGGGTTGGTCATCATGCACGGAGAATGGAAGAATTGTGTCAAGGGAGGTTGATGTCAAGCGTGCGTACACAAGACAAAAAGGAGGATATCCGCTCACTTGATGCTTAGCAGTGTTATACGCGTGAGTCACAATGACAGGATGGCGTCCAAGTTCTTATGATCACGTACATCGGCGTCATGTTGACGAGAGTCCGGTTTAGGCGCACGGTTAAGCCATTTTTCTGAGAGTAGTAGGGAGTATAATGACGGTATTAGGAGCACAGAGCCGCAATAATTCTTCTACGAAATCTGTAGTAAACTGTCGACCGTGGTCACTTATGATTACTAGGGGCGCGCCGTGGTTAAGTACAATTTGGTGTAATAAAAAGTACGACAGGTCGGCTGCTTGGGCAGAAACGAACGCAGATGTGTCCTCATATCTGGTGAAATAGCCAACAGCTATGATAATTCAGCGGCGACCTTCAGACGATTTTGGAAAGAACCAATCGGATCTATTCCAATTTTCTTAAAACGTAATGCAGGGGGCTAGACGGATTGAAGAAGGTCAGCCGGTGGAGTAGTGCTTCGGTTCAGACGTTGGCAAGGGAGGCAACTCGCTACGTTGTCTTACTTTCGTTGTCGGAGTCTCGCGAGAGTGCGGACAAAGCTTAGATGGACTGAAGTGATATCACGTAACTCATAAAAGTGGAGAGTTGAGCTTCCTGGTTTGCGATCATGCTGGGAAGAGCACTAACACAGGACGGAGCGAGAACGCAACACAGACGCTGGCTAGCAAGGGGCATTTATTTCAGAAATATATATATATATATATATATATATATATATATATATATATATATATATATATATATATATATATATATATATATATATATATATATATATATATATATATATATATATATATATATATAGCGAAGAAAAAGGCGAGTGCTCAGCTCATGACAAAAGAAACTTAACTAGATATGAACCGGCAAAAAGGTGAACAGGAATAACAGGGTGGCAGGGTGAAAATAAACCGGAAAAGCAATAACATGGTTGCAAAATGTTGCTGCTATAGTGTGCATCAAGAATGAAACGAAAGTAGGATAAATGGCACGTACTCGTATCGAAAGGAGGAAAAGAGGCGATAAAACGACAACAAAAAGGGAAGGATGTGGTGAAAACAAGAACGACATCAACAACAAGGGTAAAGGCACATCGGGGAGGCGACAGGCGAGCATCAGGAGTGATGCCCAAGAAAAGCTATTTCTTCTGAAAGTAACGTGATAGACGACGCACTGACACTACAGTCATCTTTTTATTAATGATAAAAGCTTCCCAGATCTCTCGAGCATGATGGCTGAAATATTTCTTGATGATGCGGGTTTTGTCAAGCAAGGCATTTGCATTTGGTGCGGTGAATGACTAAGTTAGACTCCGTAGTGGTATTTTGAGGCACTGCTTTCTTGTGGCAGGTCATATGTAGGGCAAACTGAAGATGTATTAGTGGCAGGTTTACGCGAGAACGCTTATTCTCGAAATTCGTGAACAGATACAGGAGATGACGGTATGGCATCGGTTACACTGCTATCATTTCCTGTCTTCACTGAGTGTGCGTTGCCTTCAGGTTGCGTTCAGAGACACCTGTCAGCAAAAATCACCGTTTGACTCATTGAGAGACAACCAGTGAGGAGAAAGAATTTGTGGGGCCCTACCGTTGAGGGAACGGAATTACGCTGCGACACCAAGCATGATTTTCCTGCTGTCTCAGCCTTCAGGGTATGCAATCACGACTGAAAATCAGCGCTCTTAGGCAAAATTAGAATAATGTGCAGTGTCAGGACTTCAGCCTCTGGCGCAGCAATACGATCACTTAAAACGCGCGCCAACAGCACGCAAGGGAGCACCTGCGCTTGAGAGCAAATCCGCAAGTTGGAAACCGGGATAGTGGCTGCCCGTTAAGAAGGCGGCGGGACAGGGGGGAAGGGCCTTTTTTTCGTCCGGCGTGAACAGCGTTGCGCGAGGCGAACGAGGGCGGAGTATTTTTCGTCGTTGCTGTGTTTACACGCGGATTCTGGAAGTTCGGCGTGAGCGCCATGTTTATCGTGTTGTTCCTTTCAACTTTTCTGTTTGGTGGAAATTGTTCACTTCACCCTTTCGCAATTTTCTTTGTTTTTGTTTTTCGCGTCAGCAGCGAGTCGGTTATTGTTTTGGTGCCTGTCGAAAGTAAAAGCTGTTCACACAAGTTGGTCTGTGGTTGTTCGTAGTGCGGATTGCGTCTCGCAGACCCTCCCCCTTTCCGTGGTGAAGCCGGAGGCCTTCGGTACAATGCTGCCGTTAGCATTGCACCTGTACTGGGCACCCTCTCGCCGCCAGTGCACACGCGCTGATTATTCCCAACTTGCAGTAGCTCGCCTTGAGCGCATCAGATGGCTCAAGGTTTCCGTCAGCTAAGCTTATAGTTGCCACGCCTGGACCATTCAGGATATGCTGACCACAGGCAAACAGGCTCACTTTACTCCGCTAGGCCAACGGTAATGCCGTGCGCGATATATTAAACATTTTTAATATTTAATATTTCTACACAATGCGCACAAATAACTCGCTAATATCTCGTCTGAACAATGTATCTAGCACGAAGCTTAATGCCTTATTTTCCAGTTTTCTATAATGATGCTTTCTCGCTCTATATGACATCCAATTCCAACTTTCCACTACGCTCCTTACAGTGGGATGGTCAGATGATATGAGCGAAAATGTGCCTCATTTAAATGCTACACGGTTAACATTTCCACCCACTACATCGCGGTACGGAATACGTGCTACCACGCGTGGCTTCTTGAAATGGAATGGGAAATGGCGACAGTACGCGGCCCAGCGAGTCTTGAGCACGGTTTCTGTTTCACAGAGCTTTTTAAAGCGATCCTAGAGAGTAATTTATTTTCTATGTACAATTTGTTCTTTCCTTTTCTTTTTTGAAGGGACGCATGATGTCAGCAGCAGCCACAGTTTGGTTTCGAAATGTATGCTGGCGGAATATGAGTCTGGGGGAGGGCGCTTTACATAGCGTGCTCGGGTATGCGCTCGGCAAAAAAAGGGATTTTGCTTTGTTGGCCCAGCTTTGTGGATTCGCTTCCTGTCTAGTTTGGAGCTGCAACGAGTGTTTGCGATTTGCTGCCGAATTTCGTCCTCCGAATTCAGAGCTGCCAGTCGTAGTTTGTCGGGGAGAAATTTTCCTCCGTGGCAACGACCCTGGTACAGAACTCATTTAAGAGATTTTTAGCATCACCTCGCATTGTGCGCCTCCACTGCGCATGCTCAAATCAGCTTTACTCCGCTAGATGGCGCAAGATGCTGACCACCTGCAAGCGCGCCTGCGGCGTCGAAAACATTGTGCTCACAAAAGTTATGCTTGCGCCATCTGACGATCTTAACATTCGCAATGGAAGCGGGTGGGGAAGCGTAACATGTCTTCCTTCACCTTGAAGATTTTATGCCCTCTAGACGGGATGGAATTGGTGAAGCAGCCTTTCATTAGCAGTCTCGAGTTTCTCCTCTGCTATTTCGCTAGTTCGTTTCCTGCAGTCATCACACTGGAAACAATAAAGCCCTTGTACCAGTTTTACTTGCACATATGAGCTCATTATTCACATAACCGATTTCCATTACATGCACTTTTCCATCGCGAATGGAGCCCTATAAGGCGAATGATCTGCTGACTGACACGGCACTGTTAGTCGGCTGCAAGCTTCTCGTCATTACGAATCCGCATTAGGTCCAAAAGCCGAACTAAAGCAGCGGCGGTATGCCGAGATCGTGTCAACAGCACAGTCGACTGTTCAGGCTTCTGTTACAGGCGTCAAAATTGAAGCCACCGAGAAAGGCATGTTCGCGAGCTCGAGAATGGCCAACTAGCCGCAGATCACGTAATGCGCGGTTTTTCGAGCAGCGCGCTTGTGGCAAACGCAGCCCCGAGCACAACAGAGCGACTGCGGCCATTAGAACCAATTGCCTTTTGGTAATCGACGGTAAGACGTGTCATATTTTCCAAGTTTCCATAATTCGCCCGTGGTCTTCAATCATGTTCAGGTCAGAAAGTCGTCAAAATGTGGAATGGCCGTCTGGATTTACACATTTTCTCACGACACCACATTTATTGGTAAATTGAAACCGCTTCTCATTTTGTTTCTTTTTTTTTCTGTGCCTCGTGATAGCCTTCAGCCCTCGGGCTAGTGCGATAGATATACAAAAACTGCGTGCCATCTTCGAGCTCCTATTCAAGGTGCTTGATCTGGGGAGCTAAAACAAAAATCACGCAGTAATAGTTAAACGAATTTTATTATGGTTTGGTTTGGCTTGTGGGGTTTAACGTCCCAAAGCGACTCAGGCTGTGAGAGACGCCGTAGTGGAGGACTCCAGAAATTTCGACCACCTGGGGTTCTTTAACGTGCACTGACGTCGCACAGCACACGGGCGCCTTGCTTTTCGTCTCCATCTAAAAGCGGCCGCCGAGGCCGGGATTCGATCCCGCGTCCCTGGGACCAGTAGTCTAGCACCGTAACCACTGCGCCATCCCGGTGGGGTGAACTTTAATATGGTGACCATTTTGGCTAGTTGGTGCGAATCTAACATGTTGAACCAGCGAAAGACGCAGAAATAGAACAGAAAGAGTGCACGGAGCCGCATCCGCGTACTGTGTCCCGTGTACTTCTTCCCTTGTGTTTCGGCGTCTTTCGTTGGCTAAACATTTTACAATATTTAAATGTCCGTGCTGATTCCAGCAAATGTGGCATAAACTAAATATGCCGAATCGAATGTGTGGCTGGTTGGGTTATGCATGACCTATTTTCTACAAAAAGAAAAAGGATAACGGCAATATTCTTTTACTAGCCCTTTTCTCAAAGTACAGGGACTCTGCGACCTCAAACTGCTTTAATCATGTATAATGTCATTGCATATGGCCCTATGCATCCACGCATACATTAGCTTTGCCAATTCGGGTCCTAATAATAAAAATGAAAAACAAATGACTCGGCGTGTTTGCCAAGAGGGTTCAGCCGACAGGTATTCCGAGGATAATTTATTTCTCCAGCTGCGTATGGTGTGTATTTAGAACGTAAC